>NC_136490.1:146185517-146253017 GCF_053919585.1 Euprymna scolopes
ATATTACTGTTAATGATTTGTACAGCATCCAAACTAGTTAAACTGTTGGTATTATGTATGAAAATGTTTTAAATATGTACAAATAATCAATTCTTACCATGTACACATATGGCCAAGAGTTCATATGCACAAGTTAATAAAGTCGGATTATGTTCAATACTGGTAGATTCTTTTTTGGGTGACACTGGGTTCTTTGTGTACAAAAGATAAAAATTCATAGAGTAAAATAAATATTAGGGGTAATATTTGCAAAAATGACATACCAAGAACCATATTCGATAACGCTTCTAAATTCTGTGATGAAAGTTTGTTTGTGGTTAAAAAAATACTGATTTTATCCCATACTAACTGCAATCAAATGGAATTGCAGAATGGAAAGTTCAAACTATAAAAATGGAATTGAAAACATTTTTGTATTATTATGTTGAAGCAAAAATAAATGTCGTTTTTTTGACGTTCAACTTCATGCCAAAAAATATTATTTTTGCACGAACCTAATATTTGGATTCTTCAGATTACTATTCTCAGCTGGAGTGTTATTTTCACAATATTTCAGTTGATGTAATTACCGCCCTTCTTCAGGTGAATCTTCTTGGACTCAAGAATTTATAGGGGCCCGTGGCATAGCAGTTAAATTACTTGGTAAAATTCAGTTGCGAGTTACACTCTTCTGAAGGTTGAATT
This sequence comes from Euprymna scolopes, assembly GCF_053919585.1. Lineage (NCBI taxonomy): Eukaryota > Metazoa > Mollusca > Cephalopoda > Sepiida > Sepiolidae > Euprymna > Euprymna scolopes. The sequence goes on from NC_136490.1 coordinate 146,186,202, forward strand.
GACACTGCGGGCGAGAATCAAAACACAATTGTGAATTACTTAGGTCTTCTACCTAGTCATGGCTGACAAAACGACAGCATGGTATCCCTGTGAATTAAGATCAAGTAAAGAGTTCTATTCAAAATTCTGTGCAGATTCCAAATTCGACAAGATACACCTGAAGAAAGTCGGAGGTATTATAGATCAAAACATCGTGAAAATAACACTCAAGATGAAAATGGTAGTCTGAAGAATCCAAATAATACAAAAACATTTTCATTTCAGAAAGCGGAAACTGAGATACGAAGATAGTTATTGAGTTAAAGAACAATACCACATACTGATAGATTTCAAAACCCATCTGTATTAATGGGAAAACAGATGAAAGACGCATTGACGAAGTCATACTTAACCAATGAAAATATATGTACGAGAGAAATAAAGAATATGAACCCAAAGTTCATAAGACAGACACAATACAGCACTAGTTTGATTAATTAAGACTTAACCAAAACTACAAAGAAATCCAAATGCTAAAAATGATTATGAAAATTATAAAACACCAGACTCGGAATATAAAAGTAACAGATCAAAATCCTGTATAAAAGATATAGTATCACAGCATCATAGAAAGTGAATGAAGAATACATAAATCCACACAAGGCATAGAATTCAAAAGATTCTGGAAGATGTGATAAGATTGACCAAGAAAGCTGGTCTGGATATATTATCAGTTAAGAAAAACTACTTTGATTAGATTTAAGCATCATAATAATGCCGTTATAATGCTGTAGGTTATACCAAGCACTATTGCAGCTAAGATAATATTGAAAAAAAAAAATATGTGTGTCTTAACATAAAAACAATTATTTTAAAAGTTTAGATCGACTCTTATGGGAATCAGATTCCAGAGAAAAAATTAAACTCAATATTCCAAACTTAAACTTTAAAAAATTGTAATAGAGCTCCAAATAAATAAATAAATTGACATATCAAAATAATAATACACTGTGATTTATTGTCAGTTTCAAAGGAAGGCATGTTGTTCTAGTGCGTTTTGTTCAATTATGATTTATATAATCAGGAAATACATTCTTATGAATGGCTCAAAGGAAATCCTGCCCTAATTGTCAATTTCAGGTTTTGCATCATAATGGCTCAGATAGCAACTGACCTAACTCCTGATGTGGCAGATCATCTCCTAAAAACCTATCAGCTACGTGTGTCAACATTGCAAAAAAATAAAATAAAAAATCTACAGCCTTTCTTTTCAATGACAGCGAACATCATGCTGATACATCTTTAAAAAAAATGAGCTTAAATGTTGTGAAGGACACGAAAAACTCAAAGTTACATCTGAGTCTATACTTCGCCTCCTTTCTTACTAATTTCTTTTCCATGGCTATTATCTTTTCAGCTATATATATATATATATATATATATATATATATATATATATATATATATGACTTAGTTCACAATACATTGTAGTCTACATTGCACAGTAGAGAATCTACTGTTCATTTTATAAGATTATTTTTATATATAACGGCTTGAATTAAAGTTTAAAATGCAAAAGTCGAGTATTATGTTTTTTTTTTTTGTTTTTTTTTTAAACACAAACATTCATTTCGAATGCGCCCCTGTCTTATCAAAGAACATACTGTTGATTTTATACACGAGGCTATTATGCTTGTGCAGTCAAAACACTTCTCAAATTCACTTGTGATGTTCGGTTGTACAATGGTATTAACTTTGATCAAAATCAGACTGAGATATTTTTTCAATACTCATCGGAGATATTTTGATACAAAACCTATCTAAGAGCACTGCCAGACACATAATTTTCTAATTTACCAGCCGTATTTATATATAATTTCTTACACCGAAAAAAAATTATCCTCATCTTAATAATATGTATGAAAATGAAACAATACAAGTGAACAAGTGACAACAAACAATGTTGATAAAAAATGTCAGATAAAAAAATTATTCTACTTTTTCCACCCCCATCCCCAAAAAACAAAAACAAATCAATAAATATTTCATAAAATAATATTTATCTATCTATTATATAAAGGAACTTTGTGTATGTGTGTGTGAGTTCGTTCCCTATGGACTCAGAAGTAGCTGGCCCGATTTTTTTTAGATTTCACACGAAGGTAATTAACATGTCTGGAAGTGTTATGTAGATTTTGTATCAGAATGCCTCTGATAAGTATCGAAAATCAGTAATCCCAAAAATCCGATCAGTTCAATTTTGACCAAAGTTAACACTTTTATACAACCTAACATCATAAGTGTATCTGAGAAGTTTTTCACAACGCAAGTAGTAAGGCCCAGCCTGTAAAATCAACTGTAGATTTTTTTATAAGACAGGAACACGTTCGAAATCAATATTTCTGTTTCAAGCACAACTGAACTATGATACCACATTTTTGTATGTTTATCTGCAATTCAAGTTATTATGTAAAAATAATTTCATAAAACCAACAAGAGAGGAGTGCATTCAAAGTAAATGTTTTGAACCCTGATACTTAACTTTTGCATTTAAACTTTAAGTCATTATTTACTAATAATTTTATAAGATCAACAGTAGATTGTGTACAGTGCAATGTAAACTGCAATCTATTGTGGACTAAGTGACTGCGGGGAGGCATGTGAAACTTCCTCCTGGTACATTGAAGGGGTGAGGTTACCTATCTAAAGCAGGCAATCAATTAAAAAATAGGTGATTTCTCTGATTTCGGTGATAATAAAAGTATGGGTGGGAGGAACATTTGTTCATCTTCATTCAATACCGGACAGCGTCGGGACTCCTTGCTAATTCTTTTGATTCACCATATAGCTTTTATTATCAATGGAAACAAACTAAACATTTATTTTCAGATAGAAAATTAAGCTAATGTTCAAATAAATGGCAGTTAAGGTCATTTGAAAGTATATGGAAAAGTTAATTTTTTTATATACAGTATTGATGGGACGATTCCAAAATTTTCCCTGATTCTGATACAATTACCGATTCTCTTCTAAATTTCTGATTCCGATACGTACCAATTCCGACTCTTTAAAAAATTCCAAGTGTTTAATTAGAGAGTTAATGCTGTTTAAAACATATTCAAATTACAGTAAACCCCGTGTAATGTCCACATATTTTTCAAAACGTAAAAAATACACTTGGAAGGCGGGGGGGGGGGTATATTATAAGAGTAGATCTTTCTGTAATGAAGCCAAGAAAATGTACAAAGCAGCAACACTTCACGTATGCAGCAGCAGCAGCATCACACATGTGCAAATGACCAAGCCATGGCATGAAGTAACGTCATAGTAGAGAAAGAAGAAGGAATGAAAAAGGGGAGAAATTTGAAACCATGTGACAATGGCAGTCACTTGAAAGCACATGTTGGTGTGAAAAGAATTTTAAAAACAAGATGCAATTGGAACTTTTAACAAAAAATGGTTGATCGACCAGCCATAGGGCGAGTTGCAGACATAACAGCTACATGCAGACTGAGAAATGGGTAATTAACCCGAGAGAAACACAGAGATGCACTCATATTGTCGCTGGCTTGGAAAATTATGTGTCTGTAGTTTGGTGATAAAAACGACCGTCAATAAATGCCTTTTGTGTCGACTGAAAAAACTTGAGTCAAATTTCTTTCCATTTGTTCCTTTGCGAAATTCTACATACAAAATACAGAAGATTATTTGGAACTGTTAAAAAAAAAAAGGTTGTACCACATTACATTTCTAAATATTTTTCTCAAATGTTTTCTTTGTAATTGATTGAAAATTGTGAGACAAGATTTCATTTTCTTTTAAAACAAAAACCGACTTGCAATTTGTTTGTCGTTAATACGATTTGACATTTTCATAAGCAATTAAAAAGAATCAACGATTGGTAATATAAAATAAGAAAATGGTGTGGTAACAGACTAGTTAACAAAGACCGTTCTCGTGTCAAGAATGAGTTTCTACATAATAATTTTACCATTTAGAAAACTATTCTTAACATCGGGAGGGAAGACTCTGGTAACTATTCTTTGTCTTCTCTATGAAAGAATGTTTATATTTTTTCTTCCAATTCTAAAGAACTGATTTGCTTTATTGTAAAAGAAAAACAAGATGACGATGATGATAATGATAATAATAATAGCAACTTTGTAGGTTAACATCTTTAACTAAATCACTTGCCCAAAATTTATTCAGATTTTCAAGTAAGAAATCAATTTCGTATATAAATTTCACATAAAATGACCATCAGTTCTAACTGATTCTAACTTTTTATGGACATTCACAAGTTTTTTTTTTACCACTGATTTTATCTAATATAAATGCTCAAAAATCGAACATTTAACAAAATACTGGTAAAAAATTACATTTTCGCACGATTGACATTTAACCTCAGTGGCACCATCTTGATATTCTTCTACCAGCATTTTGTTTCATTTTCGATTTGGAGCGATTATGGACAGGCATTTTTTTTTCTAACAACACTAAGTTTATTTTGAACAAAAAAGGCTTTAAAATAAATTTAAACACAAATAATTTTATCCATATTGGTAGATGAGTAATTTATGCAAGCATTTAATAACATATTTGTTGCATATTTCTTCAACTCTTTTTTCTGTTAGTTACACATTTGTTAAAATGTCCGAATCTTCTTTTTCCCTTCTTTTTTTCTTTTAGGTGAGGGAGCAGAATACCTTTAAATGTAGATATAATTTATTTTTTATGGGACAAACTTCGATGTATTTTACCCAAGATTTTGATAAAACTATGGGATTTTCATTTATGCTTCAAAGTGAAAAAGTACAATAAACAAATTATTTTAGAAGCAGATGATCAGACAAAGAGTGCCAAAAATTTTAAATCTCTTAATAATCAACTATGAACTTCCTGAAAGGCGGCATAGAGACGTTTGACAAGTAGGTGTGAAAAGTTTACTTATGAAAGAAGGGAAATTTAGAATGTGTACTTCAGTCAATGGGAATGGGATTTATAACCTGTGGTTCTGTGGTTCTTAGTTTTATGTTGTTAATTCAACAAATAAATACATCTGCATTTGTTTCTCTTTTTTTTTTTTTTTTTTTGTTAAGAAATAGAAATTAGGCTTAAATTTTCCTGACTGATTCAGATGCCGACTCCACAAAAGGTTCCAATTTTTTAGATTCCCGATTCTGATTAATCGTCCCAACACTAATATACAGTAAAATGTATTTTTTTTAATCGATAAAATAAGTTGAAAACACTGCGTGAAAGTTTTTATGCAGAACAGGAAACACTTGACAGAGAAACAACTTCAAGATGGTGCCACTAAGTTTTAATCAACAACCTTTACGAACTAGGTAGCCATCTTGATTTTTTGTCAAAATTATATGTTATTTTTCCTGCACCAACTGAAATTAAAGGCTATGCATGTTGAACGTCATAAGGATGACATCTTATGCATACCCAAGATCCTTCCCCCTGACCCTTAAAATATAATTTAGGTTATCATTAGAAACCAGGATTTCTGCCTTTGTACCTTTCTTTTTTTCTTTGGAAGAGATGGAGGTCTTTTGCTGCTGCTGCTGCTGATATTTCTGTTGTCATTTTCATGTTTATTCTCATATCCAACTAATGCAATGTGTTGAATGTTTGGAGTTTTACTCATCTCCTAACCGATTTTTTATTTATTTTATCATCTTTTATTTTTCTCTCGTCGGCAACACCTATGCAGGAATATGGTTCTCGTTTCGGAAGCCGGCTCAAACATTTTTTGTTTTTTTATTTGTGTATGTTCAGCTGCACTGCACGCATTCGTGTCATCTTAGAGCAATTGCTCATCTTCTAACGCCCCGCAACCGTTGGTCAGAAGTATATAATCGGCTTGGCAGGTTTAGAAAAATCCACATCTTGCTTCCATCTTTACAAAATAGTTCTTATCACTGTCGGATTGGCAACGAATTTATAAGCACAAAAAAAAAAAAAAAAAAAAATAGGGAAGACCTTTGTTTTGTCTATTTATTTTATGAGAAATTCAAAATTAGATTCTGAATAAACTTTGGAAATTCAGCTGATGCTGCACAAAATACTTTTCGGTAAATTTCAAATACGGAAACGACGAAGGTATGTACAGATTGATGAATATCATAAATTTGAGGAATGACAAACCATTCAGTTTGATCTATTGATATTTAATTGCTTCCACTCGAGAGCAATATGTGACATTCGTTTTTAATATGGGGGGGAAAAACAGCTCCAAAAAAAGGGTCACTTTGGCAGCAGGCAAAAATAAAAATTACCTTTATATAGAAAGGTTTCCCTCTATACTGACTAAGAACAAATTAACTTAAGTGTAGCGTCAGAACAGATACTACACTAGGATCTCAACCCAAACATTCTGATATGTACTTATATCACAAAGATTAGAAGCATCTTTAATAAAATTTTAAATTAACAAACCGTTTTGAAACTACACTGATGCAAATATTTTATTACAAAATCATTTGATTTTTTTTTAACTTGAAATATTTCTTATTAATTTCGGGTAGTAAAAAATCCATCAGAGGAGAAAGAAAATTTTTTAATTTATTTCCGTAAATAAAATGTCTGTGGCGAGTGTGGTTGTATTGAGGCTCTGTGCGGTGTTGGAGTATGCGGTAGTCTCAAAGTAAAGAGTTTTTTTCCATCCTACTGTGCACTACAACACAGCACAAAGTCTCCATACAACAACACGGACCACAGACATCTTATCTACGTAACAGGGCCTGATTGGATAGGGACAATTAATTTGGAAATAGTGAATTAGTTATAGCAGTCAAACACATAACTAGATTGAAATAAGAGTGCTACTCAAGTGTGGAGGAAATCAAATAGAGGTGGAATTTCGGAGGAGATGGTGTCTTTCTAAGATCTTTGTTACCAAGAAAAAAAGAGGACAGGACTAATTCACTAAAGGTACACTTGGATTCTGGCCTGAAAACCAATTGATATGGAATAAGTTTCTTTGTGTTGTGGCCTTGGACATCAGTAATAATCAAGACAAACAGTGGTATAATTAACAAAAAGCTTATTAGCAAAAGTATATTACAGAAGTACACGTCATGATTCTGGGGCCATAACTGCCAATAATTGCAATATTGACTCTCTTCCCAGGAAGATGTGAGAGAGTTTAGCCAGTACCCTTAAAGCACTCTGGCTTTTTAAAAATTGCCTAGGCAGCCCTGTAGGCATTCTGCAGTAATGGCGCCTCAGGTAGTAAACAATGTTACTCCACCATAAAGAGGAAAGGCAAGACTTGGGAGGATAGACCTAGGACTACACAGAACAAATACCTCAGCCTGGTAGATAAAAAAAAATCACCGAAATGACCTAGTTCCTGCTGGACTGGTTGTCAAGACTGGAACAACAATCACAGTCAAGTGGCTAATGAATGCCACTAATCATAGGATTTAATTCATTCTCACCGCAGGAAGATGTACCTCAAGGTTAGGAAGATGGAGAAAGTAAAGCCAGTACTCCTAAAGGAGAAGTACTCTAGCCTATTAAAAATTACCTGAGTAGCTCCACAGACATTCCTCAGGCAGTAAGCAATGAACTTACCCTGAAAGACGGAAGGTAAGACGAGCCTCCTAATTACCAACCAAATTGAATGGCTCAGCCTGACAGATAAACAGCCACCAAAATCATTCAGTTTCTATTAGACTAATTGTCAAAAACGGAACCTCTACTGGCATTACGTTTCAGATTTTATGAGATGAATACTGATTATTCATATTATTTGGATTCTGCAGATTACTGTTCTCATCTTGAGTGTTATTTTCACAACTTTTTGGTTGTTGTAGCCTGTCTTTCTTCAGGCATATCTTGTCAAACTCGGGAATCTTTGGGTCAAACTGCATCGAATATTGAATAGAACTATTTATTTAATCCATGGCAGATTCCCAAGGTTGAAAAGGGTACCAGTTCTGACAAGCTACACCTGAAGAAGATCAGAAGTTATGTCAATTGAAACATTGTGAAAATAATACTAAAAATTAGAATATTCGATTTGAAGGATTCAAATAATATGTGTTCACGATCACAGTCAAGTGATAAATGATCGCACTAATCATTGCCACGATGTTCAAATGTAACTATATTTATTGTCTTTGGGTCAGTCTATTTATTCCTGAAATGGGTAGATCAGCTTATCCCATAGCACTTTACATGCAGCGATGTCCATAATGATGAGAATGAGAATCTTTCTAAATTCTTATCTAATTTGTATGTTATAAATTTCATGCAAATCAGAAATATTTGAGTTTTCAAATGAGATGAAAATGATATTTATGCATCCACACAATCCTTTAAAATACTCAGATTAAACTGGAATTTGAGAAATATTTTTTAATTGCTCTATAATACCTACAATTATCAAACCATAGATGATATCAATATGTTATGAAGATTGTTGTTTTACTATGTTTCATTATATATGATAGTACATGCTGCTAAATTGTTTCTTTCAATTCCATCTTTCTCTATTTTGTCCGAATTTAACTTAGTAACAGCCAAATTAGACGTATTTAAATACTAGAACCTGTAAAAACCAAATGCATATAACCATTTACAAGTAAGACAAGGAGAAAGAAGAGGAAGTAAAACCACTTTAAATAATTATAAACTTTTATTTAAAGAGGGAAAAATAAATTGAAACAGGAAGGGAGAAAAAATACTAATAAAGTCTGAAGTTCACCTTTTAACCGTATAAAAGACTGTATTTTGACTGCCAAAAAAAGTCCCCTTTTGGCGAATTTTAAAGGTTCTAGTAACAGGTCAGGAGAGAGAAATAATAGAATTAAAAGATAAAAGATTAAGAATGCGGCAAAACTTACTTTTAGGTAAGAATAGTTTTTTTAGAAGCAAGGATAATTTATATGGAAACTTTTTTTGGAAAGAAGAATTATCATTCCTGTTCGCGATAGCATAAAAATTAAAAAAATGTCTCGTTGGATTTTCTTCTTTTTTATCAAATAAATCTGCGTCTTTTTCAAGTTTTTACTCGTATTTGTCGGCTTTTACTTGGAAAAAAACATTACTTCACCTGATGTAGTTTCGACAGCTTAGTCGAACGACAACTTTTCTTATTAGAGAAGACTCTTTTTGCTACACCGTTAAAGATTATACACTTTCCTTTTCACTTTGAATGTTTCCTGAGTAACAAACAAATTGTTGTTTGCAACGTCCCTTTTCACTCGCCTGAGGTTTAACTTTTGCACTTTTTTCTTTTCCTCTAAACAAGACGTCATTCGATTTTTAAAGACTTTCCAGTCTAAACTCCGCCGGCATTTTCCTCTTCATTTTTATCACCTAGACGAAAATTTAACTGACGAAATAGGACCTTCAACTAGAGCCTCCTTATGTCTCACCACGATGGATTACTACACCCAGATCCGACATTTTCAACCAACGACTTTTTACTCCCAAAAGCCAAGGCAGCGACCCTTTTTCCACTTCCATTTTCACTTCAATCGGCGAGCAAAAAATCACTCGAGGACTCGTCAACAAAGAAACAGTCACGTGCTATCAGTTAGCAGTTTACAACTAGTTGCATAGAAAGGTGGGTTAAAGAAGAAAGGAAAGAAAGAAGGGTATATGGAAGAATTAAATTCTGACAACTTAGCATATACTATGGATTTCACCGCAGGAAAGATAGGCAATTCTTATTCAAGAGATGTAACTTCACTTCATTGAATGTCTAATGCATAGAAATATTATTTTGGGACTTCACACTCTTCTCTCCGATTATTGCTCGACAAAACATTGATGGGGATATATTTACAAATATATATTGTAGAGATAGGAGACTGATGAAGCAGGCATGACGTCTTTAAGCAGAAGTGACTGAAAGTACACCTTTAAGAAAACGTTAAACTAATTAAGCAATATGTGTGTTTGTATATCAAGCTGAAACTCTAAACCTATAAAACAACACACACAAAGTATTTTCTTGATCAGCATTGCCCCATATCAATAATATTTAAATTTTGGAAAATCTTTTTCATTCTTTGACTTCAAACTGACACAAATTTCCTCGGGAATGGAGAGGTCTGTTTTCCAGTCATTTGATGTACCAACTACAGGGAAGTAACTTATATTTTATGAGTTATTTTTCTTATACCAACTCATTTCTCGAGTAATCCATTAAAGTGCTTGTGTATGCGTTTGAATTACCGAAGAGATTAGCATGGGAGAGAGAGAGAGATCGTATCTGCATTTCGGAAACTTTAAAGGACACATTTAGTAAAGATGTAAGAAATTTAGAGAAATTGCAATTCCAACAAATATATATATATATATATATATATATATATATATATATATATATATATGTTTAAGGAGACACTATGGATTATATATACATCCATTACATACATATGCACATTTTCAGTATATATATATATATATATATATATATATATTATATATACTGCTATACAACATATTGCGATTTAAACTCGTTTATGCAATCGTGCTATACAACATTAACAAAAAGTTGCAGTGGAGCTGATATGAAAGACAAATTGTTGTCTCTGGTGATAATGATATATATATATATATATATCTTCTCTATATTTATTGATATATCCGCAGGAATTCTCCTCTGGAAAAAAATATTGTAGGTTTTCAACAACAGATGCCACATACAAATTCAATATAGTTAGGTTAATAGCCATTATCTTATGTAGCTTTTGAACACCTTCAATTGTGATAATAAAATACTACATTACATCCTAGGAGCAACACCATCACAATCGTAACATCGTTAGAGGAAGGGGTACCTATCTTTCTCTCTAAATATTTAGATCTACCACCACCACCATCACCAGTTGACACCGAAAGTCTACATGTTCCACAAATTCTATGCTTATGCCACCTATAACTGGCTCATACATGAGATATACCATTAACTTTCCCATAGTAGAATCAAAAAATAATAATGTCTCCCTCAGGAAAGTTTGCTGCTTCTGATTGGTTGCCCGCTAATTCACTTATTCTGGAATTAGATCATTCTAAATGAACACATCAGCACATTACAATATGGTGTCGCTAGGACAAATACTTCTCCGCACAGCATCAATTTCAGTTACTACACATTTAATTTCAAACATATAACATCGAACGAATCTTCCACCCATTTTATGTAATAATGTTTGCTTATTTTTTCACTCTTTACACATCTAATTTTACAGATTAACTAATTCATTAGAATAAAACGTTCTTTTCTCATTCTGATCGCCAAGTGGAGCATGATGTTTGCTGCAGTTTGATGAATAATGTTCACTTATTTTTATTTATTTATATATTCATATTTTTCCCTTTAGACATGCATTATATTTTTTTTTTACTTATGCATTTACTGAAACACACTGAAACAATCATGTTATTATATAGAAACCCAATACAAACGTGAGGAGGGGATAGTGTTTTGCAACTATTGCATACTTTCACCTAACAAGAGGATGCAATAGTGCTAAAAAAACGAATACAAACATCATAATCGCTCAAAAACAGAAATTAAACTTCTGATAACCTTAAAATTATCCTAATATTTAATAAATACTGGCAACTTATTTTTAACAATTCAGCATGTAAACATAAACGCATAAGTAAAAAGAAAAAAAAAAAAATATATATATATATATATATAGTAGAAATGGTAATTAATAAAAACTGAAGAAAGTGCTCAATACTGTTGTGGAGCAAATATGCGTTTTATTTTTTATTACCGTATCTTTCTGTTAAGTTACATTATTGTTTCAGCTACCCAGCCGTTTTTTTGGCCGTCTGTAGCTTCCTCCGACTTTTACAGAAACCTTTCTGTAAAAGTCTGAGGAAGCTACAGACGGTCAAAAAAACGGCCGGGTAGCTGAAACAATAATGTAACTTAACAGAAAGATACGGTAATAAAAAATATAACGTGTATATATATATATATATATATAATCTTTTAACACTTGATAATGGCACAAACATAAAATTAAATCAACTTCTACACATAATGCAATTCTGTTAAAAAACATCTACAGCCTCTTTGAAATCTTTATAACCGCTCAAAATTATTAAAATTAAATACTGCAGCCCTTAAAATTTTACTACGATCAGCTCTAACAAAAGGTTTAAGAATTATTGGCATTTTAACATGCATTGCTAACCTTTTCCTTGCGAACACGGAACTAACAGAAAATGTAATCAAACACATATTGCTCTTTCCTTGCTCAGACGGAACGCTTCCAAATGTAAATACTGCATTCGTTTGGGAATGTAAATATGCACAAAATCTCGACACGCCCACTACTCCCCCCACTCGAAAACGGCCCTAAAAAAATTTCTTTTATGGGTACCAATATTTAATTTTCTTTTTTTGAGTGATTATCAAGACTTTAATAATGCTATATTTGCTTTTTGGCATTATTTATTCTTGTTGACAATTAAATTTAATTTTATATACTTGACTGATTACCTAGGATTCAAAGCTGTGACTTACCATGTCGACACTCTCTTTTGTAGAACTGATTAAACGCTTTCAAATAAGTTAAAACACAAAAATATTATGAAGGTAGGTTTCAAGGTAAATTTTATTGGCTAAGGAAACACTTATTTGTTATGTATTTGTTATTTTTACCATTTTTACTTTCTGCGAAGTATTTTATTATTTAGAAAATGTGCTAGAGCTACTTTTAGAAAAAAAATGCGAGCAGTCTACTAAGAATATAAACGATGGCTGGCTTGAAAGATACTGTCATCTGTAGAAGGCAATTACCTACGTCTGTTTTCACACTATCTAAAGTTAATAAACGCTTTCTTTAGAATCAGCCAGTACCTGCAGGTTATCGCCCCAAACCAACACTAATTGCCAGTAACCAACAGTGCCGACAATCACAGACAGTGGCTTCCACTAGCTGCCACTGGAAAACAATGCCCGACAGTGGAAGCAAGATTATTTCATTTGGGCCATGGCTGCAAGTGACTGCTATTTTGCAGGGATAGCAGTGGCCACCAACAACAATCGTAGTTTAATTTGTTTTCAAGGTTCTATAACAATTTTGTTCTGGATCTGTCATGCTTCCACTGGGCAATGCCAGTTAATGGGTCTCGCTAGTAGTCAATAAGATGAAATATTAACCTGTGACTAGTGTGTCCATTTCACCATTTTCACAGTGAAAAGGGTCATTAACTTGGGTAGTCTTGTAAACTTTCTCTAAAACATAAATGGGCTATAAAATATAACATATATATATATATATATATATATATATATATATATATATACACTAGTTTAAAGCTTGAAATATTTTATAAAAAATACTAAACTACAATTTTAAAATGTAGTTAAAATTCCTAGGGATACTAACTAGATTTAGCACTTGCATTAGTCGACTTTCCACAGAAAAATCTACAATTATAAAAGGGGGATTCAACTATAGAACATTGAATATGAAAAGGAGCATCAACTTAAATTCTTAATAGAAAACTAGGATAATAAGCTGTTTACCATGTAGCTGTTTCGGAGATTTCAAAACAGGGTAGCTGTTAAAGTCATGTTTCTCTAATAGAAAATATCTGATAAGAAATGTTGGCAGAATCCAGTTACTATTTTCTTAATACATAAATAAAACAATTATAATATAATAAAAAGTATAATACTATTTGAAGAACTATTCTGTGATATATTAATTAACATATAAAATTATATAGGAATAAAGATGGAAAAAAAAAAACGCTTAAGTACTTTTGGTACAAAACAGGCAAACAGCTAAGAGAAAGGCAACCTAGCCATGAAAATCTAAAAACCAAAAAAAGCTCTGAGCATTTTATTCAAAAAATACTAAAATAAAATTAAAAAGTGCAGTTTAAATTCCTAGGAATACTAACTAAATACAACATATCGCAGACATAGAACTTGCCTTCACCAACTTTTTGCTAGAAAATCCAGTTATAAAAGAAGATGCAACGATATAACTGTGGGAAAAATAATATACGTACAATGCTGATTCAGATAAATGTGCTTCATGTGTTTTAACGTGTGATATTGGTGAAAAAAATAATTCAGGAACACTACGACCATATTTCTGTTTATTTTTATTTTTTTGTTAATGAGTAATAATTTACTGCTATGGATAAAAACAAATCTCTATTACTTACCGCCTTTGACCATCTTTTTCTTGCTGCTAATTGGATGTTTCCATTGCGTTGATTTGGTAGCATGGCTGCAATGCGACAAAAATGAAAATACAGGATTATCAAAAAGGTTAATCAGTATATATTTTAATTGAGGGGAGAAAGAGAGAAGCGAAGGTTTACATCTGATGACTTCAAAGGAAGAATAAATCTGAACAGTCTAGGGAGATCTGTGCAAAACCAGAGACCTGTTTAGTTTGGTCACATTAAAAGAGTAGATCAGAGCTCTTAGGCATGTAGTAGAATAGAGGGATGCTGAAGAAAACACAGGAGAAAGTGATGAAGATGGATTTGAGAAAAAGAAGTATAAATCAAGACCTGACCAGACATAGGTCAGTTTGGAAATTAATTTTAAAAAGGTGTCTAACACATGCCAGCATGTAAAACAAATGTTATATCAAAGATTATTTCAGAATCTGAAATATTAAAATTATAATTAGTAACTTACTAAACAGTTTAGCCTCTTAAAAACGGGAAAAAAGGTATAGCATGTTGAATTAGAATGCATGCTTTATGCCAAATTGATAGCTGAATATGATTAAATTTATTCTCAGTTTTGCATTAAATACTAATCCTTATTAATCCCTAACTATGCATCGAATGGATACCATAATACTTGAGTTGCTGCAGCAGCCATACAAAATTTCAGCCAGATTGACGCAGTGGTTTCTGAGAAAGCTTTTAGAATAAATATGGTATTGTGTTGACTAATCCCTATTAATTCCCAACTGTGCATCAAACGAATACAATTATACTTAGTTGCAGCTTATCATAACAAAAGTTCATAGAAAATTTTATCCAAATCAGCCCATTAGTTAAAAAAAAAAACAGTGGACAAAGAGAAATATAATACAGCTTTTTCTTGGATATTTATTTACATTTTTTAAGCAGACGAGAAAGACTACTCTGCTTTTCAACTCTTATAATATTTTGTCTTTTTTTTTTTTTTACTACTATTAACCCCAAACAAGGCACAGTGCCAATGAAACATAAAGGATCACGATGAATTAAGGTTCAGATTTATAAGGGCATCTTAAGTGAGGATTTGTGTAGGGAGATGTTTATTCACATTACATTTAAATTTCTGCATGTTGGTACAATTGCAGAAACAGAGAGCAGAGGGGAAAATTCCAAAGGCAAGCGATTCACAGAGAAATAGACTATTAGAGAAAGAAGCATTCTAGTATCTGGGAGTTTCTACAGTGATATAGTGTAATTTTGATGATTATTTGGTAGGCCAGGTGTATTTACGTTAAGGAGGAATAAATGCAGCAAATTTATCAAAGCACATTCCATTGAAGGAATGCAACACTGTGGCGATGGGACAGGATCTGGAGCTTGGTTGACAGTTTGGGACAGATTAGATTAGATTAGAGGTGCTTTTAAGAACCCCATATAAAAGGGAGAGATTAAATTCTAAAGTGTAGAAATTCGAGGGAAGAAAATATTCAAGTAGCATCTAGAGATATCTACAATATAAAGTTAGGGTTTTGTTGCTTGTCAGAGTAGTCAGGAGGATTTCCGTTGAGAAGGAAACAAGTGTTACGAGTTTGGCAGACTCCATTCCATTACTGGTAAAATAGGCATAGGGATGCAATATTGTGACGATGGAACAGAGATCGGAGTTTAGTTGACAGTACGGAACATATTAGGTTGGAGACTTTTCTGGACCTTGTCTAAGAGCGAGAAACTAATAGTAGATGCACCAGCCCAGATGTGGCAACAATACTTTCTGCATTGGCAAAGGATGGCTTTGAAGAAATAAAGAATACTCTTAGGTGTGAATAGGTGTTTAGCATGGTAGAGAGAGCCCACCTTCTTGAGAGCAAGCTTGGCAATGTCTTAAATGTATTCGTTCCAATTCATGTTGTCTGTGAATGTTAAGCTGAGGAATTTAAATGATGAGTTTTCAGGTAGCATTAGTCATGACAACGAGTGGTCGAGAAAGTTTCTTGTAATTAACGAAAGAAAGGAGCTTACTCTTTTAATTAACGAAAGAAAGGAGCTTACTCTTTTAATTAACGAAAGAAAGGAGCTTACTCTTTTAATTAACGAAAGAAAGGAGCTTACTCTTTTAATTAACGAAAGAAAGGAGCTTACTCTTTTAATTAACGAAAGAAAGGAGCTTACTCTTTTAATTAACGAAAGAAAGGAGCTTACTCTTTTAATTAACGAAAGAAAGGAGCTTACTCTTTTAATTAACGAAAGAAAGGAGCTTACTCTTGTAATTAACGAAAGAAAGGAGCTTACTCTTTTAATTAACGATAGAAAGGAGCTTACTCTTTTAATTAACGAAAGAAAGGAGCTTACTCTTTTAATTAACGAAAGAAAGGAGCTTACTCTTTTAATTAACGAAAGAAAGGAGCTTACTCTTTTAATTAACGAAAGAAAGGAGCTTACTCTTTTAATTAACGAAAGAAAGGAGCTTACTCTTTTAATTAACGAAAGAAAGGAGCTTACTCTTTTAATTAACGAAAGAAAGGAGCTTACTCTTTTAATTAACGAAAGAAAGGAGCTTACTCTTTTAATTAACGAAAGAAAGGAGCTTACTCTTTTAATTAACGAAAGAAAGGAGCTTACTCTTTTAATTAACGAAAGAAAGGAGCTTACTCTTTTAATTAACGAAAGAAAGGAGCTTACTCTTTTAATTAACGAAAGAAAGGAGCTTACTCTTTTAATTAACGAAAGAAAGGAGCTTACTCTTTTAATTAACGAAAGAAAGGAGCTTACTCTTGTAATTAACGAAAGAAAGGAGCTTACTCTTTTAATTAACGAAAGAAAGGAGCTTACTCTTGTAATTAACGAAAGAAAGGAGCTTACTCTTTTAATTAACGAAAGAAAGGAGCTTACTCTTTTAATTAACGAAAGAAAGGAGCTTACTCTTTTAATTAACGAAAGAAAGGAGCTTACTCTTTTAATTAACGAAAGAAAGGAGCTTACTCTTTTAATTAACGAAAGAAAGGAGCTTACTCTTTTAATTAACGAAAGAAAGGAGCTTACTCTTTTAATTAACGAAAGAAAGGAGCTTACTCTTTTAATTAACGAAAGAAAGGAGCTTACTCTTTTAATTAACGAAAGAAAGGAGCTTACTCTTTTAATTAACGAAAGAAAGGAGCTTACTCTTTTAATTAACGAAAGAAAGGAGCTTACTCTTGTAATTAACGAAAGAAAGGAGCTTACTCTTTTAATTAACGAAAGAAAGGAGCTTACTCTTTTAATTAACGAAAGAAAGGAGCTTACTCTTTTAATTAACGAAAGAAAGGAGCTTACTCTTTTAATTAACGAAAGAAAGGAGCTTACTCTTTTAATTAACGAAAGAAAGGAGCTTACTCTTTTAATTAACGAAAGAAAGGAGCTTACTCTTTTAATTAACGAAAGAAAGGAGCTTACTCTTTTAATTAACGAAAGAAAGGAGCTTACTCTTTTAATTAACGAAAGAAAGGAGCTTACTCTTTTAATTAACGAAAGAAAGGAGCTTACTCTTTTAATTAACGAAAGAAAGGAGCTTACTCTTGTAATTAACGAAAGAAAGGAGCTTACTCTTGTAATTAACGAAAGAAAGGAGCTTACTCTTGTAATTAACAAAAGAAAGGAGCTTACTCTTGTATTTAACAAAAGAAAGGAGCTTACTCTTTTAATTAACGAAAGAAAGGAGCTTACTCTTTTAATTAACGAAAGAAAGGAGCTTACTCTTTTAATTAACGAAAGAAAGGAGCTTACTCTTTTAATTAACGAAAGAAAGGAGCTTACTCTTGTAATTAACAAAAGAAAGGAGCTTACTCTTTTAATTAACGAAAGAAAGGAGCTTACTCTTTTAATTAACGAAAGAAAGGAGCTTACTCTTTTAATTAACGAAAGAAAGGAGCTTACTCTTTTAATTAACGAAAGAAAGGAGCTTACTCTTTTAATTAACGAAAGAAAGGAGCTTACTCTTGTAATTAACAAAAGAAAGGAGCTTACTCTTTTAATTAACGAAAGAAAGGAGCTTACTCTTTTAATTAACGAAAGAAAGGAGGTTACTCTTTTAATTAACGAAAGAAAGGAGGTTACTCTTTTAATTAACGAAAGAAAGGAGCTTACTCTTTTAATTAACGAAAGAAAGGAGCTTACTCTTGTAATTAACGAAAGAAAGGAGCTTACTCTTTTAATTAACAAAAGAAAGGAGCTTACTCTTGTATTT
Source organism: Euprymna scolopes (assembly GCF_053919585.1). Lineage (NCBI taxonomy): Eukaryota > Metazoa > Mollusca > Cephalopoda > Sepiida > Sepiolidae > Euprymna > Euprymna scolopes. Next base: position 146,204,569 of record NC_136490.1, read on the forward strand.
AACAAAAGAAAGGAGCTTACTCTTTTAATTAACGAAAGAAAGGAGCTTACTCTTTTAATTAACGAAAGAAAGGAGCTTACTCTTTTAATTAACGAAAGAAAGGAGCTTACTCTTGTAATTAACGAAAGAAAGGAGCTTACTCTTTTAATTAACGAAAGAAAGGAGCTTACTCTTTTAATTAACGAAAGAAAGGAGCTTACTCTTTTAATTAACGAAAGAAAGGAGCTTACTCTTTTAATTAACGAAAGAAAGGAGCTTACTCTTTTAATTAACGAAAGAAAGGAGCTTACTCTTTTAATTAACGAAAGAAAGGAGCTTACTCTTTTAATTAACGAAAGAAAGGAGCTTACTCTTTTAATTAACGAAAGAAAGGAGCTTACTCTTTTAATTAACGAAAGAAAGGAGCTTACTCTTTTAATTAACGAAAGAAAGGAGCTTACTCTTTTAATTAACGAAAGAAAGGAGCTTACTCTTTTAATTAACGAAAGAAAGGAGCTTACTCTTTTAATTAACGAAAGAAAGGAGCTTACTCTTTTAATTAACGAAAGAAAGGAGCTTACTCTTTTAATTAACGAAAGAAAGGAGCTTACTCTTTTAATTAACGAAAGAAAGGAGCTTACTCTTGTAATTAACAAAAGAAAGGAGCTTACTCTTTTAATTAACGAAAGAAAGGAGCTTACTCTTTTAATTAACGAAAGAAAGGAGCTTACTCTTTTAATTAACGAAAGAAAGGAGCTTACTCTTTTAATTAACGAAAGAAAGGAGCTTACTCTTGTAATTAACAAAAGAAAGGAGCTTACTCTTTTAATTAATGAAAGAAAGGAGCTTACTCTTTTAATTAACGAAAGAAAGGAGCTTACTCTTTTAATTAACGAAAGAAAGGAGCTTACTCTTTTAATTAACGAAAGAAAGGAGCTTACTCTTTTAATTAACGAAAGAAAGGAGCTTACTCTTTTAATTAACGAAAGAAAGGAGCTTACTCTTTTAATTAACGAAAGAAAGGAGCTTACTCTTGTAATTAACAAAAGAAAGGAGCTTACTCTTTTAATTAACGAAAGAAAGGAGCTTACTCTTTTAATTAACGAAAGAAAGGAGCTTACTCTTTTAATTAACGAAAGAAAGGAGCTTACTCTTGTAATTAACGAAAGAAAGGAGCTTACTCTTTTAATTAACGAAAGAAAGGAGCTTACTCTTGTAATTAACAAAAGAAAGGAGCTTACTCTTGTAATTAACAAAAGAAAGGAGCTTACTCTTTTAATTAACGAAAGAAAGGAGCTTACTCTTTTAATTAACGAAAGAAAGGAGCTTACTCTTGGCAGCATGTAATGTCACCATCCATTTACGTTCCCATTTCACTAAAGACTGAAGGTCATTGTCTAAGCTTTCAACCATTACCTTAGATATGTGTTTATTCGTTTTTTTTTTGTTTTTTTTGTGTCTGTTATAGCATGTGGTGTCATCAGTAAATATGCTCGTCTCAGAGACAATTTTGTTAGGAAAGTCGTTTATGAATATGAGGAATGATGAAAGTCAAATGACTGCTCTTTGTGGCACATCTGCATTTATATCATGTTGTTTGACATACAGTCATTGAGAACAACTTGGATTTTTCTCTTGTCTGAGAAGGATCTGATTATATTAATAATTCATCCAGTAATACCACATGATTTAATGTTCATGACAAGACTTTCGTGCCTAACCCTGTCAAAGGCCTTAGATATATCAAGAGCTACTGCTCTAGATTCCCATTCCTTGCCCAGTGTGTGGTAAAAACATTCAGAGATTATAGTCAGGATATCGGCAGTAGAACGACTTTGCCTACATCCATAATGTCAGTCAGAAAGAAGTTTAGTATCTATGAGATGATGGACGTACTTGATTAGTTAAGGACAAAAAATTTTGGCAAAAAGAAGGAGACTAATTGGGCAATGATTGAGTGGGTGAGTTCTTCCATCAGAATTCTTGAAAACTAGTACGACAGAAATAATTTTCCAGCAGTCAGTAAGGCATTTGTTGCAGAGTTTTAAATAATATAGCCACATTGAGATCAGATCCACACACCTTTGATACCATAAATATGAAAAGGGGTGATTTTCAGACCTTTGAGTTTGTCTGCAAAGAGAAATTTGGAAGGGAGTAATTTGTTGGATCTAATGTGGAGTAGAGGAAAACACTGGGCAAGCAGGTTAGCCTTTTCAGTTGCCATGCTAACAACCTCATGGTTGTTGGATAGTGAGGGAATTGTTGATTGCCCACTATTTACCAAACTGTTATAAATTTTTCAGAAATAGTGAGTTCCTAATCACTGAGATCCAATGCTTTCTGGTGATTTTTGTATGTCTGCAGCTATTTCACTCTTACAATTATTTTTAGCTTCTATAAACCTTTGTCTATTTGAACATGGCGAAAAAATCACGGAATGCATGCTGCCTTTGAGCAATAGCAGCAGCAGAGATAAAAGTGAACCATTGGGGAAAGTGGGGTTTGCTATAAAACTTCCATGTGGGAACATGTGGTTCAGTTGCTACTTTGAACCATTCAGTAGCCTCATTTGCTCACTGTTCCACAAGATGAGAAAAGATACTACTTTATGCTGCATCTCTGATGTGATGCCTGTTGGCTTCCCAGTCAGCCTTCTTGAAGTATCTTGTCATTTTGAGAAATGGCTCTTCAACTTGGAGTCGAGAGTTTAGAGTGATGCTTACCAATACCATAACACGATCAGCATTATCGAGTGGGTTATGAGGATTTTTCACACAATCCTCGCAAACTGTAGTCAGAAATAGCTCTAGATGTCAGGCTAGCTGTTCCTGACAATCTGGGAGACAGAGCAAGAACATGATAATCTGTGTAAGGTAATGGGGTAAAGACAGTTACTAAATACATGTACTTGGGCATGAGTATCTAGAGAGAGCACTGCATCTATGCTGTCAGAGATGTGGTTGATTAGGGTGCAGTCCTGTGTCAGTATTGTAATATGATCGACATAGGTTTAGAGTGGAATTTGCTGATCCTGACAATCTATGTCAAGAAATGGGATATAAAAAAAAGTATGTTGCTACGAACTGTGTCTGTGTAACTCGAGAAACAAGCTTACAATGATGGACATTAAAGTTATCAACTATATGTACTTATGTACTAGTATCTAAAGAAAATGCTGTATATATGCTGTCAAAGACGTGGTTGATTAGAGTACAGTCGAGAGAATGGTAGATAAAATATAAGTAACTAATGCTATGCTGCAAGGTTAGTCTAAAGCACAGGAAGATCTGTTTGTTTGATTCTAATTTGGATTCTCTAGTCAAGAGGAAGGTGTAATGAATATAGACTCCAAGTTTGTGCATATGTTTGTCTGAGTCATTACGACAAAGTGGGAGGTGACCAGCCATGTTAAATTAGTTAGAGGGGAAGGAGGAGTTTACGTTAGTTTCACTTAGTGCTAAGATATCCGGGGTATTTGTTAGGAGAAATGATTCTACATCCTCTGTTCTAAACTCGCGGATATTTGTGAATGCGAGCCTCAAAGTAGGTGGTGAATTGGTTTTGTTTGTGCATCTGGTTTGATTGTCTTTTTGTTTTGGTTGTCATTTTATTTAATAGTTTCAGTGTTTGAGTGACACAGGTTGAACAAAGTGGATGTGTATGATATCAAAACATGAACACACAAATAAATCATTAACCGACTCATCTACAGGATTTGTGGCCACAGTAAAGTCCTCGCCCCAGAGATGGGTGTAGATTTTGGTTGAGTGTGCATCTGGTTTGATTATATTTTTAGCTTGAGCCCTCATTTTATTTAATAGTTTTAGTTTTAGGGTAGAAGGTATTGGACAAAGTGGATACGCAGGATACCAAACATGCACACACAAGTAGACTATTAGTGGACTCTTCATTTACAGGATTTGTGGCCTCAGGAAAGCCCACAAATGGGTGCAGGGCCTCTTTTCATGCACAACATAGCACTTCAACCATCCCGATATTATACAACTGATGATAGAGCAGCTGCTCTTAAAACTACTTAAGAATTAGGGTTCTGTTGGATTGTGTAGTGGACTTTCGGTCAGCGTTCAAGTTGTGGATAACTTGACAAAGACTAAAGTTACTTCTCATGAAAGAGGAGAACTATTTATGGCACAATGGGAGATTCCATTGTGCACACATGGGCCAGTCTATTCCTTGGATTGTGATTGGCTGAATCACCTGATTGGATATGCTTGTACATAAATACAAGCCCTCAGTCCAGCTCAATCTGATGTCTGTCTTGTGCATAAGCTGGACCCTTGGTAAGTGTTGCTGCTATTATTATTATTGTTGTTGTTGTTGTGCATTATTGACTAACAGTTCTTTTGATTATTCTACAGGTTCAGGGACTGTCAGTCAGAATACAGCAGCCACACAAACTGTCAAACAGGTACCCTCAAACCTGTCAGACAAGAGTAGCTTAGACTAGTCGCATGATCATATGCAACCAGCAAGCACCTCCAAGATACCCAGAATGTTGAGAATGGATTGTGGTCTCAGCAAATATAATCTCTGATGCAATTCCATTAGAGACGTTTTTTATGATAATCATGAATAATAAAGGTCCAAGGATGACCCCCTGGGGCACTTTCACATAAATGTCATATTTGTATTATTTGGACAACAGTTCCCACCCCAGGTGTTATTTTTCACAATGTTTCGGTCAATGTAACATCTGCCCTTCTTCAGGTATATTTTGTCAAATTTGAAAATATTTCTGTCAAACTTAAGAATCTGCATGAAATTTCGAATAGACTTCTTATGAATGGATACAAAATACAAGGTGATTTTCAAAAAATGCCACCCATGTAATCTATCTATCTATAAAAGTGAGAATGTGTGTGTGAGAGGGCATGTCTAAACCTATATACTCAATGAATTTTTGATCTATGGACTTGAAATTTGGTATATAGGATATTCGGACATGTGTAAAACTTTTTAATTCATTTTTATCCAGAAAAAAAGGGCTGCTAAGAGGTCAAAATTGAAAAATTGGTATGTGGAAGGCCACCAGATTTTTATCGGTTTCCAACTGTTTTACAACTGCACATACACGGTCATGAAATATGACAGCTTACTTATGCTAAGCATGACTTGGTGTGAAAACTATATAAAAGTCAAACTGGTGTAATGGTTATACTTGACACATTGTCTTTAGGTTTTGGTTTCGATCTCAGTTCAAGTATTTTTTTTTTTACTTACAAGAAGTGAACTGGCCTACGCTAGGTGGCCTTTTAGTCATTAATAAAATTTATAATCCTTTTCGCAATCCCATATTTGTATGACTAAACTTCAGTCTATGCCTGACTTATTCACCAAGTTATATTCATGAACATTCAACATTTTTTTTTTATCACAGTTCAATGATATGCAAAGGACACTTTAATGATAGTCTCATCAGTACGGCATGTGATTCTGAATGGGCTTCACACTGACCAAAACTTAATTCCCCAGAATTTTTATCTGTGGAGTTATTTCAAAGGATATCATATAGCAAAACAATATCCAGACTATTATTACTAAATTAAAGAATGTAATCATAGACCAAATCAGAACACTGCCATGAAAGAAAAATCTGTCATAGATATTGAGAATATTTACACATCATTTCCAGATGTGCTTATGATTGAACAACAATAAAACAAAGACTGTTAGATATTCATAAATGAAACTTGTTGGACAAGTTAGCCATAGACTGAAGTTTATTTGTATGTGCAGAAAAGACTAATTTTCATTAATGATAACATGGTTGCGTTTTTTTGGGGGCTGTTTCTGTAGTTCAACACTGCCCTGCTGATGTGAAAATAAACCTTTTTGAATAAGTTTAATACAATGTCCCTGAACTAATTTGGTTTTATTTGTCTATTTTACAAACCTATCATGAGCAACTTCCTGTCTGTGACGCCATATCCTGCTATATAGACATTATCTTTGAGGTGTTAAGTTCCGGTGAGTGTGAAACCCATCCAGGGTCACATCTCTTAGTGATGAGACGATCACCAAAGTGTTCTCACATATCACATTAAACGATAAGACTGTTGAACATTGATGACTGTGACTTGGTGGACAAGAGAGACTTAAACTGACGTTTATTTGAAAGAAACATGGTTGGATTGTACAAAACATTGTGAATTTTATTAACAATTCTATGAGTGGCATCTTTTTTTAGTCACCCTATAGGATGGGGGAGTCAATAAGGATAATATGGAAGAAGATAAAGAAACAAGTGATGGAGGAGGGATGACAAAGTAAGAGAAAAGAATATGGGTTGTTTTATCATCAGGTGACTAAATCTTTTCAGGAGATTTTGTTATACGGTTTGGTTTGGTTTGGTTTGGTTATACACTTTGAACAGCCTTGAATATCCCTGATATACGCATAGTTTTAATTTGCACATTCAATTTTTTTTTTTTTGCCGACTGTTATCCTCATCTTCATAAGTGTTGTTGTTTCACCACGTTTTGCAAATAATATGAATAACAATTACCCTATGCAAAAAAAAAACAAACCTAACACCGTGAATAAACATTTCAAATATAAAAAATTTGAAGCATAAAACCTTTTTTCCAAAATTACTGGATTAAACATTAAATAACCCAGAAAAATACAGACAATTACAACCCAGAAAGGGTTGATATGCCGTAAAACAAAACATGGGTGGCATTTTTTTTTAGTCACCCTATAGGATGATGGAGTCAACAGTGATAATAACGGCAGAAGATAAAGAAACTTAAAAGACGGTGGTGGTCGTGGGAGGGACAAAGAGAGAAGAATAAAGGTCGCTTTATCAAGTGGGTCAGAGTACAAATAATTAAAATAAAAATAAAAAAGCAAAATAGTTAAAAACAAAGTAAAATTGCTTTCAAATGATGATGACTGATGCGACATGATAAAGTATTATATATTATATATATATTATTTTTGAAAAATGTGGAAAAAAGAAATTTGATTAGGTCGATTTTGGTGCATTTTAAAATGTTTTATTTTATTTTACAATGAAATAATGACAAAATTAGGTTAATAAAAAGCCTTCTCTTTGAATAAATAAACACATCGCAACATAAAGGCAAAACTATTCTGTGTATTATATAAACAGACATGGTGTACGTATAATTATATACATGTCAATTTTTCTCTAATACAATGGTATGTTTCGTTCTATATTATACACCAAAATACACAACCTGTCCAAAATGAGGAGAAACTGTTCACACTAATCTTCTATAATATAAAAACCAGTTATCTGTATAAATGTTTGTATTTCTGGCTAAAACTAAAAAATAACGAAACAGGTACCCACAAAGTTGGTATTTTCTTGATAACCATTGCTCCAGGAGAATAAAATCTGAAATAAAACAAATCCATTCTTTGAGACTAAACTGGCGCAGATTTAGTAAGGAAGCTGTAAGTTTTCCAGCCAGATTATATACTGAAGGAAAATAATTCAGATCTTTTTTTTAATCAAGGAGTTAATTCCTTTATGCCAATTCATTCCTCAAAAAAATCTATGCAAACAAGTTGTTTGTGTGTGTCCATAAAGAGGAATAGGCTGGGCAGTGAAGAAACAGTGGGGAGAGAGGACGAACTAGAAAAGGGGAAAAGAAGAAAATGGAGAGAGATGTAGAGAATTTGTAATAGAATGATGCTATACTTTTGCCCCGGGCAACACCAGATATCCCTGCTAGTATTCATATAACATAATGTCTCAATCGATGAACAAAAAAAGAAAAACGTTTCAAACAAAAAAATTTTAAAAAGAAAAACAAAACATTTATATCAATATTAGTGCAAACACTGGTGAAACATATTTTTTCTGTAAATTTTAATAGAGTGTACACTTGTATAATATATATATATATATATATATATATATATATATATATATATATATATATTAGTGTTGAGAAGATTAATCAGAATCGGAAAAATCGGAACTTTTTAGATCGGAATGGGAAAAAATATTCTAATTTCCGATTCTTTAAAAAACACGTTAACGTTAATTTTACATTGTTGGCACTTAAGATAAAATGATGAACAGTTATCGTTTTTAAGTACCTAGTGACATTAAAATCTATATTCATAATAATGACATAAAATATGATGTAAATTTATTTTACTTGTGCTAAAAAAAAAAAATGAAAATTTTTGGCATTTGCCTGGTCATCAACAAACCCAAATCCAACAAAAACTTTAATGAATTAGTGGATCGGAAGATTTTTCACACTTCTACACTAGACACATTTGAGCGCCAGCGTTTCTTTGATGTCAGCACCTTCTGTCTGTTAGTAATGTTTATTTGTCAGAAAAGCAAATGTTCAATATGCTGATAAAGGCAATAAAATGAAATTCAGTAATAAAAGAGTCATGGTTATAATTGAAGCAATCTTGTCAGTTAAGTTTAGATTATTTCCACTGATAAGACAGATGCAAATACACAGATGGCGACTGAAAATGTGTCTGTCAACAAAAATGTAAGTGCCTAGTTTTTTTTTTTTTAAATAATTGAAAATATATTTTACTAAAATGTTTTTCTTATATTTCGTTTCATATTTAACCTTACATTTTCATGTAAATATAAATGTTAAATGGATTATTTTACTATATAAAAAGGTGCCCGGAAAACTCGTCCATTCAAGCTAGGTATGGAAACTGGTCCATTATTGAATAAATATCGAGTGAAAAAACATTTTATGACCGTTCTTGAAGGAGATATTGTTTTTAAAGGCGACTGTGCACCCCCATCATATTTTTAAAATTTATTTTTATTTGTTTACTCTTGTTTAAAAAATAAACTTAATCATGAAGTCAGAATGAAGAGACGAAAAACGAAACCATATATTTATTTTAAAATATACTTTAGTTTAACGTTTGATGTTATTACGAAACAAAAAAAAAGGAAACACTTATGTATTATCAAAGAAAGCAAATATTTTATTCAGAAGAATTAATTTAGCTTAAACAATTCTTGTGTTATTATGAAACAAAAAACGAAAATAGTTCTTGTATTATCAAATATAAAATTATTATATGAAATAATTTATTAAATTATTATGTACGTGTTAAAAGTAAATGAAGTATTTCGAATAAAATATTTTTATTTTTTGATAAGAAACTTTGGTCAATGTCAAGTTTCTTTCCAACTCCCCAAAAAACTATAAATGACGATTCATAGTGGTTTTTGGGGGTGCTGAAAACGAATATCGCATTTAAATTTGGGGCAGATAAGTATTTTTCATGATATAAACAAATTAAGCTTTGAAAAGGTACGGGATTACTTTCCTATATAAATTTAATAAACTCAGCACCCATTTTTTGACCATTCAGTAATTTCTTCATATCATGAAAACAAATTTTTACACTACGCGCAAGCACATAAACAAAGGTTGTTAAATGCGGACTCGCGTACCAAACTGGATTCTAACATTGCATAGTAATCTTTTGCAAACAATTTGAAATTATATGAAAAACAAGTAGTTTTCCAGATATTAAGCAATATAATTCTATATGTTATCAGTGGTGGCCATTTTTGTACGCGCAAGCGCACATATTTTGACATACGCGCCAAAAATATTTGCGCATACAGAAATGGCCACCACTGATAACATATAGAATTACATTGTTTAATACCTGGAACACTACTTTTTTACAGCAAAAATATACATGCTTGAGTGTATAGAAATAGTCACCAGTGATGACATAAGGAATTACACTATCTGTATATAAATCTTTCTTTATTTTTGTTTTTCAATTTCCTTGTGTATTTATTGAACGATAGAAGCAGAAAAAAAATAAAAACCTTTTAGCCAATAAACAAACAAAAAATGCCTCTTCACTCGGTGGCCAGAAAGTGGGTGCTCAATTTAAATGAAATTTATATGAAAAACTGATCACCCACTTTTTGAAAAAGTAATTTCTCCATATCATGCAAACTACCTATCTGCCCCAAATTTAAACTTATCTCCGTAAATTTATAAAAATCATCATTTTAAAGATTTTTAGGGGAGTTAGAAAGAAATTTGACATTGACAAATTTTTTTTTTTTTTTTTTTTTACAGTCCTTGGGTGGGACACACTTCTGCAGTATGCAGATGGAGACTATTGTTAGGGAGCGATAACCCCAATTTCTTCTTGGTCAAATAATGTGGCAAATAAGTACTAAACAAGACTTTTTTCCCCCCCGAAGAGAAAAATATTTGAAAACCAAAACATTTATTGTATAAAAATGTATCAAAATATAATTGTAAAAACATTTACTTAAAAGTCTGCGTACAAAATATAATGTTAATAAAACAATTTTGTAATGAAAGCAACATTGGAATTTTATAAAGTAAAATTGTTTTTGTTTTTTTTAACAAATAAATAATTTAAATGAAACATTTTTTTGAATTAAAGCAACTTTGTCAAGAACAAATTAATAATTTAAATCTTTTTTGACCGAGAAGTGCCACTTGGCGACAGTTTAGTGAAACGGACCAAGATGACGGCCGTCCGCATACTGCAGAAGTACCTTTTGTTGCTTTGTGAACACAAAAAGTGTTAAAACTAAATAAATTTTTCTAAATAAAATATTTGTTTTATTATTTCATAATACAAGAAGTGTTTTCTTTCTTTTTTTTTTTTTTGTTTCGTAATAACACAAGAAGTAGTTTTTTTTTTATAAATATATGGTTTTGTTTTTCGTGTCTTCCATTCGATTTCATTACATAATCAACCGTATCCACTTCCGGTAGCTTGATTTTTTTCCGAGCAGTGATTTTGGACATTACCTAAAAAATAAACAAATGTATTTTATTTTGGAGGGGGAGCGTTTTAAACTATATCTACTTCAGTATTTTCTTAAATTTTCTATTTTGATCGATTATTGAGACTCCTAAACATGATCTTCACATGTCAAACATTTTTTGTTCAGAAGGAGCACTCGACATTACTTTTTGTTTTTTAACTAATAAACTCTTTAAAATAAGTTGAACCACTAAAAACGTACAAAGCTAGGTTGAAAACGAACACAGAGAAATAAATCTTATTTTTTAAAAAACAGCAGTTAACAAGTAAAAATATATACATATTTTTTTTTTTAAATATTATGAGATGTGTATTCTCTTTTAAAAACAACGGCCATAAAATGTGTTTTCAATCGATATTTATTCAATAATGGACGAGTTTTCCTACTTAGCAAAAATGGACGAGTTTTCTGGGGACGAGTTTTCCTAAATTCGTAATGTCTGTAATTTATAGATTTTGTTTCACAAAATTATTAAAGAGAAAGAAAAAAAACTGACATAAACAAATTGTTAGTTGATTTTTAAATAATAAATTTGGTATATTTATATCTTAAGCTTATTGCCCTCTGTGATAAGTAAAACTCCAAATATCGGAACATTTCTTAAACTTTCATCGATGCCATTTAATGAACTCATTCTATAGTTGTGTTTTTTTTTTTGTTGTTATTTTGGATGCTTTTGTTATTGGAATCAGGAATTGTATTGGAAATTTAGAATAGAATCGGTAATTGAATTGAAATCGGGAAAAATTTTGGAATCGTCCCATTACTAATATATATATATATATATATATATATATATATATATATAGAGAGAGAGAGAGAGAGAGAGAGAGAGAGTGTGTGTGTGTGTGTCTTCTTCCCAGTTTCAAATCTTTCTAAGTTCTCTGTGAAAGGATCAAAAAAAGTTTTTTTAAATAATAATATATAATAGTATAGCTTTAACTCTAACGTTATTTCTAATGGAAAATTCCATCTTCTTGCTTGCACGTTATAGAGACAAGATATGTGTCTGTGGATAATTATAATAATATATGAAATAACTGATGGCAATTCAAAGTTACATAAACTTTATTTGATTATCAAATCAATAAGGAAAAACATGTCAACTATAAAGAAAACACTTTCGACAATGGTATTTTAAAGCTTAATGCTTCTCACCAGAACAAAGGAGCAGTGTTATATATCTTCCCCTAAAATATTAGTTTAGAAAAAAAAATGCTATAGTATAGAGAGGCTGAATAGATGGTAAAGAATTGAGATAAATAGAAGAAATATACAAAGATAGGAAAAAATATAAATGAACAACTTCTAATAGAAAAAAAAAAAAAAATGAAAAGAATAATTTTGGAATAGGACTCAAATTTTTCCAACTCTAATACAGATTCCTATAACCCCAAAAGTTCCAATTTTCCCACGATTCCGATTAATTGCCCAACACTATTATCAATGTGATATGTCTGTAGTCTATATAGGTTTGGGTGGGTTACTTGTATCAACTCTGCCGGTCTTAAAGTAATATTACTTATGATTCTATCAAGGGAACTGCATGAAATCGGCTGGGTTAAAAGTTGGTTACATACACGTTTATCCTTTATATACACAGTCATGACAGAAAAGAATAGACACAAAGATAAATATTTTTCCGAATATTAATATATGCTTATTTATTTTTACAGATAAAATTAGTGCTGAAATAACTTACAGCATCTCATTGAAATTGCATCTAACACCATTGAAGCATGCCATGAACCAAAGGAGCATTAGACCTATCAGAATTTCTAAAAGGACTAATCATAGGTCAAAATGAATGCAAAATAGCAGGAAATCTTTCAATACTCTTTTCTACTGCTTACTAATAGAGTGGTCGTTAAATTCACAAGAGAGGACAAAGAGTGCACAAAACTTCATCCAGGTCGCCCTGGGCCCTCTGAAAGAACCTTGAGTTTTGTGAAAAGAAATGTTGAAGAAAATCCTCGATGAAAAGCCTCTGAGATTGCAACACAAGCTGGTGTCAGTCACTGAACAGCTGTTAGGTATCTTCACAAGCTGGGCTACAAGATCAAAGTGTAGCATCTGTTCCGGCAGATACTGCAAGCAAAGACCAGGTATGTGGGGGCAACCCCACATACCTGACCTTTAACCAGCTCCCATTTCCCACCTCTCGGGAGCTGGTCCCCCTTTTCCCTTCCCCCTCCCTTCACTCCTCACATTAAAAATTGGCCTTGTGCCTAATTTGCTCGGTGGGGGAGCAAATAAATACCATCTGTTCTTCAGATACTGCACTTCCATTTCTTGTTCTCTTTCGGTGGATGAGCAGTCCTTCATGATTGAGACAATTTTTTTTTTTTTTATACCTTTTCTCCATGTTAAAAAATGACCCTGGTGGCTAACTCTGTCCCTGTGGAGGCATTGTAAATAGGTACTACAGTAGAGCTGCAAGAAGGAAATCTCTTCTTCATCCTGGCATTATCAAGCGCAGAAAAGATTGGGTTCATGAGATGGTGGAGAGACCTAAGATCTTTTGGATCAATATCATTTTCACAGAGGAGTCAGGATTTCCATAATTTCTTGACAGTAGACGTGTATGGGTATAAAGGCTCCCTCAGCAGGTTTTATGAAAAACTCTGCTAGGGCGATACAACATTGGTTGAGTCAAAATGGGATTAATAAACTTCCATAGCAAAGTCAGTCCCCAGATATGAACCTAATTAAAAACCTGTGGGACATATTAGACCGGAACCTTCGTAAAAAGAAAAAGAAGCCATTTTCTAAGCCTGAACGTTTAGCATTATTGCATCAGACATGGCAAGAAATTCCTCAAGATTATATTCATCAACTGATCAATGCCATGCCTAAAAGGATCCTAGTGTTAGGTATTAGCTGGGCAACGCCGGGTAGAAAGCATTTATTTAGTTATCTGTTTATCTATATATCTAATCATCTATCTGTCTAGTGAAGTAAATAACAGAGATTGAATCATGGGAAACAATAAGTTGAGCAAGCGTGCAGGTGCAGAAAGGATTAAAGGGTCATTTTATGACATGTATCAAACTTGGTTGACCGGTCAGTTTATACTGAAAAGTATGCAAATGGGGACCGGATATGACGTGTCAGATGTTCCGGTTTAAATAAGCTGTGTTAAGTTCAGTTGAGTCAGGTTTGAGAAGTTGAGGAAGCAAGAGAAGTTAAACAGTCTCCAAATGGATGAAGAGAAATGCTACAAGTTCAAGCTCGTTGATTTCACTCCATGCTGAAGAAAACGAGATATCTGTAAATGTAATAAACCAATATATAAAAACATACATCGTCTTGTGTCCGTCTTGCATGCGTGTTTGTTATAGCAGAACCCAGCTCCCCCAAGACGTTGGTGAATCCCTCAGGCAGTGGCTAAAAGACAGAAGGCCACATAGCAACAGGTATATCGTTATAAATGTACTGTGAATTACACCCACACCCAAGAACACTAGATGAGTCACGGGCCATTAAGTAAATAAACATTAAGGGGCCTGAGGAGAATATTCTGTTAAATAAGCAGTTAAATAACATCAATTAGATCAGAATACATAAAACCGATTTAGTGAGAATAAAATACTAAAATTTTTTGGAACATTCATTAATTGATGCTTTATGTCTAATGTTAAAATTTCACAAAAATCAAAGATAAATCAATTTTCACAAAGAGATTTTACGCCCCTTTTCTCTAGTAGTATGTTTTATTGACTTTCTCCTTTCAAGATCATCAGTTTTTTTTTTTTTTCATTATTGACCCCCTTGGTAGCTATTTTTACCTGTTTGGCCAGATGTAAACTGCAAAAAGGTGTTACACTCCCTTTGCGTAAAGAACTGCCTTTTTGTAAATTGTTATTGTCCGTGTTTGTTGAACCATATCTACATGTTATACACACTTTTAAATATATGAACACACACACACTAGACATCACACTCAAATATACATATCACACACACACACACACACATATATATATATATATAGGGTGATTCAAAAGTCTCCATACAAAGAAAATGTTTTTTGGTGATTCAAAAATTTCCATACAAATACATAAACTATTTATCGTTTAGTTATATTTTTTATTTCTATTATTTTTTGTTTTTAGGTATCCTAAAGATGTTATTGACCAAACAACAAAGAATTGAAATCATATTTATGTCTGGAAGTACACGCAAGATTGCTGAAGAATTTAACAGAAAACATGGAACTAACATAACCCACGATACTGTAGCAAAACTTTTTGTGAATTAAAAAAAAAGTGGATCTTTTGAAGATCAAAGAAGAAGTGGTAGATGACGTACAGCAACGGATGAAAACACAACAGCTAGAGTTTAAGAAGCGCTAATACAAAGCCCCCCCAAAACGTACACAAAGGCTGTCTGTTCGAATTGGAGTTAGTCAACCAAGTATCAGTCACATTTTAAAAACAAGTGGCACCCTTACAAATTACATAAGTAAAGACGATCCAGTTAAGTTCAACAAAAATGCAAGGTGCTGGTAAAGTGATGGTTTGGGCTGACAAAAACATTTTACCAATTTTCATTGATGGAAATCTTAATGCCAATAAGTATTTGAACATGTTCCAAGAAGAAATTTTTTAATCACTGTTAAGCGAAAATGGTAACCTTCCAACATATTTCTAACAAGATGGTGCCCCACCTCATTATGGTATTCAAGTGAGACAATACTTGAATCAAATATTTCAAGATACATGGATTGGTAGACGTGGGCCAATTGAGTGGCATCCTAGATTCGCTGGTGTATCAAGAAAGTATAAGTGACATAAACCATTTGAAGGACCGCATTATCACTTCATTTCAGATGATGTACTATTGCGAGTTCACAGTGATTGGTTAAAGGTATTATGATGTGCATTAAAAAAAATGGTGGCCACAGAGAGTTTGTCATTTAATAAAATTATTTTAAACTAAAAAAAATATTTTCTTTCTTTATTTGTATGGAGACTTTTGAATCACTTTATATATATATATATATATATATATATATATATATATATATATATATATATATATACATATACACAAATATATACATATATATATATACATATACACATATATATATTCTATGATATAAATTTTGTCTAATAAATTCTAAAAAAGGGATTAAATTAAAGAAAATAACAAAGTATATTATGTATTTTTAACTGGCCTTTCCGATGCAGCAATCGGATTTTAGAAAAAATAAATAACAAAGGAACAACAAACATAATTGCAAAAATCCCTTGTTCAAAATTATTGGCACGGCTTTGTTTTTCTTTTAGTATCAGTATAATATCAATCAATTTCCGGTTTACGTGCTTTCTGAACTTTTTTATAGCCATATTATGCTTGTTTAACGCTAATTCAGTGAATAATTTTTTTCAGATAATTTTTAGATAGCGATTTATTTAAACTATTATAAGTGACTAAATTATAATTTTCAATCGCCATGGTTAAAACTAAGGAACACAGCGAAGACGTCAGGAAGCTTGTTGTAGCATGCCATACCAATGGGGAGGGCTATGATAAGATTTCAAAGAAGCTAAACCTTCCCAAATCCACTGTTAGAGCCATAATAAACAAGTTCAAATCGCAAGGCCACGTTATGAGTTTAGAGGGTAGAGGGAGAAAAAGGATTCTTTCCCCAAGAGATGAACGGAAAATTGTTCGACAAGTAAAACAAAACCCAAGGATCTCTGTTGGGGAGATTGTTGATGAACAGAGCACCTCTGGAGTGAATGTATCTCGACATACAGTTGGTAGAGTTTTGAAGAGAGCTGGTTTAAAAGCATGTCGTCCGAGAAAGACTCCCTTATTGAAGCCTATGCACCTGAAAGCAAGGCTAGCCTTTGCAAAACGTCATATTGATAAAGATGTTGCATTCTGGAAACGTGTTCTATGGACTGATGAAACGAAAATAGAGTTATTTGGCCATAATAATGTGTCTTATATTTACAGAAAATCTGGCGAAGCTTTCCTGCCTAAGAACACCATACCCACAGTGAAGCACGGTGGAGGCAGTTTGATGTTTTGGGGATCCTTTGCTGCCTCTGGACCAGGGTGACTTGTTAAGGTCACAGGTAGCATAAAAAAGGAAGATTATGTTAAAATATTAGATGAAAACCTGAAAGACTCTGCTAAAGAGCTCTCACTTGGTCGTCGTTGGTGGTTCATGCAAGATAATGACCCAAAGCATTCGGCTAAACTGACTAAGAAATGGCTTGAGGACAATCATATTAATGTTTTGGAGTGGCCATCACAAAGCCCAGACCTTAATCCAATTGAAAATTTATGGAGAACATTAAAATTGAGGGTAATGCAAAGGAAGCCCAAGAATCTTATTCAATTGGAGGATTATTGTCAGGAAGAGTGGGCTAAAATTACTACTGAAGAGTGCAACAACTTGGTTGTAAACTATGAAAAGCGACTGAGGAAGGTAATCAAGGCCAAAGGCTATACAATTAATTATTAAATAAATCGTGCCAATAATTTTGAACAAGGGTTTTTTGCAATTATGTTTGTTGTTCCTTTGTTATTTATTTTTTCTAAAATCCGATTGCTGCATCGGAAAGGCCAGTTAAAAATACATAATATACTTTGTTATTTTCTTTAATTTAATCCCTTTTTTAGAATTTATTAGACAAAATTTAACTTTTATTTTACCGTGCCAATAAATATGATCATCACTGTATATATATATATATATATATATATATATATATATATATATATATATATATATATATATACATACATATATATATACATATATATATATACATATGCGTATATAAAGTTTGTTCACTTTATAAACTATTTAAAGTAAATCACGTCACGACGTCATGACGTCATCTGACGCATGCGTTGTCGAATCTCTCACTCTCTCTCTCTTTCTCTCTCTCTCTCTCTCTCTCACTTCGTCTGCCTTACTCTAAAGACTGAAAAATGGCGTCTGGCTGTTTTTATTTAAAAAAAAAACATCGACCGTTAATATTTTTTGTGAGCGTATATTTTTTTTTACTTCACTTTTATTTTACTTTATTTTTCGTTTAACTATCGTATCTACCTATTTTGAATGTGGTAATAACTTTGGTAACGTTGTCATAGCGTAGAAATTCATAGTTTAGCTTTAATTAATTTTTTTTTTACCGATAACAACATTTTTAAATTGTAAATTCAGACGGCCATTAGAGGTTGCTGACGTCAAGATTACGTGACATTACTCAGCGGGTTTTGAATACAAGTTGACCCAAAATAAACGGCTGCGTGTATACTTTATGTAAATAAGTTGGCGGCCGTACTTTGGGGGGCAGTTATAAATCGATTTAAAAATATGTAATGTTTAACATTAAAATGTTACTTTTTTGCCGCCCCCCATGCAGATAATCGATCAGTTGACGCACTTCTGATGGGACCTTTAAGCAAATTTTTCGATATTTGTCGGCCGGAAGGGGGGGCTTTCATATGACACATAGTTTGTGAATTTTTGTTTTGCCTGTCATAAGTTTTTAGCAGACACACAAACATGCAAGCACACACATATTAAGGTTTATATTATAGATATATGCAAATATATATGCATATATGCATATATATATATATATGAATATATATATATGCATATATATATATATATATGAATATATATATATGCACACATATATATATGCATATATATATATAGGAATATATATGTGGATATATATATGCATATATATATGAATATATATAGGCATATATATATGATTATATATATGGATATATATATGAATATATATATGCATATATATATGAATATATATATGGATATATATATGAATATATATATGGATATATATATGAATATATATATGCATATATATATGAATATATATATGGATATATATATGACTATATATATGCATATATATATGAATATATTTATGGATATATATATGAATATATACATGCATATATATATGAATACATATATGGATATATATGAATATATATATATAGATATATACATGAGTATATATATGCATATGTATATGAATATATATATATATGCACATATGAATATATATATGCACATATATATATGAATATATATATTCATACTTATATAAATATAAGAATATATATATTAATATTTACATACGCATATATATACATATATATATATACATATATACATACGCATATATATATACATTTATATATACATATATATATGCATATACATACGCATATATATACATATATATAAATATATGAATATATATATATATGAATATATATATGCATATATATGCATATATCTGCATATATATATTATATATATATGCATATATATTATATATATCTGCATATATATATTATATATCTGCATACAAATATATATTATATATCTGCATATAAATATATATTATATATCTGCATATATATATGCATATATATATGCATATATATATTATATATATGCATATATATTATATATATGCATATATATTATATATATATGCATATACATATAATATATATATGCATATACATATTATATATATGCATATACATATTATATATATGCATATACATATTATATACATGCATATACATATTATATATATGCATATACATATTATATATATGCATATACATATTATATATATGCATATACATATATATATGCATATACATATATATATGCATATACATATTACATATATGCATATACATATTATATATATATGCATATACATATTATATATATATGCATATACATATTATATATATATGCATATACATATTATATATATATATGCATACACATATTATATATATATGCATATACATATTATATATATATGCATACACATATTATATATATAGGCATATACATATATATATCTGCATATACATATTATATATATATGCATATACATATATATATCTGCATATACATATTATATATATATGCATATACATATATATATATATATATGCATATACATATATATATATAAATATGCATATACATATATATATATAAATATGCATATACATATATATATATAAATATGTATATACATATTATATATATATGCATAAACATATTATATATATGTATATACATATTATATATATATGCATATACATATTATATATATATGCATATACATATTATATATATGAATATACATATTATATATATGCATATACATATATATATGCATATACATATTATATATATGAATATATATTATATATACATGCATATACATATTATATATATATGCATATACATATTATATATATATGCATATACATATTATATATATATAGGCATATACATATTATATATATATGCATATACATATTATATATATATATATGCATATACATATTATATATATAGGCATATACATATTATATATATCTGCATATACATATTATATATATGCATATACATATTATATATATGCATATACATATATATATATATATGCATATACATATTATATATGCATATACATATTATATATATATGCATATACATATTATATATATATGAATATACATATTATATATATATGCATATACATATTATATATATATGCATGTACATATTATATATATATGCATGTACATATTACATATATATGCATATACATATTATATATATGCATATACATATTATATATATGCATATACATATTATATATATATGCATATACATATATATGCATATACATATATATATGCATATACATATATATATGCATATACATATTATATATATATGCATATACATATATATATGCATATACATATATATATGCATATACATATTATATATATATGCATATACATATATTTATATGCATATACATATAATATATATGCATATACATATTATATATATGCATATATATTATATACATGCATATACATATAACATATATTCATATACATATTATATATATGCATATATATTATATACATGCATATATATGTTATATATATATATTACATATATATGCATATATTATATATATGCATATATTACATATATATAATATATACAGATATATACATATATATTATATACATATATATATTATATACATATATTATATACATATATTATATACATATTATATACATACATATATTATATACATATATTATATGCATATATATATATTATATACAGATATATATTATATGTATATTACATATGCATATATATTGTATATATGCATATATATATATTACAGATATATATATTCATATATATTATATATATCTTATATACACATATATATTATAGATATATATGCATATATATTATATATATCTTATATATATTATAAATATATATGCATATTATATATATCTTATATATACATATATATATTACAGATATATATGCATATACATAATATATATCTTATATATATACATATATATATTATAGATATATATGCATATACATAATATATATCTTATATATATACATATATATATTATAGATATATATGCATATATATTATATATATCTTATATAAATACATATATATATTATAGATATATATGCATATATATATTATATATATCTTATATAAATACATATAAATATTATAGATATATATGCATATATATTATATATATCTTATATATATACATATATATATTATAGATATATATGCATATATATTATATCTTATATATATACATATATATATTATAGATATATATGCATATATATTATATATATCTTATATATATACATATATATATTATAGAAATATGCATATATTATATATATCTTATATATATACATATATATATTATAGATATATATGCATATATTATATATATCTTATATATATACATATATATATATCTTAGATATATATGCATATATATTTATATATCTAATATATATACATATATATATATATCTTATAGATATATATGCATATATATTTATATATCTAATATATATACATATATATATCATGTATATACCTATATATATTATATATATATCTTATATATATACATATATATATCATGTATATACATATATATATATTATATATACCTTATATATATATTATGTATATACATATATATATTATGTATATATATATATATTATGTATATACATATATATATATTATGTATATACATATATATATATTATGTATATACATATATATATATTATGTATATACATATATATATATTATGTATATACATATATATATATTATGTATATACATATATATATATATTATGTATATACATATATATATATATATTATGTATATACATATATATATATATATTATGTATATACATATATTAATATTATGTATATACATATATATATATATTATGTATATACATATATATATATATATATTATGTATATACATATATATATATATTATGTATATACATATATTTATATATATATTATGTATATACATATATATATATATTATGTATATACATATATATATATATATATTGTGTTTATACATATATATATTATGTATATTCATATATATATATATATCTATTATGTATATACATATTTTATGTATATACATATATACATATATTATGTATATACGTATATATATTATGTATATACATATATATATATTATGTATGTATATACATATATATATTATGTATATATATACATATATATATTATGTATATATATACATATATATATATATATTATGTATATACATATATATATCATGTATATACATATATATATATTATGTATATACATATATATATTATGTATATACATATATATATTATATATATATATATATATTATGTATATATATATATTATGTATATATTTATTATGTATATATATATTATGTATATATATATATTATGTATATACATATATGTATATATATTATGTATATACAGATATATATATATTATGTATATATATATATTATGTATATATTTATTATGTATATATATATTATGTATATATATATTATGTATATACATATATGTATATATATTATGTATATACAGATATATATATATATTATGTATATACATATATATATATATATATTATGTATATACATATATATATATATTATGTAAATAAATATATATATTATGTATATACATATGTATATATTTTGTATATACATATTATGTATATACATATATATATATATTATGTATATACATATATATATATATTATGTATATACATATATATATTATGTATATACATATATATATATTAAGTATATACATATATATATATTATGTATATACATATATATATATTATGTATATACATATATATTATGTATATACAGATATATATATATTATGTATATACATATATATATATATATTATGTATATACATATATATATATTATGTATATATATATATATATTATGTATATATATATATATATTATGTATATACATATATATATATTATGTATATACATATATATATATTATGTATATACATATATATATATTATGTATATACATATATATATATATATTATGTATATACATATATATATATAATGTATATACATATATATATATTATTTATATACATATATATATTATATATACATATATATATTATATATACATATATATATTATAAATACATATATGTATATATATTATATATACATATATATATATTATATATATATACATATATATATTATATATACATATATATATATTATATATACATATACATATATATATATATTATATATATACATATATATATATATTATATATACATATATATATATATTATATATACATATATATATATTATATATACATATATATATATTATATATACATATATATATATTATATATATACATATATATATATTATACATATACATATATATATTATATATACATATATATATTATATATATACATATATATATTATATATATACATATATATAATATATATACAATATATATTATATATACATATATTATATATATACATATATATACAATGTATAAATATATATACATTATATACATATATATATTATATATATTATATACATATACATATATATTATATACATATATATTATATACATATATATATTATATATACATATATATTATATACATATATATTTTATATATACATATATATATTATATATACATATATTATATATATACATATATATACAATGTATAAATATATATACATTATATACATATATATATTATATATATTATATACATATACATATATATTATATACATATATATTATATACATATATATATTATATATACATATATATTATATACATATATATTTTATATATACATATATATATTATATATACATATATTATATATATACATATATATACAATGTATAAATATATATACATTATATACATATATATATTATATATATATTATATACATATACATATATATTATATACATATATATTATATACATATATATATTATATATACATATATATTATATACATATATATTATATACATATATATTATATACATATATATATATTATATATAAATATATATATTATATATACATACATATTAAATACATACATATATTATATATATACACATATATATTATATATATATATATATGATATATACATATATATGTTATATATACATATATATATTATATATACATATATATATATTATATATACATATATATATATTATATATACATATATATATATTATATATACATATATATATATTATATATACATATATATATTATATATATATATTATATATACACATATATATATTATATATACATATATATATTATATATATATATATTATACATATATATTATATATACATATATATATATTATATACATACATATATATTATATACATACATATATATTATATACATACATATATATTATATACATACATATATATATTATATACATACATATATATATTATATACATACATATATATATTATATACATACATATATATTATATACATACATATATATATTATATACATACATATATATTATATACATACATATATATATTATATACATACATATATATATTATATACATACATATATATATTATATACATACATATATATATTATATACATACATATATATATTATATACATACATATATATATATTATATACATACATATATATATATTATATACATACATATATATATATTATATACATACATATATATATGATATACATATATATATATGATATACATATATATATATTATATACATACATATATATATATACATTATATACATACATATATATATTATATACATATATATATTATATATACATATATATATATATTATATATACATATATATATTATATATACATATATATATTATATATACATATATATATTATATATACATATATATATTATATATACATATATATATATTATATATACATATATATATATATATTATATATACATATACATATTATATATGCATATATATATTATATATACATATATATATTATATATACATATATTTATTATATATACATATATTTATTGTATATACATATATTTATTGTATATACATATATTTATTGTATATACATATATATATTATATATATACATATATTTATTATATATCCATATGTATATATATTATATATCCATATGTATATATATTATATATACATATGTATATATATTAGATATACATATATTTATTATATATACATATGTATATATATATTATATATACATATATTTATTATATATACATATGTATATATATTATATATACATATATATTTATTATATATACATATGTATATATATTATATATACATATATATTTATTATATATACATATGTATATATATTATATATACATATATATTTATTATATATACATATATATATATTATATATACATATATATATATTATATATACATATATATATATATATATTATATACATATATATTATATATACATATATATATATTATATATACATATATATATATTATATACATATATATATTGTATATACATATATATATATTATATATACATATATATATTATATATACATATATATATTATATATACATATATATATATTATATATACATATATATATATATACATATATATATTATATATAAATATATATATTATATATACATATATATATATATACATATATATATTATATATAAATATATATATTATATATACATATATATATATATACATATATATATTATATATAAATATATATATTATATATACATATATTATATATACATATATTATATATACATATATATACATATATATACATATATATTATATATACATATATATATATTATATATACATATATATTATATATACATATATATATTATATATACATATATTATATATACATATATATACATATATATACATATATATTATATATACATATATATTATATATACATATATATTATATATACATATATTATATATATGCATACATATATATTATATATACATATATATATACATATATTATATATATACATATATTATATATACATATATTATATATACATATATATATTATATGTACATATATATATTATATATACATATATATATTATATATACATATATATATTATATATACATATATATATTATATATACATACAGTGATGATCATATTTATTGGCACGGTAAAATAAAAGTTTAATTTTGTCTAATAAATTCTAAAAAAGGGATTAAATTAAAGAAAATAACAAAGTATATTATGTATTTTAACTGGCCTTTCCGATGCAGCAATCGGATTTTAGAAAAAATAAATAACAAAGGAACAACAAACATAATTGCAAAAAACCCTTTTTTCAAAATTATTGGCACGGCTTTGTTTTTCTTTTAGTATCAGTATAATATCAATCAATTTCCGGTTTACGTGCTTTCTGAACTTTTTTATAGCCATATTATGCTTGTTTAACGCTAATTCAGTGAATAATTTTTTTCAGATAATTTTTAGATAGCGATTTATTTAAACTATTATAAGTGACTAAATTATAATTTTCAATCGCCATGGTTAAAACTAAGGAACACAGCGAAGACGTCAGGAAGCTTGTTGTAGCATGCCATACCAATGGGGAGGGCTATGATAAGATTTCAAAGAATCAAATCGCAAGGCCACGTTATGAGTTTAGAGGGTAGAGGGAGAAAAAGGATTCTTTCCCCAAGAGATGAACAGAAAATTGTTCGACAAGTAAAACAAAACCCAAGGATCTCTGTTGGGGAGATTGTCGATGAACAGAGCACCTCTGGAGTGAATGTATCTCGACATACAGTTGGTAGAGTTTTGAAGAGAGCTGGTTTAAAAGCATGTCGTCCGAGAAAGACTCCCTTATTGAAGCCTATGCACCTGAAAGCAAGGCTAGCCTTTGCAAAACGTCATATTGATAAAGATGTTGCATTCTGGAAACGTGTTCTATGGACTGACAAAACGAAAATAGAGTTATTTGGCCATAATAAAGTGTCTTATATTTACAGAAAATCTGGCGAAGCTTTCCTGCCTAAGAACACCATACCCACAGTGAAGCACGGTGGAGGCAGTTTGATGTTTTGGGGATCCTTTGCTGCCTCTGGACCAAGGCGACTTGTTAAGGTCACATGTAGCATAAAAAAGGAAGATTATGTTAAAATATTAGATGAAAACCTGAAAGACTCTGCTAAAGAGCTCTCACTTGGTCGTCGTTGGTGGTTCATGCAAGATAATGACCCAAAGCATTCGGCTAAACTGACTAAGAAATGGCTTGAGGACAATCATATTAATGTTTTGGAGTGGCCATCACAAAGCCCAGACCTTAATCCAATTGAAAATTTATGGAGAACATTGAGGGTAATGCAAAGGAAGCCCAAGAATCTTATTCAATTGGAGGATTATTGTCAGGAAGAGTGGGCTAAAATTACTACTGAAGAGTGCAACAACTTGGTTGTAAACTATGAAAAGCGACTGAGGAAGGTAATCAAGGCCAAAGGCTATACAATTGATTATTAAATAAATCGTGCCAGTAATTTTGAACAAGGGCTTTTTGCAATTATGTTTGTTGTTCCTTTGTTATTTATTTTTTCTAAAATCCGATTGCTGCATCGGAAAGGCCAGTTAAAAATACATAATATACTTTGTTATTTTCTTTAATTTAATCCCTTTTTTAGAATTTATTAGACAAAATTTAACTTTTATTTTACCGTGCCAATAAATATGATCATCACTGTATATATATTATATATACATATATATATTATATATACATATATATATTATATATACATATATATATTGTATATATATTATATATATATTATATATATATATATTTATTATATATACATATATATATATTATATATACATATATATATTATATATACATATATTATATATACATATATATGCATATATATTATATATACATATATAAATATTATATATATGCATATATATTTTATCTATATATGCATATATGTATTATATATATACACGCATATATATATTATATATATATTATATATACACGCATGTATATATTATATACATACGCATATATCTATTCTATACATACGCATATATATTATATATATATGCATATATAATATATATACGCATATATATATTATATATACGCATATATATATTATATATACGCATATATATATTATATACATACGCATATATATATTATATGCATACGCATATATATATTATATGCATACGCATATATATATATATATATTATATACATACGCATATATATATTATATACATACGCATATATATATTAAATACATACGCATATATATTATATATTTGCATATATAATATATATATGCGGATATATATATTATATATACGCATATATATTATATATATATGCATATATAATATATATACGCATATATATATTATATATATGCGCATATATATATTATATATATGCGCATATATATATTATATATATGCATATATATACGTATATATTATATATGCATATATATATATACACGCATATATATATTATATATACGCATATATTATATATATGCATATATATATATTATATATATGCATATATATATATACATATATATTATATATATATTATATATCTTATATATATATATTATATATATACATATATATTATATATATGCATATATCTATACATATATATTATATATATGCATATATATAATATATATGACATATGCATATATATATAATATATATTATATATATGGATATATATAATATATATTATATATATGCATATATATATCATATATAATATATATGCATATATATTATATACATGCATATATAGATTATATATATGTGCATATAATAATTATATTATATATGCATATATAGACAGAAACAGACTACTATAACTTATATCAAATTAAGAACTTATTTATATATTTTGTCATATACATAGAAGTATATATTCATATTGCAATTGCGATCCATATATATTTATAAATGCAAATATATCAGTTAATGTTTTAAACCAGTGGTCAATCCACATGAGTGGTAGCATGCGAACCATTTTACTTTTCTTTATCAGTTTATTGCTTGAGTCAAATTGTCATAACAATGTTAGCATTTACCAAACACCATGATGCACTCAACTTGGCTGCAGTTAGCGGTCAGAACGCAGTAGTAGAAAACACATTAAATCATCTCACTCCGCTACCATGGCAGCTGTTGTGTGCTGCTGCATAAATGCATATTTTTATGCTGCATGCTTTTGCGAGACTACCTAATTAGTTTTTCTTATATTAAAATATGTATGCAAACATGTTTTGGTAAATGATTAGGTAGAAGGGTTAAACAGTTTCCTTCTATGCGATAATATATATACTCTTATAAGTTTTTTTTTTGGCGGGGTGATATTCATATTAAAAACCCTTTTTTCTATTTATTTAAAAAGAAAATACAACTTTGTTATATATGGGCCGTGAAATTGCATTTATCTGCAAAAGATCTAGCTAATTTGCATATTCTTTTAAACATTCATTTTAATTATTTCCCTATTAGGTTTTCGGTTTTCCTATGGGATGATCATCTTTAGTTAACTATTACATGTAATTATATTCATGCAGATATTCTACATGATTTATACTTGCATAATATTTGCGTAAAAAGGTTACAGTAAATCTCTTTCAATATGTATGTACATATGCATATATATATATATTTGTTTTTTTTTAAATTTGCCTACCAAACTCCTCTGTCAGTTTTTAGTCTACAGACATGAAACTTCATATATATGGAGTATTTGAATCCCTGTGAAACTTTATATTTGGGTTTTAGCCGGGTAAAATCGGTACAAAAGTATGAAAATGAAAGAAATGAAATTTGTTAGGTGAAGGTCGAATGACAGCATTATGAATATGCGTAACGTAATAGCTATTGGTTCATGTCTTAATTTTTAGCCTTGTAACAAACATGTCTTCACAGGTCAGGCATTTACGTCAAAGGAAAAAATCATAAGCTAAACGTTTTGGTTTCAATTCTCGATGGTAGCGCACGAGTCATGTTGTTTAACTTTTTAAATTATTACTATATATTGAGTCCAAGATAATATAATAAATACGAAATTTGCATTAATCAAAATATCATATTTAAGCACATCTTACAATCGGGTAATGCCGGGTGGCCTGCTAGCATATATATGTATATTTAGGCAGCATTTTTTCTCTATGGAATATTTCAATAAGGGTGCTATTAGTTTTAACCAATGGAAAAAGAAAAGGATAAAATAATTAACCAATGAAGAGAAAAAAATATATATATAAATTGTTCAAAATTAGTTAGATTAATTTATTCCTGATGATGAATCCTGGAGGATTGGAAAGTACTTGGACTTATGATAAACATGGTGATTATAACAGCCAGTTCCCACCAGAAGTGAAGACTGTTATTTGGAAGTTGGAAAAGATCGAAAATAGAATTAATAGACAAAAAAAAAAACGTCTATTTTATTTAATGAAATATGCCATATATATATATATATATATATATATATATATATATATATAGCAAAGCTCGCTGTTTGTTTGTAAATAAAAACAAGTAACTCAAGCACTGTAAAAGCGGTGGGCGAGTGTCTATTTAAATGGATATTTGATAAGGTCATTTGTGAGCACAGATCGCATGAGGTTAGAATTGCTAACTATAAACGCGATCGTCGTAGGTTCAATCTCCGGCTAGGTAAAGGTGCTGGTCTAGCCACACTGATGAGTTGTGATACAACGAAACAGTACTGTATGTGCACGACAATATATTAGTCTGTCTGTCCGTCTGTCCATTCTAGTTTTTCTCAGAAATTACTAGACGATATGGCTGAAATTTGGTTTGGACCATTGTTATAAGGTGCAGCGAACTAAATATTATGGTATACATTCGATGCACAGTTAAAGATTAGTATGGATATAAAAATGGACATAAATTTAACCATATTCAAGCATCAATTTACCATAAAGCACTCATTCTAAGTCAACATGCTATAACTTTTGCCCGTTACACACACACACACACACACATATATATATACAGAGAGAGAGAGAGAGAGAGAGAGAGAGAGAGAGAGAGAGAGAGAGAGAGAGATTCCCGAAAATTGTTAAAAAAAAAACTTGCAAAAAGTTTCTAAAAAGTAAAAATACTGACAGAAACTCACCAAATAAACATAATTGTGACATTTATTTTTGACTCATGATTTGTTTTGTAAAGAAAATTTTCACGACTTTTTCTTTTACATAACATATCTATAAAAATAAAAGTGTAGTGTATGCGTGTGTGTTTGTGCATAAATTTTTAACCGATAAATTCTTAAGCTACTTGTCAAATAACGATGAAATTAACAGAAAATAGTAATCATACAACAAGGCTAATTCATAAGGAGTAAAAATCTTTGTTTGGATGAATAACACGTACAGAAATACGTCGGCAAGTTGAAATACAAACTGTTTTTATATCAAACGTCGATATATTTTTATTCTTTCTACCCATACCCAAATTCAATTCATTTCTTCACAGACAGAGCTCTAAATGGTTTGCTTTCGATTCTAACTGATGGTATCCAAGCCATTTTTTCTTTTTAATTTGATCTCCCTACTATATATTAGGTACAATATGATATTCAATAGAGAATTGGCTCTGTAATAATAAAGACGAAATTTGCATCTATTAAAATATATTTAAGCGTATTTTACGACTCGGCAAGGCCGTCGCCCCCCCCCCCCTTAGTTAATAAGTAAAATGTAAAGGACTTTAATATTAAAAAGTAAGTTTTTTCTTTGATAAAACACGTTTGTTACAGCTTTCTTCGCATTTTTCTTAATATGTTAATAAACATTGCAATAAAGATTCATAATCGTAATAATCAAAATACATTTTTGGTGCTTCTACATAATTTGAACCAAACCAAACCTACTTTTTATCGAACTAAGCCAACATCTTATGTTAGTGTTAAAAAAAAATTTGGTTCAAATTCTATACAAGTACCTATTTTGTTTTTTTTATATATATCTTTGAGAAAAAATAAATAAATAAAAAATTATAATGTTCATCCCATTTCTTTTATTCTTGACTGTTGCACATATTAATCGGAAAAATAAAAGATGGATAAGTTCTTCTTTGTAATTAAACTCCACCACGCACACACAATTTGGTGCAAGTCCGAAGTTCATCCTAATTAAAAAAAAATAGTAAAATACAGAAAAATCTTTATGATGTACTGATGTACGTATCTGTCAGAGAATAAAAATGTCATATTAAAAAAAAAAGATCACAAAGTGATTAATTATTATTTTTTTAACCAAGAAAATCAAATTTTACGATTTTTAGCAATTAATACTGTAGCCATTACAGGGTTGATTTTGATCTTTTATTTCTGGAGAGGTTGTTAAAAGAAAATAACCAGTGATGAATTTTTAAAATAGTAGAACGAGTCACATCACCATGGCTACCTGATAAAATTTGATTTTCATAGTTAAAAAAATAAATAAATAAATAAAATACTTGATGAATTTATATAATTTTCGGAATATTTCATTCCATCTCAAGTATGTACACCACAAAGGTTTTTTTGTATTTTTGCTTTTAATTAGGTTAAATTCTGGACTTGTACCTACAATTTTCCCCCTGGAACGCTCAAGTTCCATTATTTAATCTTATTAGATTACACAAATTCCTAGGTTATTTGGTAGTAAACCGAAAACCGAGGCATTCTTTTTAAAATCAATCAATAAATATTGATTTATCTCTTAATTAAATTTTATAAATAAATATTATAAATGATATATTATATTATAAATACGAGTAAATATTAAATATAATTTTGATTAAAGCTGTGTCGTTTTCTCTTTTCTAAAAATAAAAAAAATGTCTTTAAATTCATTTATTAGGAATATATATATTTTTCTTCCTTAAATGTCTAAATACAATCACTAAAAGTTAACAAGTCAGCAACAAACAGATTTTTTATTTACTCTTCACATATTTGTTTCTTAAACTTTCTGTGCTAATTTATGTATTGAATACTAATCCCTATTAATCGCTAATAGTGCACCGAACTGATACCATAATACTTAGTTCGTTGCATCTTATAACAAAGGTCCATGCAAAATTTCAGTCACATTATCCCTGTATATTACATAATACTTTTAACTTGTGGACGTGTTTGTATGTAATACATACAATTGATTTCTTTTGATAGTAATTCTTTTAACTTGTGTGCGTGTGTAGCATATACAGACACACACGCACACAAGTTAAAATAATTGCTATCAAAAGAAGTCAAGAGCATGAAAATTAAAATTTATCAGAGAAATTAAATAGCAAAGATTTTAAAAGAAAAATATGTAGAGACAATAATGATTTCTAAACACAATGAATATAACAATGTTTTCAAAATTTCCCACACACTTTATCTGTGCCTAAACCTAAATATAGATTCTATGAACAAAGCTTCTTTCTTAGAACTGCACGCCTGTGGAACTCTCTTCCGATTGCCTGCTTTCCAGCTGACTACAATCTGATTGTCTTCAAGTCCAATGTAAACAAGTTCTTGATGAACTGTCCCCCTAAGTTATCCAATTTACAAAATTCTCACTACTTATGTTTACTACGCTATAATCACATTTACTAATGTATATCTATTAACATTTATCCTCGAGTGGCCTCACGATCTTGATAAGTGGTGATTCCTGTGAAAAAAAAAAAGTGAACCATTCTTAAAGTTGGTGCTAAAATGATTAGTGTTGTAAGAACTTGCTCATGAGTTTGTCGACTAAAATAGATTGATACCTGAGTGAAATCCAAATTGGTTATGTGCAAATAATATCCTTTGCTATGAGCATATCTTGATTTTAAATCTTCGTAAAGGGATGTACAACTGTTCTGGTTGAAATTTTACCTCTCCTGACAAGGGTATTTTTCTAGTAGTCTAGCATATTTACAACTAGAGTTTAATATGTGAAAACAACACTTACTTAACTGAAAGTCTTGTAAAGTGTTCTGTTTGGGGCACCAACTTACTTTCGGAAGAACCCCCCCCATCCGCCTTTTCTTTTACATCGTAAGCTTCTTAAAACGTGACTAGCTTAAGTTCAGAATAAAATCACGCCTTCTTTTAACGGTTAATTTAAAAAAAAAATGTTTTGAACGCTACTAACTCAATTTTATTCACTACAGTTTGCAATTTGGAGACGGAATTGTTTTTGTTGAGATAAGTGATTTCAATTTTAATCATGCTTTTTATTTTAGATTTAAAATATTAATAACTCCATTTTATTTCAGTATTTAAATTTGTGTATTTCTGTTTTATTAACATTTTTTTTTTCTCGTACATAAATGTTTATTTATCTACCGAGTTGATTGCAAAAATAGATTACGAATTGTACTCATTTTTAGTTCGTGAGAGGGGAATCTATCACCATACTTTCCCTTAAACACGTCCGTTGAACTTTTATTAAGTACAATACTTAATAGATTCCCCTCTCACGAACTATCCCAGTCAGCCTTAGTGTATCGATATACTGTACGATGGAGAGGTACGTCTGGGGACTTATTACATTTCATTTTTATCTTAATTGATACAACAGAGTGGTCGGAAGATCCAAGAGGCGACAGAACAGAAACTGGACATAGTTCAGGGCAAGTTGTGAGAAAAAGGTCTAGTAGGCTCGCATACTGGCCGTCATTGTTGGGCACACGGGTGGGTTCCTGAACAATCTGAGTGAGGTCATAGGCAATGGAGAAATCATGACAGAACCTCCCCTCATCATCGGTCTTGTTTGAGTGGGTCAACCATTCGACGTTGTGAACATTGAAATCTCCACATACGTGAATGTTAGCTGAAGGATAAGCAGATAGGACTTGGTCAATTTTCTCAGATATGCTTTTAAATATAGTAACTCCGCTGTTGTGGGGGCGATAGAGAGTAAATAAAAATGCCGTAGTGTGAGCTAAAGCAACCCGGAAGCACATATAGGGTAAGTTAGGATCTTCCCTGGAGATGTCCCTACCACATGGAAAGCTATCTTTAATATAGGCACATATTCCATGCCCATGGCGATCTTGGGGGTCAGATTTAGAGGTTAAGTTAGAGTATCCTTTAATTGCGAACTCTCCTAGGGAAATAGCCTGTCCAATGCCAGTTTCACTTAAAAATAAAAGGTCTGGTTTAGTCTCCTGTAATTGGGTTTCAACCTCTGGAAGGTTAGAACGTAGACCCCTGATGTTGGAGAAGGAGACATGGTAGTAGGGGTCTACGTTGGAAGTTGGAGAACCGGGTTTAATCGTGTATTTTTTCTTGAAACTTGTCATGATGAAATTTTGAAATTTGTGGACTAGGTCGTCAGATTTACTTAGAGCAGGACAGAGAGGGGAAATTAAGAGAGAAAAAGAAACGAAGAATTTTTTTTTTTTATTATTTGTAACTAATGATAAGGTAAAGCCGTAACAATTACCCACTAGTATGGCATCGAGAGGCCCCACCAGAAGCTACTGCATGGTCCAGAATCCATTCACCAAATGGCAATACAGCAGCCCCAGTACTTTGCACCTGCTGATAGGACAGCCTCCTTAGTGGTTAATCCAAGGTTCGGGTCCCTGACTATCAGGCGGATAACGTCAGCCCAGACAAAACGTTTACCTCCAGCACCCTTACTAGTGACATGGCTACAATGATAGACATAGAAACAGAAAACTTCCGCCATCTCAGCCAACTGTTCGCACAAAATACTGCCAACCTAGAAAACAGCTTTTTCTTCTCCCTTTGTCAGAAAAATCACTCATTAAAAAATGAGGACTGAGGGACAAATAAGAAGAAGCGAGAGTAACAGGAGCTGCCGATAACGCATCCACAATGCGTTTTCTACTCTCCATTAAAAAAAAAAACAAAAAAAAACAAACTATTAAGTATTGTACTTAATAAAAGTCCAACGGACGTGTTTAAGGGAAAGTATGGTGATAGATTCCCCTCACACGAACTATCCCAGTCAGCCTTATATCCCTATAACTGATTTATAACTGATCTACCTCTGCATTCCATATTTAAAAAGGATGTGTCCTCTATAGTATTATACCTGACGGAATGGTTAATTGTAGGTATTGATCGTTTCATACCCTCGAAAAAGTTTCAGCAAAAACCTAACAGCCAGCCATGGTTCTCTCCAGAATGTGCTGCTGCCATTGCGCACAGAAATCACTTTTTCCACTGTTTCCAACGTAATAGATGTATGGAAACTAAAGCCGCTTTCAGGACTGCCAGCAACCATTGTAAGAAAGTAATAAAGAGCGCAAGATGGTTGTATGCTCAATCTGTTAAGTCCAAAGTAGCTGAGCAGCGGCTTGGTTCCCACCAGTTTTGGCAAATAGCAAACAGAATTCTGAACAGAAGTGTGCGCTCCATTCCAACTATCATCAATGGACCTGAGATAATCTCGTCAGCATCAGACAAAGCCAAACTCTTTGTCAAGAACTTTGCAGCTAATTCTACCTTTTGCGATCATGGCCGCCAACCCCCAATATTTCCTCCTGTATCTGAAAACAGACTATGTGATATGCATATATCTGTATGTGATGTTGCCAAGCTAATCAAAAACCTTGATTCCAGTAAAGCAACTGGCCCGGACGGTATTCCAATTATAGTACACAAAAAACTTCAACCTGAACTAGCGCCCATACTTACAAAACTATTTAAACGTTGTCTTAAGGAGAATAGTTTCCCATCTCCCTGGAAAATTTCATCTGTATGCCCTGTATTTAAGAATTCAGGTGATCGCTCATCCCCCTCTCAGTACAGGCCAATAAGTCTCCTGTGCGTCATGAGTAAGTTGCTGGAATCTGTGTTAAATACAGAAGTAATCAACCATCTCAACAAAAATAACCTTCTTAGTGACACTCAATATGGTTTCCGTTCTGCTAGATCTACAGCAGATGTGCTTACAGTTATATCTCATAGGATTAGCAAATCTCTTGATGGAGGCAACCTTTCTAGGGCAATTGCTCTTGACATATCTAAGGCCTTTGATAGGGTATGGCATAAAGGTTTACTTCATAAGATCTCTAGCTATGGTATAGCTGGAAAAGTCTTCTCAATTATTAAATCATTTCTTTCTGATAGGTTCATAAGAGTAGTAGTTGATGGGCAAAAATCAGAAGCCCACAGTATTAATGCCGGTGTCCCTCAGGGGTCCATCCTGGGCCCAACTCTTTTCCTGATCTACATTAATGATCTTCCAAATCACATCCTTACATCATTTGTAGACATTTATGCTGACGACACTACCATTTATGGTAGCACATCTCAGACAGTAAACGACCAAGTTCTCTCCAATTCTCTCTCCTCTGATCTTGAGCATGTAGTACAATGGGGAAAGGAGTGGCTGGTTACTTTTAATGCATCTAAAACCAAGCTTCTCTCTTTACATCATCAACATTCTGATCCACATCTGGCATCAATTGAAATGAATGGCTCTCGTCTTCAGGAGGCCTCAAGTTTTGACAAACTTCTGGGCTTGACCATTACTCCTGATCTTAAATGGAACACGTACATCAAATCTGTTGCCAAGGCCGCTGGAAAAATGGTGGGATCTTTCTATCGATCCAGTAGATATCTCACTGCTGATGCAATTCTCTATCTATATCAGAGCCAGGTACGTCAAAGGATGGAATACTGTTGCCACATCTGGGCAGGAGCTGCTAGAAAGGACTTGGCCTGCCTTGATAGAGTTCAAAATAGACTTCGTAGCCTCGTAGAAGATGTCCTTTTCTCTTCCTTGCAACCTCTATCTCACAGAAGAGATGTTGCGAGTTTGTCTCTGATGTATCGTTATTTTCATGGAAAGTGTTCGATTGAGCTTCAATCTATGGTCCCCCCTCGCAAAACTTTCACAAGAAACACTCGTCTAGCTGTAAACACTATCAATAATTCCCCCCACTCTTTATCTGTGCCTAAACCCAAACGTAGATTCCATGAACAAAGCTTTTTTATTAGAACTGCACGCCTGTGGAATTGTCTTCCGTTTTCCTGCTTTCCGGCTGACTACAATATGGTTGTCTTCAAGTCTAACGTAAATAAGTTCTTGATGAGCCGTTCCATATAAGTTATCAAATTTAACAAATTTTCATTACTAATGATTATTATATTGTCCAATTTCTACTGTACACTCTTTAACCCTTATCCTTGAGTGGCCTCTTGGCCTTGATAATGAGTTGATACCTATGAAAAAAAAAAAGAAAAAGTCCAATGTGAACAAGTTCTAATTGAATCGTCCCCCTAAGTAATCCAAGTTTCAAAATTCCCACTGTTTACTATGCTAAAATCACAATGACTAATGTATACCTATTAACCCTTATCCTCGAGTGGCCTCTGGGCCTTGATAAGTGGTGACACCCTTGTAAAAAAAAAAAAAAAAATTCATTTGATATGAATATCTCGACTAGTAGATCAAAATTTTCTTCAGAAGCACAGAATTACAAACTGTTCTTGCATTAGCAGCACAACTTAACCTGAAGTTACACCAATTAGACACTGTATTCTTAAAGAAATTTACATGAAGCAGCCAGAAGGATTTAAAGTCAAAGAATTAAGAAACAGTGGTCAACCTAAGTGCAAATGTAATAGTCTTTCTGTTATTGAATATTCTTTGTCTGCTTACTGTCTATGCTCCCTAATTTAGCATTGATAGATACTTAATTTCCCTCTGATGGTCTGGAGGTAGTCTATGGAGTGACTTCATGATTGGATGTGAATGTCCCGATTGGCAGTAGTTATCACTTCTTGCACTGATAGTATCATAAACAAGAAACACCAGTGTTTGTAGGTATAAAAATAAATGTTAATATTTAAACTTCAAAATATTTAAAAAATTGAAAAACTTTTCAAGTTTAAAAATTCAATAATAAACTTAACACAAGTATAAATATTAATATCTATATGACAATCCCAACCAGATGAAAAAGCTTAATATTCGAGATAGAGCATTGATATAAGGAATTCAGTATAAACTCTATAAATTAGACATTAAAACAATTTATTCTTCAACAAGGAATACAAAAATTTAAAAAGTCCTTCCGAAGTCATATTTGTATGAAAGTTGATGATAATGCAAAAAATGTTGAATAATAGTTTTCAATTTATGTGCTAATCAGCAAAATGTATAGCCTGCCTATGAATATCATTTTGCTAATTTTCTCTGAGGATAAGCGCCATTCTTTGAAACTTCATGGAATAAGAAAAATGTTAAAATCTTTGTATTCCTTTTCAAATAATAAATTATTATAATTTCTAATTTACAGAGTTTATATTGAATTCCTTATAGTGTATGTATGTATGTATGTCAGGTCATGTCATATCATATGCTACTGGTACCATGTAACCCAGTACTACCTGCTTCATGGTCAGGTCACCGGCAACTAAACTTTTCCCGCACCAGACTTGTTTGGTGAGGAGTGTGGCTAGTCTCCCTGAAGGATTAAAAACAAGACCTTCCAAAGGGCGAATGAACCTTTTTTCAGGGACAACAGCCAACTAGCACTGTGTGTGTTTGTGTGTATGTATGTGTGTGTTGGGGTAGAGAG
This sequence comes from Euprymna scolopes, assembly GCF_053919585.1. Taxonomy (NCBI): domain Eukaryota; kingdom Metazoa; phylum Mollusca; class Cephalopoda; order Sepiida; family Sepiolidae; genus Euprymna; species Euprymna scolopes. The sequence continues at coordinate 146,244,640 of NC_136490.1, forward strand.
GGCTCCCGTAAGCCACGGTGAAGGCAACCTTTCTAGGAAAAGCAAATCTCTGATTTAAAAAACCCATAAAGCGGGAGACCAGTACCCGCATTCAGCTGGTGTACAATTTAACTTGTTGCTGGCTATCTTGCTCTTGCTTGTTGCTGGATCTTAACATTTTGAACCGAGAGAGAGACTTAGCTGTTGTACAAAGCTATGACTCTGTAACATCATCTGTGTATAGATACTCCCTCGGGCATTTGTCTATTAAAATGGTCCTGTGGTGATGGAAGTCATTTTTGGGCTCATGGACTTGAAGTGTCTGAGAGAGTGGCAGTCGTCTGACAAGACGTTGCAATCATCATCATGTATGTATGCATGCATGCATGCACATGTGGGCAGTAAATATTCATCCAAACAAACATTGTTGAAACTTTATTCTTATTCCCTTTTCCAGGGTTTTCTTAAGATAAGGAATAAAGGAAACATCTAAAAATCATTGAGTTGATTAATTTTTACTGACATCAACAATCATCAAGGGACAGTGAATAAAGCTTTTTCTTTTCAAATATCGAGACATACATGCTCTAAAGTTTTCCTACTGAAGAGGTAAAATGACATAAGTTGACTTCGAGGTGGAATTATACATAATCGAACAAAAAAAACAAACTTTAAGTCATTATATAAAATAATTACATAAAATTAATAGTAGGTTATCTACAGTGCCATATAAACGACAATGTATTGTGAACTCACTGTGGGGGAGGAGAATATGAGCTCCCTCTCAGTGCACCATGGTGGGTTCCAGACCAGAACAGGCAATCAATCGATTTGATTGACGAATAGAGGATTCCAATGATTTCGATAACAATAAATGTATTGGAAGTACGAAATATTTGTTAATCCTTATGCAATCCCGGGCAACGTCAGGTATCCCTGCTAGTATATTATAAAGTTTCCAGGATTTTGAGTTCGATACGATTCTGCCATGAGAAAAGAAGTTAATTTTGCTTCATTTTGATTGATGGATGGGCTTGATTCGCATTACATGAGAGAAAAATGTCACTTTCGTCGTAAATGAAAGACAAATAAAAGTTATGTGTTTTTGTAAAAGAAAAGTACATTTCTTTATAGCTGGGTTTACCATAAGAAGAATCCAATATACTGATTGAATAAGTACTAGCTGGCTGCTCAATCATAAAATACGCTTAAATATGATATTTTAATTCATGCAAAATTTGTATTTATTATTTAGAGTGAATTCTCTATCAGTTACTATCTATTATATTGTACCTAATATATAGTAATGATTTCAAAAGTAATAAAAAAAATTAAAAAAATAAATAAAAATATAAATTGGGTGCCATTAGCTAGCATCGAAATCAAGACATATAGTGCTCCAGCCTTAGTCATTACCATTTGAGCCATCATCAGATGGATAAGAAATAGTTAAAATGAACTGACTTTAATGTGTAAATGTATATATTAGGTAGGGTAATAATGGTGGAAAACTAATGGGGGGGGGGGACATAGTTTTGAAAGCCGGTTTATCATAATGGTTTTTTTTAGGTTTCTGATTACTTTTGGATTGTATTTGAAAGCCTAAAGTTCATTTCTAAAAGGAAAAAAATATTTTTACATGTGAAAAAAGTTATAATTAAAAATGTTTTCTCGGCGACATTCGGACGCTGACAAATTCAGCTAAATTTTCAAGTTAAATAAATTCATTGTAAAAATCATTTGAAAGTAAATATTAGTTTTCAAGGTCTATTTCAAAGATAATTAGTAAAATAAAGAACTAAGACACTGAATTAAATTAAAAAGCACCTTGTTTGTACAAAAAAATAGCTAAAGTAGCCCCAAAGGTGAAAGATTCTGGCTTCACTCAAACAAGACAAAATGAAGTCATCTAAGTATGGATTCTACAGAAGTCATAAATGTCAGAAATTTAAAAGGTTGTCTGAAAATGATGTCAGGTGGTTGGAGGGCAGTAAGGAGTGCTAAACCAACTGGTTTTCTTTTTTTTCCCCCAGCCGTGCATCCGCACATTCCTATCGTGAACGTTTGTATAATTTTTACCATTTTTAATTCAATTATTTTTCTCTGTTCTTGCTTTTAAATTTAAAACTTTTTATTTTTTTTATTTTTCAAGATCATATAAAAATTGTTACACTGAAGATTATACATTCAGTCATGCTTGGAAAATATTAGAATCTTATATGTAAAAATTAGGCTAAAAATGTAATCTTAAAGAATAACAAATATTTTTTGCAATTATAAATTTTTTGTGTGAAAATATTAAATAAACAATGCTTAATTAAATGATAATATTGGTAATTCGAGAAATTAATTTTTTTCAAATTATATCGATTTTGTTAATACAGACTTTAGAGGCTTTTTTCGTAATGTTTCTAAAAAAAAAAATTCTTTTGTTATTGTTACAATTTACGATGCTTTATTTTCATTAAAAAAAGCAAAACTAAATTTATTCATTTTTTTTAACAACTGAAAACCATAATTTGAGTAAAGGTGTATTTGTTTAAACAAAATAATACACTTTCACTAAGATTCTAATAAAAATAATCAGTTCATTATATTCCATAATCATTAGTTGATAAATACTGACAATTTCATTAAAATTTTTTAATTTCCTGACATTTTGGTGAATTTATAAGTAAAGGGAGTAGTCAAAATATTTATATATTTTGAGCATCGGCTATTCTTTTTTGCAAGCACCTATATGTATTTGCACATTCAAGTCAACATGCCTGCCAAATTCCAATATTTTTCAATTTTGACTCCTTAGCCTTTAATTTTACCTTCGGAGGTCATGCACTTTGAAAAATTGGGAGACAGACAGACACTCAGAGACATACTGCGTTTTATGAATTAGATTAGATGGATATGAAAAGCAACTTCAAACCTTGCTGTAAATACAGCATTTTAAGTAGGTGTAATAAGTCAAATTACTTTACGCACTATTGTGATATTAAGTAATTAAAAATAAATAGGTTAATATTTATTTAAAAGAAAAAAATTTTAAAGTCCTAATAACACCACTGATAAATGGCCCTATATTGTGCATGGCGTAAATCTTTAAGAAAGAAAAACGAGAGAGTAGGAAGGGGAAAACCAAGTAAAATGAATAGAGTAACAGCTTGGTTCACATCCGGTCAAGAGAGAGCGAGAGAAGACCAAAAGATTGAGTTGTTAAATATGTAGACACGAGTACCAAATACAAAAAGAGAAATAGAAAGACGAATGACATTTGAACAATAAAAACATCAAGTTATACAAAACAAATGTCATATTTCTTTTAATTTCATAGCATCATCTTTTTTTCTTGTTTCACTATTGCACGTCAAAATTCGAAATACTTAATTAAATGACCAAGTAGTCCTCTTTAAAGCTGTTAAGTTTGCACTTTAAAGTTGTTAAACAAAAATATGATATGTGATGTATAAATTTTTTTTTTTTAAATGGCTCTCATTTCTGATATATGTCATGTAAAATGAAAGGATCGTAATTTATGAACCTTTTTGTGGATAATCAATAAAGAAGATTTATTTGCACTCAATTAACTAACACTGACAAAATGTGGCGTTTTATGAATTATTTGCTTTGACCATAGATCAAATCTGAAATGAGTAAGTAAACACTTATTCAAACATTTGCAAAGCCACTGTTAAACGAAGTCATCATATGGATTGCAATTTTTACATATACAGATGTTGGACTGAAAATCAAGAACAGGGCCTTCTTTTAAAGATTTTTATATAATACTAGCAGGCCACCCGGGTTGCCAGATCGTAAGATACGCTTAAATATGATATTTTAATTCATGCACAATTCTCCATCGATTAGTATATTAAACCTAATATATAGTATTGAGATTAAAACTATATATCTATAAAAGTGAACGTGTCTGTCTGTCTGTCTGTCTGTCTGTGTACATTTCCCTACGCAATAACTCTGTCAATTTTTAGTCTATAGACTAGAAATTTGAAATACCGGGTACTGAGATTTGGGAAAATCGATGTGACGGGTGTCAGCCAGAAATTTGGCTGTTAAGGGGTCAAATTTCAACGATTTGACCTTTAAGAACTCTACTAAACTCCTCCGACAATTTTGGGTCTAGACACTTGAAATTTTAGATATAGGTTCCTTGAACCTGGATCTAACTTAATAAAGTGATTTGAGCCCGAAACTATAAATTTTAAGGGGTCATAATAGGGGTCAAATTAAAAAAAAAATTACTCTTTTTTTTTTTTTTTGCTCAGCATACACCTCCAAACACCCGGGCAACGCCGGGCTGAAATGCTAGTATAAAATAAAATAAAAATTACAATTACATTTACCAAAATAATCCAAGATGATAAAATTAAAGTATATTATAAATATTAAAGAATTAATATTTATAAAGTTATCTCAGCCAGAAGTAAAAGCTTGATAAAACCAAATAGGAGATAAAGCTTATAATACAAGCAAACAGTTAATAAAACATGTTAAAAAACACTTTGAAATGAGTTAAAAACATATTTAATCTGAAAAGAAAACACTAGATAAGTGGATAGCCCTTAATCCACGGAATTTCAAAGAAATACTGTCCTTCTCATCAGAGGATAGGAATTAGCAAAACGCGGGATCGGATTTTGCATGCAAAAGTATTTGATGAAACAACAAGTAAGTCAAAGATCTTACGTGGTAACAAAAAAAGTGAAGCAGAGGGAAAAGGGTGAAGTAAAAGGTGATTACACATGAATTAATAGTCTGGTGGAAAATAAATAATCCAGTGACGGTAATTATTTATCTTCCATCAGACTATCCATTCATGTGTAATCACCTTTTTCTTCACCATATTACCTCTGCTTCACTTTTTTTGTTATCAAGTAAGATCTATCACTTACTTGTTGTTTCATCACATACTTTTGCATGCAAAATCCGATCCCGCATTTTGCTAATTCCTACCCTCTGATGAGAAGGAAAGTATTTCTTCAAAACTCAGCGTTTTTTTAAACTCATGTTTTATTAACTGTTTGCTCGTGTATATATATATATAACAGGTGCTATCAGCCACTATTGAAACTAAATCATACAACTCTCCGCCCTCATGCCCCCACACACACATTATATATATATATATATATATAGTAATTTATAAAATATATATGGCGATTAAGCTACACTGAATATTCGGCGTTTCATCCACTCTAGGATTCGTCAGGCTTATGCACAAATTCTGTGGTTGTTTCTCGTTTTTATATGGTCCTCTTCTGTTGAGGATTTTAGTTAGCCAATCAGCTTTCTAGTATCCACCGCGCCCCTTCCTATCAGCCAATGGGCATGCATTTTATTGAACAAAGGATCTGTTTTAGAACTAGGTTAGTGGTTTAAGGCAGACCTTTTCCTCCTTTTTATATATATATATATATATATATATATATATATACATACATATATGTGTGATCGTTTATGTATATTCATGTTTACTTAATTTATTTATTTGTTTATTTTCTATTGTTTTTGTTAGTTTAAAGCTATTACTAACTAGCTCTACCTACGTATTGAGCACTTTTGAAGTAAATACTTAAAGTTTACGCATAAATCTATACTTTCGTATATTAATTTTATGTGAGTAAATGAAGTATATATATATATATATATATATATATATATATATATATATATATATATACCCTATCATCCTTTTTTTTTTAAAAGATGGAATCACCCAATCATCGAAGAGAAGATGCAAGCAGCTAGGACTACAAAGTTTTATAATTATAATATAGATTACAGTTACGGTTCAGAGACCAATCACAACGCAGATTTCTTTTTTAAATAAACATATATATTTATTTGAAATAAAAATTTTCACTTGTCGACTATATATATATATATATATATATATATATATATATATATATATATCATGGCTATGTAAAGACCAATTTGAAACCTGTTCGAAAACATTTTTTATTTTTGATTGTGAAATTAAAAAAATAAAAATGAATACGTCAGCTGACCGGTTTCGAAGCTCGCTCAACAGAGCTAAAATCGAGCTTAATAATTACGGTTTAAAAAAGAAAAAAGAATGAATCGGAAATGAAAAGGAAGGGGAGGAAGGAGAGAACTAATTATATATTAAATAGAAACCAGATTAAGCCCTAAGAGATTCTCTTTTTTTTGTTTGTGATAAGAAGGTCTCAGAGTCTTAATGTAAATGGTTTCTAGAATTTTGAGATGGTAGAGAGAGTGCGACTTGCTAAGAATGGAAAAAAAGTCAGCACTAAATTCGAAGCACAAATACGATTATTTATAAGGTGCTCGTATTTGTCAAGTGTAATAGGCCTGCACTATTGTCCCATCACTGCAATATTGTAATTTAATGGAATGGTCTCTGATCATCATCATATCATATGATATATAATAGTAGATAGATAATTGTACACACAAAAAAAAATCCTAAACAAAAAGTGGGTAAATACAGAAAAATACTGGGGTTTTTTTTAGGATGAATAATATGCTAACAATCTTTGATTTGAAAATTAAAATATTTCAGATTTGCATTAAATCTTATCCATAATCATTAAGCAAAATTCCCTAAATTTCAACTTTTCTTAAGACAGCTTAAGCCCTAAATTTAGCACATTTTCTAGAATCAAAATCATTTAATGGATTTTGATCAAAATTGGAATAAGGATTCTAGACATAAGATTAAATAGCATTATATATTGATTCTAATCTTTATTAAGAGATATTTAGGTATATGTTAGCATGAACCGTTTTCCAGTATTGCTCAAGAAAATTAAGAAAACCAAGAATTATAACCCCTATCCCTGAAATAAATTTATCAGAAAGGACTAGAAAGATTTTTAACTAAAAATGCTAAATATTTATGCACAAAATAGAAAATGTTATTGAACAGAACTGTAGGTAATGATAAAATGAAAACAATCATTCAAAAAAAAATAGTTAATTAATGAGAGTACGTTTTGCAAGGCTATACACAAATTAGTGGAACTTCACATATATATAACTTGGTATATTTTTCTTCTATTGTGAATTAGAAATTAGTCCTTTAAGCTTATTGGCAGTACAACAACGGATTCAACATTATATGATGCAAATATACTTCGGTCATTGCATGGCTATCGTTCTTCCCCTCAGCTACAAAGAATTAACATTTGAATTGAAGTAAAATTAAAATAAGATATACATGAAGCCGTGTTAGCAGACTTGTCATAATCAACTGCCATAAGAGTATTCAACAAACAGGAAGTTTGGAATGATCCATGTATGTTAACTGGCTGCTTTATTCTCAATTAAGTAAATAGGGCTCAACTTTAATCTTCTTAACAGGGCTTATAACTATAATATTTTTCAATAAATATTAATAATTTTTTATATACTTACTAGCACTAGCGTTTCATGCTTACATGACTCGGTCACAACTTGATTTCTGTCACATATTTATATATATATATATATATTATATATATATATATATATTATTAAAAAATGACCTTGTTTGTTTTCAGCACGGTCTCTACCCAACTATGGTCAATTCTTTGTTAGCAGACTTGAAACATGATGTAGAGGATTTGGACATGTGCAACAAACTTTGGATTTTAGCCAAAAGAATAACTGCTAAGGGGTCAAAATGCTCTATGCTTGTACAAATATACAATTACAAGAACCCAAGTTTGCCCAGCTGAGCAAACTTGGGTCCTTGTACCGGAAAAATATCCAGTAAATAAAACGTTGTTTAGTAAATCGTTATTTTTATTGCATTTGTTTTGCATTTCCATACACCAAACATGGATATAAATATCACTAAAACATCTGCTGGGTCATAAGTTTCATTTCAGTACCTAACTTGCCTGGGTGGGTTACCTGTAGGCTGAGATAAACCGTGTCACACACACACACACACACACACACACACACACACACACACACACACACACAGTAAATCGAACTTACAAAGGGAGATAATAACTTCCGGTGAATATCGGAAAAATATCCAGTAAATAAAACGTTGTTTAGTAAATCATTATTTTTTTTTTTGCATTTTTTGCAATTCTTTTTCATTTCCATACAACAAACATGGATATAAATATCACTAAAACATCCGCTGGGGCATAAGCTTCATTTCAGTACCTAACTTGCCTGAGTGGGTTGCCTGCATGCTGAGATAAACCGCGTCTCACACACACAGACAGACAGTAGGAAAATTTATAATAAGAAGATACATTTAACTGCATTAATTTAAGTTTTGATATGCATATGTTCTTAGCTCAGATAGTAGCGAATATGGCTGGAGCTAAATGTTTTTGTTTTGATTCTAGCTGATGGCACACAAGTTTTGTTTTTTTTAACTTTTAAAATCAGTATGG
>NC_136490.1:146263017-146368017 GCF_053919585.1 Euprymna scolopes
CAAATTGATTTTTTATGTTACTAATGATATGTGGAAATCATGAATCTACTAGGATAAAGTAAAACGAAATTTTTTTTAAATATCTTAAAAAACTAATTTAATTAGACTGCATTTCAGTTATAAACAAGTCAACATTCTAATCTTTTTGTCAATAATGGAGAAAAACTGAATCACTTCATGGCACTTCAAAATATGAAAAGAATTTGGAAGCATTTAAGCTGTCAAACATAAAGTCATTTTTAACTTTAAATTTCTGTAACAAATCTTCATCTATTGAACGATTGAAAGTTTTGAAAGCCATTTACATCCAGAAAATTTATAAGTATGTATTAAAATAACATTAATCATAGTTTTATAATTATTTCGTTCAATTAATTTAAGAACAAAAATGATACCGTAGCAATTAAATTTAACCTTTAAAATCCTATTAAAAAATAATTTTGAAAAATAAAAAGCAAAACAAACGGCCCAGTTTACATAAGAAAAAAGAAAAGACCATATAAATACCCATAGATAATGCATGGTCGATACAATTAGTTTATTATAATTTTTTGTAGTTTAAAAATTCCATTTGACGTATATATTTAAGCTAACAAATTAAACTTTGATACTAACCAGACACTTTTTTTTGTTATTGTCGTACCATGTTATTCGTCATAAACTAAGGTACTTTTCTACAATTTTCATCTCCGGTAGTTTAGCCAATTCTTAAATAAGCTCCTAAAAAGAAAAGAATCAGACACGGGTACTAACTTATTCTTTTAGAAAGAGTTAGCATTCAAATTTTTTTGAACTATTCACCGATTCATTTTTTTTCACTTATGTCATGCTTCCTTCTTATTAAATTATTATTTCGGCAGCCTTCTAAATCTCACTTCTCTTATGTTGTCCTTTAGTCCTCGCATTTCCTGAGAAATGTTTCTGACAAAGTGGGAAGAACTGCCGTTTTCTGGGTTGGCAACTATCTAATATTTATCGTTGGCTAGTTTTTGACATTGTAGTATATATATATAGCTCCTTATATCAAATGGCTTCATGCCTTGTCTGGAGCGATTTCCATAAAACAAATACTAAACCTAATAAAAAAGGGTAATTATAGAACTTTGAGATATTTACAAAACAATAATGAACTCAATGTATCATGGCCAATGTCAGATTGGTATAGCTGGTTTAAACAAAAAAAAAATGGGCAATATGAGCTTTCGTAGGTTGAATAGACAACATGGCTTACCGATGCTGACGTCATGTGGAAAATGAAAATTGCGAAACATGTATAACGTCACCGATACAGCACCAACCACACTGAGTGTCCTTAACCACGTCGGATTCCACCCGATATGACAGGTGTTCTTTCGATGGTACATTGTCCTGTCACAAGTTGGCCTGTTGATCGTCTTCACCCGCTGTGTTTTCATGGTGGGGCGCTTTGCCTCTCGATCGAATCGTCTCCTACCCTGTGTAGGTAGTCTCTGGGTACATCAATCACTCCGCTGGTCCTTGCTGCAAAATGAAGAGTCCTCACCACAAACAAACAGAACTCCGGTTTATGACAATAACAAACTATTTATTAATTTCATTACTTCATAACAGTTACTGTCTAAATTGAGGTGACTAACTATAGCAGTGAAACGATGTAAGACCAGACCAGTAAAGTCACAGATTTCCCATTAACACAGGCTAGTTAACATCATAACATCAGGCCCTGAGGGCTCGCAAATCGGGAGCGCTTGACCAGCCCAGCCGTTCAGGTTGCTGGCTACGACTCTTCACTTTTTAGAATTCCTTTTTCTAAATCCAACCTGTTTCCCCACCTCCCCTTCAGAGAGTGGTTACAAACACCCCTTCTTTCTTCCTCTTAGAGCTTGTCCACTCAGCAACTCTCTCTCTCTCTCTCTCTCTTTTATCCTATTAATTTGTACTCCCCTTTTCTTTTCTTTCATTTGAACCTATCTCTCCCAAACCTCAACCCTCCTTTGCACTGAGGTTTCTACTTATTATCAAATTAGGAGTGATTAGTCACCCCAGGTCAAACAATGCTTGGCGGCGACCTTTACCCTTGACCCACATTCTAAGTTGTCAGCTAAGGATCTCTGGATTTCTTCATACCTCTCAACAGAGGTTTTAAAAACAACCTTTCATGAGGAAAGGAGTGGCTGGTTATTTTTAATGCATCTAAAACCAAGCTTCTCACTTTACTTCATCAACATTCTGATCCACATCTGGCATCAATTGAAATGAATGGCTCTCGTCTTCAGGAGGCCTCAAGTTTTGACAAGCTTCTGGGCTTGACCATTACTCCTGATCTTAAATGGAACATGTACATCAAATCTATTGCCAAGGCCGCTGGAAAAATGGTGGGATCTTTCTATCGATCCAGTAGATATCTCACTGCTGATGCAATTCTCTATCTATATAAGAGCCAGGTACGTCCAAGGATGGAATACTGTTGCCACATCTGGGCAGGAGCTGCTAGAAAGGACCTGTCCTGCCTTGATAGAGTTCAAAATAGACTTTGTAGCCTCGTAGGAGATGTCCTTTTCTCTTCTCTGCAACCTCTATCTCACAGAAGAGATGTTGCGAGTTTGTCTCTGATGTATGGAAAGTGTTCGACTGAGCTTCAGTCTATGGTCCCCCCTCGCCAAACTTTCACAAGAAACACTCGTCTAGCTGAAAACACTATCAATAATTCCCCTCACTCTTTATCTGTGCCTAAACCTAAACATAGATTCCATGAACAAAGCTTCTTTCTTAGAACTGCACGCCTGTGGAATTGTCTTCCGTTTTCCTGCTTTCCGGCTGACTACAATATGGTTGTCTTCAAGTCTAATGTAAATAAGTTCTTGATGAGCCGTTCTATATAAGTTATCAAATTTACCAAATTTTCATTACTAATGATTACTATATTGTCCAATTTCTACAGTACACTCTTTAAGCCTTATCCTGGAGTGGCCTCTTGGCCTTGATAATGTGGTGATGCCTGTGTAAAAAAAAAAACAAAAAAAGAAAACAGATATATAACGACAATGAGATAAAAAACAATCATTATGTTTTTTTTCTCTTTCTGACAAAATCCTATAGACATTTCTGTTTTGTCCCAACCAGACATCACCACCCCCTCTTCTGCCCTCTCTTCCTCTATTTGACAAGCAATACCATCTGGTGTCGCCTGGGGTCTTGCCATATCCGCTCCTTCCTTTCCCTTGTCATTTGGTCACAAATTACACTTACGCCCCCTGCATCAGTAGCTCATAATGACATATCGGCGGTTGGTCCTATTTTCCTAGCTAAGGTTTTGCATTTCTCTGCACTCCTTCACTGCATGTATTCATAACACCAATAGTGTGATGCATGGATATAGGAACGAAATGCGTTTTAATAGTTTTTGACGGAAAAATAAAAAATTTTTTAAAGAAATAAATAAAAAAAATAAATAATACCGACTTTTTTTTTTACACATCTTTTTTCCTAACAATTTTTATCGAAAGCTTCTGAAAGTGATTCGTTCATTTCATTTTCCTAACAATTTATTACCTGAATCTTTCAAAAGAGATTCATTCATTTTTTTTTTTTTACAAGGGTGACACCACTTATCAAGGCCCAGAGGCCACTCGAGGATAAGGGTTAATAGGTACACATTAGTCATTGTGATTTTAGCATAGTAAACAGTGGGAATTTTGTAACTTGGATTACTTAGGGGGACGATTCAATTAGAACTTGTTCACATTGGACTTTTTCTTTTTTATTTTCATAGGTATCAACTCATTATCAAGGCCAAGAGGCCACTCAAGGACAAGGGTTAAAGAGTGTACAGTAGAAATTGGACAATATAATAATCATTAGTAATGAAAATTTGTTAAATTTGATAACTTATATGGAACGGCTCATCAAGAACTTATTTACATTAGACTTGAAGACAACCATATTGTAGTCAGCCGGAAAGCAGGAAAACGGAAGACAATTGAAGCTCAGTCGAACACTTTCCATGAAAATAACGATACATCAGAGACAAACTCGCAACATCTCTTCTGTGAGATAGAGGTTGCAGAGATAGAGAATTGCATCAGCAGTGAGATATCTACTGGATCGATAGAAAGATCCCACCATTTTTCCAGCGGCCTTGGCAACAGATTTGATGTACGTGTTCCATTTAAGATCAGGAGTAATGGTCAAGCCCAGAAGCTTGTCAAAACTTGAGGCCTCCTGAAGACGAGAGCCATTCATTTCAATTGATGCCAGATGTGGATCAGAATGTTGATGAAGTAAAGAGAGAAGCTTGGTTTTAGATGCATTAAAAGTAACCAGCCACTCCTTTCCCCATTGTACTACATGCTCAAGATCAGAGGAGAGAGAATTGGAGAGAACTTGGTCGTTTACTGTCTTAGATGTGCTACCATAAATGGTAGTGTCATCAGCATAAATGTCTACAAATGATGTAAGGATGTGATTTGGAAGATCATTAATGTAGATCAGGAAAAGAGTTGGGCCCAGGATGGACCCCTGAGGGACACCGGCATTAATACTGTGGGCTTCTGATTTTTGCCCCTCAACTACTACTCTTATGAACCTATCAGAAATAAATGATTTAATAATTGAGAAGACATTTCCAGCTATACCATAGCTAGAGATCTTATGAAGTAAACCTTTATGCCATACCCTATCAAAGGCCTTAGATATGTCAAGAGCAATTGCCCTAGAAAGGTTGCCTCCGTCGAGAAATTTGCTAATCCTATGAGATATAATTGTAAGCACATCTGCTGTAGATCTAGCAGAACGGAAACCATATTGAGTGTCACTAAGAAGGTTATTTTTGTTGAGATGGTTGATTACTTCTGTATTTAACACAGATTCCAGCAACTTACTCATGATGCACAGCAGACTTATTGGCCTGTACTGAGAGGGGGATGAGCGATCACCTGAATTCTTAAATACAGGGCATACAGATGAAATTTTCCAGGGAGATGGGAAACTATTCTCCTTAAGACAACGTTTAAATAGTTTTGTAGGTATGGGCGCTAGTTCAGGTTGAAGTTTTTTGAGTACTATAATTGGAATACCGTCCGGGCCAGTTGCTTTACTGGAATCAAGGTTTTTGATTAGCTTGGCAACATCACGTACAGATATACGTATATCACATAGTGTGTTTTCAGATACAGGAGGAAATATTGGGGGTTGGCGGCCTTGATCGCAAAAGGTAGAATTAGCTGCAAAGTTCTTGACAAAGAGTTTGGCTTTGTCTGATGCTGACGAGATTACCTCAGGTCCATTGATGATAGTTGGAATGGAGCGCACACTTCTGTTCAGAATTCTGTTTGCTATTTGCCAAAACTGGTGGGAACCAAGCCGCTGCTCAGCTACTTTGGACTTAACAGATTGAGCATACAACCATCTTGCGCTCGTTATTACTTTCTTACAATGGTTGCTTGCAGTCCTGAAAGCGGCTTTAGTTTCCATACATCTATTACGTTGGAAACAGTGGAAAAAGTGATTTCTGTGCGCAATGGCAGCAGCACATTCTGGAGAGAACCATGGCTGGCTGTTAGGTTTTTGCTGAAACTTTTTCGAGGGTATGAAATGGTCAATACCTACAATTAACCATTCCGTCAGGTATAATACTATAGAGGACACATCCTTTTTAAATATGGAATGCAGAGGTAGATCAGTTATAAATGTATGGAAGCTATCCCAGTCAGCCTTAGTGTATCGATATACTGTACGATGGAGAGGTACGTCTGGGGACTTATTACATTTCATTTTTATCTTAATTGATACAACAGAGTGGTCGGAAGATCCAAGAGGCGACAGAACAGAAACTGAACATAGTTCAGGGCAAGTTGTGAGAAAAAGGTCTAGTAGGCTCGCATACTGGCCGTCATTGTCGGGCACACGGGTGGGTTCCTGAACAATCTGAGTGAGGTCATAGGCAATGGAGAAATCATGACAGAACCTCCCCTCGTCATCGGTCTTGTTTGAGTGGGTCAACCATTCAACGTTGTGAACATTGAAGTCTCCACATACGTGAATGTTAGCTGAAGGATAAGCAGATAGGACTTGGTCAATTTTCTCAGATATGCTTTTAAATATAGTAACTCTGCTGTTGTGGGGGCGATAGAGAGTAAATAAAAATGCCATAGTGTGAGCTAAAGCAACCCGGAAGCACATATAGGGTAAGTTAGGATCTTCCCTGGAGATGTCCTTACCACATGGAAAGCTATCTTTAATATAGCACATATTCCATGCCCATGGCGATCTTGGGGGTCAGATTTAGAGGTTAAGTTAGAGTATCCTTTAATTGCGAACTCTTCTAGGGAAATAGCCTGTTCAATGCCAGTTTCACTTAAAAATAAATGGTCTGGTTTAGTCTCCTGTAATTGGGTTTCAACCTCTGGAAGGTTAGAACGTAGACCCCTGATGTTGGAGAAGGAGACATGGTAGTAGGGGTCTACGTTGGAAGTTGGAGAACCGGGTTTAATCGTGTATTTTTTCTTGAAACTTGTCATGATGAAATTTTGAAATTTGTGGACTAGGTCGTCAGATTTACTTAGAGCAGGACAGAGAGGGGAAATTAAGAGAGAAAAAGAAACAAAGAATTTTTTTTTTATTAGTAGCTAATGATAAGGTAAAGCCGTAATAATTACCCACTAGTATGGCATCGAAAGGCCCCACCAGAAGCTACTGCATGGTCCAGAATCCATTCACCAAATGGCAATACAGCAGCCCCAGTACTTTGCACCTGCTGATAAGACAGCCTCCTTAGTGGTTAATCCAAGGTTCGGGTCCCTGACTATCAGGCGGATAACGTCAGCCCAGACAAAACATTTACCTCCAGCACCCTTACTAGTGACATGGCTACAAGGATAGACATAGAAACAGAAAATTTCCGCCATCTCAGCCAACTGTTCGCACAAAATACTGCCAACCTAGAAAACAGCTTTTTCTTCTCCCTTTGTCAGAAAAATCACTCATTAAAAAATGAGGACTGAGGGACAAATAAGAAGAAGCGAGAGTAACAGGAGCTGCCGATAATGCATCCACAATGCGTTTTCTACTCTCCATTAAAAAAAAAAACAAAAAAACTATTAAGTATTGTACTTAATAAAAGTCCAACAGACGTGTTTAAGGGAAAGTATGGTGATAGATTCCCCTCACACGAACTAAAAATGAGTACAATTCGTAATCTATTTTTGCAATCAACTCGGTAGATAAATAAACATTTATGTACGAGAAAAAAAAAAAAAAAAGCTAGCATTTAATAAAACAGAAATACACAAATTTAAATACTGAAATAAAATGGAGTTATTAATATTTTAAATCTAAAATAAAAAGTATGATTAAAATTGAAATCACTTATCTCAACAAAAACAATTCCGTCTCCAAATTGCAAACTGTAGTGAAAGAAATTGAGTTAGCAGCGTTCAAAACATTTTTTTTTTAAATTAACCGTTAAAAGAAAGTGTGATTTTATTCTGAACTTAAGCTAGTCACGTTTTAAGAAGCTTACGATTACCTTTCAATATTATTTAAATTTTATTTATTTTAATTACATTTCGTATACTTTATTTCATGCATTGTATTATTGAAACACGTCAGCATCGGTCGGCCATGTTGCCTATTCAACCTACGGAAGTCCATGACCCAAAAATGTTCTAGGTTGAGTGTTTAGGCTTTAATAAAGAACTCTTTAACCGTGAGCATGATAGAGTGAACGGAATGACCACGAACGAAGCTTCTTCTAAAACACACTTTTTGACCCACCTTCCCTACGTACCACACCCTCTTCCAGTGTGTGTACAGTCTACACCATGTGACACCTGCCAATTTTCATATGCTTTGGATAAAATTAGATTTTATATAAACAGACAACGTCTTATCTGAAAACTAAATATTTTGGGGATCACTTTTTCTCTTTTCGCCTTGAAATTGATTACTGTCAGCTGGCAGTTAAGGTTTCTCTTTAAACGAATTATACATTTTATATGAACCAGACCATAAAACGATTAATCCAGTTATGTGATGACCGTAAAAAAATGCGACCCATAAAATCGTTAATGAAATTCACAATCCTTTCTGCAGCACAACCATATTTTGTATAAATAAACTTCAATCTATGTTTGACTTGTCTACCAGGAATGTCAAGCAGTCTTTATTTTAATGCCATTCATCAAGCAAGTTATTTTCATGGCAAGTGCTCGGCTGAGCTCCAATCTATGGTCCCCCCTCGCCAAACTTTCACGAGAAACACCAGTCTAGCAGAAAACACTATCACTAATTTCCCCCACTCTTTATCTGTGCCTAAACCTAAACGTAGATTCCATGAGCAAAGCTTCTTTCTTAGAACTGCACTAGGTGTATCAGAATTTTGGGGGAATTTTTGACACCCCTAACAGAAAACTGCGAATAAAATATAAAAAAAAACTCGTAATTTCTCTTTTTAAAGTGGGTTGTTAATTTTCTGTATGGAATATACTTCCAAAATAAACTATTAAAGTTGTTTAAAAAATAATAGAAATATTATTTTTTATTCTTTAAAAAAACAGTGCTTACAAGGTGCCGGTGCGCGTTCAACCAGCCATTTTATTTTACGTATGAAATCAATTGAATTTTACGAGTGAAATTTTTTTCAATTTTTAAACTTTAAAAATCTATCAAAATTTTTCTATTGGTTTAATTTTTACGATATTTTCAGGGTCAATGTGAAATTTTATGCTTTTTCCAATAAACCGAATATAATATTTTAGACAAAGGATATTTTTTTTAATTCACCCCACCTATTTTGAAATGTCTATTAAAATTTAAATAATTAATATACTCACCAAAGTTTCATATATCACAAATTGAAGATAAAAGATCAATAAATAACATATTCTAATTTAAAAAAAAAAAAAAAAGTGTTTTTTGGAAATTTACCTGTAAAGTCCAAAGTGTAAAACCTTTTTTTATTTAAACCGCGTTTATTTATTTATTTTTTTAAATGAAAGCTCATGTTATGCTTCTATCGTCAAGTAAATATTGGACGCGGACGAGATTTTTTTCTATTTCATTCAATGTTTTCTTTTTTAGATATAAAAAAAAAATCACTCGCTAAAGTAGAAATCAAATATAATAAAAAAAGCTCGTGTATTTTATTAAGAGTTTTTTTTTTTAATCCTTGTTTAAAAAAGTATTTTATTTAAAAACGATATGAAATATAAGTATAAATATGGATAAATTCTTAACAATGAATAATGGAAGTACACATTGAATAGAAGTTTTTATAGGTAAGTGATATTTTTGGATTTTATATATATTTTTATAATCGAAGTAAGTAAAATTTCGTTGATTTTCTTTAAATCTTTTTAAAAAAAACGATTTAAAAAACAAACATTGTATAATTTACTAATAAACTTGTTATTTTTTTAAAATTTGATCTTTGCTCTTTTAATTGAAAAAAAATTAGGGTTTGAATTACATTTTTCAAGTAGTTATAAGCTTCGAAAGATAGTAAATTAATTTGTTCAAGTTCATATACAGCATTTTTAATGGCCGATTCTGATACACCTAGAACTGCACACCTATGGAATTGTTTTCTGTTTTCCTGCTTTCCAGCTGACTACAATATGGTTGTCTTCAAGTCTAACGTAAACAAGTTTTTGATGAGCTGTTTCCTATAAGTTAACAAATTTACCAAATTTCCATTACTAACGATTACTATATTGTCCAATTTCTACTGTACACTCTTTAACCCTTATCCTCGAGTGGCCTCAATAAGTGGGGATGCCTATGTAAAAAAAAAAAAAACACCTAATACAACTTTCAAAATTATTAATAATTTTAACATATTCTCCTTTTGGCACTGTCTTCACTCAGTATGGAAATTGTTTTTGAAGAAGGTTGTAAGTTACAATGACCAAAACGTTGTGAAAATAACACTCAGGATAAGAACAGTAATATGAATAATACAAATAATATGAGTCTGGGAATTATTTTCATGGGCATTTTCTTTGAGGTTATGGCTCAGTAAGTATGAAGACCATTCAGAATTACACCTATTTATGAGACGATCTCCAAAGTATCCCACATATTACTAAAGTGGGGTTCACTTCCTATTAGAGAACGTATTCATGAATGTTGTGATCAAAATCGATGAACCAGACTTCAGCACCATATTTGACCAACAGAAGAAGGAGTGGACCACCTGGTGGAAATGAATAAGTGGACAGACACCAGAGCAACTAAAGAATCGAATATTAAAGTACCCCATGGCCTGGCATATACGGGCAGAATACAAAATAGTTATGGCTGTAAAATGGATGATTAGCGTCATATCCAGAAAAAGAGCAATGCTTAGCTGAGGCCTTAATTCTGTTAATGGCAGTAATATAGACGAAAAAGAACAAAGTGTGACTTGTGGTGGACTAAAGGAAGCTTGACTTTATCAATACATGTATGGAAAATGCAAATATATGCACACAGAAGAATCAGGAATGGTAGTGCTTCGATGTTGCCATATGGGACCTGAAAAAGCCTATCTTCAGGTACACATACACAAATCATTGTGATCCTTTCAGACGGTGATGCTGAACAGGAGAATTCAATTAAATTCATTTGACAAAAACAAAAATAAAAATAAAACAATTGTGTTCTAATGACAATGAGAAAGGGTGGTAAAAATTTAAAAAGAGATTTATTTTATATATTGTTGTGTTGTTGACGCATTTATTATCTTATTTATTTTATATATTGTTGTGATGTTGGTGAATTTAATATTTATTTTATGTATTGTTGTGTTGTTGACGCATTTATTATTTTATTTATTTTATATATTATTGTGTTGTTGATGCATTTATTATCTTATTTATTTTATATATTGTTGTGATGTTGGTGAATTTAATATTTATTTTATGTATTGTTGTGTTGTTGACGCATTTATTATTTTATTTATTTTATATATTATTGTGTTGTTGATGCATTTATTATTTTATTTATTTTATATATTGTTGTGTTGTTGATGCATTTATTATTTTATTTATTTTATATATTGTAATGTTGTCGGTGCATTTATTATTTTATTTATTTTATATATTGTTGTGTTGTTGGTGAATTTATTATTTTATTTATTTTATATATTGTTGTGTTGTTGATGCATTTATTATTTCATTTATTTTATATATTGTAATGTTGTCGGTGCATTTATTATTTTATTTATTTTATATATTGTTGTGTTGTTGGTGAATTTAATATTTATTTTATGTATTGTTGTGTTGTTGATGCATTTATTATTTATTATTTTATATGTTGTTGTGTTGTTGATGCATTTATTATTTATTATTTTATATATTGTTGTGTTGTTGACGCATTTATTATTTATTATTCTATATATTGTTGTGTTGTTGGTGAATTTAATATTTATTTTATATATTGTTGTGTTGTTGATGCATTTATTATTTTATATATTGTTGTGTTGTTGATGCATTTATTATTTTATGTATTGTTGTGTTGTTGATGCATTTATTATTTATTATTTTATGTATTGTTGTGTTGTTGATGCATTTATTATTTATTATTTTATATATTGTTGCATAATTGATGCATTTATTATTTTATATATTGTTGTGTTGTTGATGCATTTATTACTTGGAAGGTCATTCCAACTTCCAAGGATTCTATTTGAAAACGTAACCCTTCTTCAGTTCAGCCTAAATTTGTGTTGAAAAATTTTCCTGTTATATCCACCTAATCCTCTTTCTGCTGCAAGAATGAAGAAAAAATTTTGAGGTATACCATAATGCTCATTGCAGAGATTACATGTACCCCCCCCCCCCAAAAAAAAACGGGCCCCAACTCTAATTAGGCCCCATTTCCTAGTGTTCCGTTGACTGTAAAATGCTCAGAAAAACAATTGAATATCCTTTGTTTTTTTTGGGTCACCCTGTATAAGTCAAAATCATATCACCATGTAATCGTTAGTATTCAAAGAAGAAAAGGCGTTGCCTTATGCGACTTGGGGTTGAGCTGAACGTTGTGTTAATGATAATATTGATTCAGGATAACTGATTCTAGTATAAAAATTGTCTTGTGAATGAAACGCTGAATCTGGTAGCGTTTTCACAAACTGTTGCTGGATTGGTTGGTTGTTTTTGTTTTACGGCATATCAACCCTTTTCGGATTATTTAATGCCGAATCCAAAGATTTTGAAGAAAAAATTTTTTAATAGAATATATTTGTTGTTTTCACGTCGGTTTCTATTCAACCCATAGTTGGGACCCTAACAGGTACTACCACTCCGGGTCAGAGTGGACCTGGGAGCAATGGTAATTAAAGGGTGGCTACACACTTCCCAAAGACCACAAGCTGGGGCCTCACCACTGGATATAGTTTAAGGTCATATCCAGGACCCCCATTGAGGGACTTTTACCCTCTGCAGGGGGGCAGTTGGCATATTCTAATGTCCCACTGACAGGGCCCAAACTGTTGCTGGAGAACTTTAGTTTAACATATTCTTTAATAAATTTAATGGATGTGATAAAAGGGATTAATGGGAACTTAAGTTAAACAGGACAATGGAAATAAAAACTATTAAAGCAATTCATAACTATAGGAGACATAAAAAGTGTTGTTAGTGTTTATATTGAAACTGTCATCAAATTTGATTTAAGTCATAAATCAATGACAACTGCTGGAATTTTATTGAATTTTTTAAATGGTTGTTGTCAGATTTTTGCTCCATATATAAAGTTTCAAAGTTTGAATTGTGGACATTATCGTCTTTCAATGACATATGCACCCAGAGCTGACCTGATATATAGAGTTTGGGTATTTACGTTGAGGATGCACAAGTGCTAACAGTTCGTCGGAGCACATTCCAATAAAGTATTTCTAAAACAGGCACAGGAAGGTATACTCTGCCGATGAGGCAGAAGTTGGACATTGGTTGATAGTGTAGAATTTATTAAATTGACAACACTTTATTTTTTAACTTTGTCCAAGAGGGAGAGACTTGCAGCAGATGCACCAGCCTAGATGTGACAACAATACTCCATGCATAGGCAAAATCGTGGCTTTGTAGAGATACAGGATACTGTTAGGTGTGAATAATTTTCTAGCATGGTAGAGAGAGCCTACTGTCTTTGCAGCAGCCTTGTCAATGTCTTCAATAAACCGAGTGAAGTGTGCAAACGTGTACGCTTCTTTCTTTGATAAATATTGTTATGGTACCCACCTTAATAATTACAACAAACTCTTCCTCTTTCTATAAAAACCGGGAAAGTATGCTTTCAATTGTTATATAAACTTGCAAATACCTTCTTTATTACACTGTAGTTGTCTTTCTGTTCAATATATTTTGTTTCGACTACATACAGAGTCGTGTCTTCCTTTTGGGCCCTTACCGATCTACAGCATTCTCTCGCATTTTTTTTTTTTTATAATTCTTTGCAGTGATTGCAGGCTATCCTAAAGGCAAAACTTTAGTTTCAAAACATCTGTTACGTTAAAAGCAATTGAAGTAGTCGTTCATGTGTTGAATGGCAGCATCACATTCAGTCGATAGAGAGAAATATTTGGTGTTTTGTTACACTTTGTTTTTGTTTTTTTACATTTATTGAGACTGTTGCTTCACGAGGCTAAGAGAGACAAAAAAAATTTGTTATCACACGCGGCAGCAGGGTCCTGAACAATTTCGTCCACCTGACCCGACATGATTCTGAACAACTCTGTCAATTCGAACTGAAACACCTCTGACGATTCGACACAACACGATCCTGAACAACTCCGTAGATTTGAACCCGCACACCTCCGACGATTCAGCACGATCCCCGAACGCAATGACTCAACATGACACGTTACCAGAGCAACCTCGGCAGTTACTCCCCAAATGACTCCGGTATTGGCTTTTTATCATCCTTGGACGAACTCATTTTCATCGTAAGTTGGCCTGACTAAGACATTAGCATACAATTCTTGAGCACTTCCATGCATGCTCGTCACAGAGACAATCAGTAATCAGAAAATATTTGTCTTTTTTCAATATATTTTGTTTCCACTAAATATTGAGTTGTGTCTTTCTTCCGAACTTTTACTGGCCCACATGTTTTTTATTCGTACATAACCTGAATATTACTCTAACAAAATCTTTATACCAAAAACTACAGCGTAATTTTAATAATTCTTTTGTTACATATTAAGAAAGTGGATCCACAACACAATGGAAATGGGTCCAAATAACGAAACAAAACAATTAACGGCGATGATGACATAGACGATGTTCAGTTCTCTCGCACTGCAAGAACTTAGATACCAGAGTCAGAAAGTTAGACTGAGAAGTCAGTGTCCCAAAGATGGGGCATTCTGTCGGCATTCCCTGGTGAGGATGCCTTAGGCAATTAACAATAAATTACCTCCTTCTCAAAGAGAGAAGAGAAAGCCTGTGTGGGTGGACCTCCTAGAACTGCACAGAACTAATCTCACATCGCAAAATCAACAAGGAGCAGACCATTACAAGAATGGTCTAATTTGTTGATGGGGGGGGGACACAGTTCGATAGAGAAAAATATTTGGGGTTTTGTTACACTTTGTTTTTATCTTTATTGAGACAACGGAATAATCAGAAAATATTGGTCTTCTTTTTTTTTTTTTCTTTTTCAATATATTCCGTTTCTACTATATACCGAATAATGTCTTTCTTCCGGACCCTTACAGATCCACAACAATTATAAAGGCTATCAAACTAACAATCATTACAGATTATCTAAATAAGTGATTATAGTCACAAATAAGTTCTGATGCCTATTTGCTGTGAATTGTGATCTATAATATAATTTAAATACATATTTAATTTATATTGTTGAAAGCTTAGTGTATTGACATTAGTAATATTAGTTTTGCTTTCATACTCTAATCATTCCTGCTTACTATATTAAATTAAAAACAGCATTTAAAATATAATAAGCTCGTCAAACACTACTAATGTCATTAGCATATAATTTTGTATAAAACAAAAACATATTTTCCTCTTTTAACCACACAAAAATATTCCCAATCGACCGCCTCTAGCCTTTTATGTTGCTCTAATATTCAAAGAAAATTACACTTAGTCATTAAAAACAAAATGTTATAATCATTTGATATCATTGAATAGTGATAGTGTTGATGAATAGTAATCAATCTTTATTTTCAACAAACAAAATCCATTTCCTCATTAAAAGAAAAAACTAATTTGCAAATGACCATAACCATTAGCAAGTTTTCTGAAATCATTAAAATCCTTTTTTGAATTCTGGAAAATATTTTAACACATGTGAAAATGTAAATGTTGCAAAGAAAACTAAACTAAACTGATGTAATGGTATGATGTAACATGGATTTTATAATATACTAGCATGGGTGCCCAGCGTTTCCCGGGTGTTTGGATGTGTATGCTGAGCAAAAAAAAAAAACCCAAAAAAAAAACGGTAATTTTTTTTAAACTTTGACCCCTATTATGACTCCTTAACATTTACTGTTTGGGCTCAAATAAAGTTATTAAATTAGATCAATGTGCAAGGAACCTATATCTAAAATTTCAAGTGTTTAGACCCAAATTTGTTGGAGGAGTTTGGTAGAGTTCTCAAAGATCAAATCGTTGAACTTTGATTCCTTTACAGCCAAATTTCTGGCCGAAAACCGATCACATAGATTTTCCCAAATCTCAGTACCCTGCATATCAAATTTCGAGTCTGTAGACTAAAAATTGACAGAGTTATTGCATAGGGAAATTTACACACACAGACACGTTCACTTATATATATATATATATATATACTAGCATTTCAGCCCGGCGTTGCCCGGGTATTTGGAGGTGTATGCTGAGCAAAAAAAAAAACCCAAAAAAACGGTCAATTTTTTTAACTTTGACCCCTATTATGACCCCTTAAAATTCATTGTTTTGGGCTCAAATCAAGTTATTAAGTTAGCTCCATGTCCAAGGAACCTATATCTAAAATTTCAAGTGCGTAGACCCAAAATTGTCGGAGGAGTTTGGTAGAGTTCTCAAACGTCAAATCGTTGAACTTTAACCCCTTAATTGCCAAATTTCTGGCCGAAAACCAATCACATCGATTTTCCCAAATCTCAGTACCCTGTATATCAAATTTCGAACCTGTACACTAAAAATTGACACAGTTATTGCGTAGGGAAATATACATACACAGACACATACAGAGACAGACAGACACTTTCACTTTTATAGATATATTAGTGTTGAGATGATTAATCGGAAGTGGATTCGGGAATTGGAAAAATCAGAGCTTTTTGGGGTATCGGAATTGGTATCGGGAAAATTTTAGCCTATTTTCCGATGCCAAAACTGATTCCTCTAATTATCTATTTTATTAAATTTTGTTTTTATAAAACATCTTCCACTGCTTGTAGTAATAATAAAATAATAAATATTTGTGATTTAAACTTCAAGCCTAAAATCTTTAGATCACTGCATCACAAGTATGTTTTTACGCTTGAAAATGTACATGCACATTAATGATGCGTTTTTACAGTAATCGGGGAAAAAACAAAAATTTTATAGTAAAATATTTAGATTTATAAAGAATCAGAATTAGTAATTGTATCGGAATCAAGAAAAATATTTGAATCGTCCCATCACTAAAATATATATATATATATATATATATATTTATATATATATATTAGCATGCCACCTGAAATTGCTCAGTCGTAAATATGCTTAAATGTGATATTTTAATATATGCTGATTTTGTATTTATTATTATAGAGAAAATTTTCAATTGATTATTATATTGTACCCAATATATCGTAGTGACTTCAAAACTTAAAAAAAAATATGACTTGGATGCCATCAGCTAGTACCAAGATCCAAAAGCTCTCAGCAGTATTCGCTATCATATGACCTAATTACAGATAGATATCAAAACTTTAAAAATGAATGCAGTTTAACATATAAATGTATATTTGCTTATGCACAGAGGAACACTTACCCCATTACCAGCTATTTTTACCGGCTGAAAAAACAAATTGATTTATATATATATCAAATTTCAAGTCTGTAGACCCGAAATTGACAATGTAGCTTCATAGCAATCGTTCCACACACACAGACAAGGTCACTTATATAAAAACACAATTTAAGACTGTAAATTGTGTCCTTCTATGACAAGCTCTATTATTTGGTTGGTTGGGATTACTATGTAAATACTCATATTTATATTCACTTTTGCTTGTAAACTTAATTCTTATTTCTATATATATATATATTGTTTTTTTTTAAATATATAAAAAGAACAATACATATGCTGCTCCCCATTTGGGGGTACCAAATTGATCAAAGAAAAAATTATTCCCAACTCGCATTTAGGTAAAAATGCACTTTCATATAAATAATTGAATTTATTAAAAAAAAGTATCGCAAAAAAAACAAATAAAAAAAAAAAATATATATATATATATATATATATATATATATATATATATATATATATATATATATATGAAAACAAAAGAATGTAGTGTTTAGCTGATATACGCAATGGTAAACTTTAAGCTAATATAAATAACAGTATTTATATATAGAAAATGTAATCCCAACCGAATAAAAAAAGCTCAATACGCAATAGAGAGTAGAGCTTATTATAAGAGAAAGAAAATTAAAACTATAAGTTGAACTTTACTATCAAAATTTATTGTTCGACTGAATACTCCAAAAAACAATTTACAAAGTCCTTATTCCGCGGAGTTTCAAAGAATGCTATTCTTCTCATCAGAGGACATAAAGAATCAGCAAATTATATTTGTAGCAATGCTAGAATTTGCTAGTTAAGGCATTAAGTGAAACTGCAATTTATTGTAGTTATAAATTGCCAAATAAAAAAGTGAAAAAATGTTGGATATGTAAAAAATATATATATATTTTACATATCCAACATTTTTTCATATATATATATATATATATATATTTTTTTTTTTTACATATCCAACATTTTTTCACTTTTTTATTTGTCAAACTACAATAAATTGCGATTTCACTTAATGCCTTAACTAGCAAATTCTAGCATTGCTACAAATATAATTTGCTGATTTCTTTATGCCCTCTGATGTGTTTGTGTGTGTGTGTGTGTGTGTGTGTGTGTGCAGTCAGCACCAACACTATTCAGGGTTTAACCAGCTTCCTCATGGGAGTATGAAATTCACAAGCGGTCCCCAGTCGCATGTATATCCCCGTTAAGGGAGATGACGACGTTAGGTTTTTGCAACTTTTTGCAGAGAGGTGTCGACATCCTCATACATACAGCACGTGATCTTCCCAAATTAGTCACCCATTTTAGTAATGACCAGGTTCAACGTTGCTTTAATTCAGTGATCTGGTGGGAACTGGTGTGTCAACGTGATTATGCCGTATGTCCTCTGATGAGAAGAATAACAAGAATAGCATTCTTTGAAACTCCGCGGAATAAGGACTTTGTAAATTGTTTTTTGGAGTATTCAGTCAAACAATAAATTTTGATTGTAAAGTTCAACTTACAGTTTTAATTTTCTTTCTCTTTTTATATATATATATATATGTATATATATTATATATTTGGTGTCCCAATAAAATGTATACACTCTTTAAATGCCCACAAAACCAACATCTGTATGTATGTATGTGTGTATGTTTGGATATCTGCTAAAACCTTTCGACAGACACAACGAAAATTCACAAACTCGATATCACATCGAAACTCCATCCTTTGCTCAAAAAATATCGAAAAATTGGCCAAAAACGGAAACTTTTACACCCCGAAATCGACAATTTTCGACAGGGGGTGGGCAACAAAAACGGTCCTCTCGTGACAATGACCGATTTTACATGACGTCGTGACCTGATTTACTTTAAATAGTTGAAAAACCGAACAAATTTCATGTACGTTGTGTTAGCTCAGTTGGTTAAGGCCTTGGTTCATTATCTAAACGTTTTGGGTTCGAATCGTGATGTGAGATGATTTTTTCTTTTCGATTTTTTAAATTTAAATATTGAACCAGTGTTATTGAAGCCATTTTTCACGTAACGTTCGTTTTTCTGCTTTTTTTTTTTTTTTACTTCGCTTATTCTTAGCAACACCCCAAAACACCCGGGTACCCACCGATTTTTTTTAATTTTAATATCGAAACAGGCTTATTTAAGCCATTTTTCACATGTTCGTTTTTCTGTTTTCATCGTTCGTTTGCCTTACGTTAGTTTTTTTTTGTTTTTTTCCCGCTTAATGGTAACGTCGTTTTCTTTTTTTACTTCACTTATAACAAACAAACCTACGTCGTCATAGTCGTCATCGTAACGCTCGACGACTTCCGGCCACGCACCTGTCAATTTCGTTCTTAAATAAATTCAAACATCTTTCACTAACTAATTCTGGCTGGCCGATTTTATTTTCAAACTTCGCCTCAGGGCTTCAGATTCGACCCCCCCCCGAGTTCTTTTTTATTTAACACCACACACACCTACAAACACCCGGGCAACGCCGGGTACCCCCGCTAGTTTATTATAAGAAAGAAAAGTTTCATGCATCAAAATACTGAGAACAAATATAGAAAACAGCTAATTATCGAAAGTGTTCAAATTATTGGCCATTGTGGTTCATGAGCAGCTGACAACGCTCACTGATTGAATCAAAAACGTTCCTAATCAGTTCAATTGGTATGTTGACACATCTTCTTTCAATGGTTGCTTTCAACTCATTCATTGTAGCTCGTTTTGCATGGAAGTGCTCCATCCTGCTGGAAGTGCCATTCTTTATTCCTAAACATCTCTTGGGACTGTGGCATAACATATTCATGTAGCAAGTTGAGATAATTTAAAGAGTATGTACATTTTATTGGGACACCCTATATATCTATAAAAGTGTGTGTGTGTGTGTGTGTGTGTGTGTGTGTGTGTGTGTGTGTGTGTGTGTGTGTGTATACATTTGCCAACACAATAACTGTCAATTTTCAGTCTGCAAACTCGAAATTTGATATACAGGGTACTGAGATTTGTGAAAATCTTTGTAATCCGTTTTCGGCCAGAAATTTGGCTGTTAAGGGGCCAAAGTTCAACGATTTGACCTTTGAGAACTCTACCAAAGTCCTCCGCCAATTTTGGGTCTAAACACTTGAAATTTTAGATATAGGTTTCTTGGACAGGGAGCTAACTTAATAACTTGATTTGAGCCCAAAACAGTAAATGTTAAGGGGTCATAGTTTTAAAAAAATTTGACCTCTGTGGTCTCAACCAAATTACTCAGACAATTTCTGATCTAACCATTTGAAATTTTACATAAAGGGTATTCAGAGATAGGGCAAGCTTTTTAATCGGTTTGGGTCGAAAATTTGAGCTACCAATATATAAATCAGTCCTTGCGCGAAAGAGCAGGACACAACATGTTTTAAATAATAATAGAATAACAATAACAAAAACTTTCGCTGTTGAGGACTACTATTGACAGTAATCAGTTATCCAATCCTTTTGAAATTTTCATCTTTATTTTTCTCGTTATGTACTGAATATTTGTTAATGAAACCTATATGAAATATGTTCCTTATCAAATTTTAAAGATTTTCTATTCTGAAAGAAGTTTAAAAAAATCTAATCTAAAAAAAGGTATTTTAAAGTTTTGTTAAATTTTCTCATTATTCAGACCTGTATTACAAACAGGCGGTTGCAAAAAATGAGTTGTGGTGTGAGGAGAAATACAAACTGAAACAGAGAGAATATTCAGGCCTGGAATAATACAAAGAGGGGGTTGCAAAAATGAGTTGTGGTGTGAGGAGAAATACAAACTAAAATAGAGAGAAGGAGAGTTTTAAAATATAATCTTAAAAAAATAAGATACAAATTAGAAAAGCATTTCATCCAAGGCATGAAAATTGTTAAACAAAATGTTTTTACTATAGGCTTTAAAAATAAAGGTACAAGATTCAATTTGAAATTTATTTATCTTCAAAGTGCTCTTTTATGAATTTTACAAAGTAA
Organism: Euprymna scolopes; assembly: GCF_053919585.1. Lineage (NCBI taxonomy): Eukaryota > Metazoa > Mollusca > Cephalopoda > Sepiida > Sepiolidae > Euprymna > Euprymna scolopes. Next base: position 146,283,990 of record NC_136490.1, read on the forward strand.
GGTATAAAAATTTAATTTAAATTGAATCAAAAAATTACCTTGGATTTATTTTATGTAATGTACATTTTGGTGCACTTTAAAAACATTCTTTCATCTAGCAACTAATGATATAGATATAAAATTTTCAATGATTTTTTTTTTAAAAGTGCAACAGAATGTACATTACATAAAATAAATCCAAGGTAATTTTTTGATTCAATTTAAATTAAATTTTTATACCTTACTTTGTAAAATTTATAAAAGTGCACTTTGAAGATAAATAAATTTCAAATTGAATCTTTTACCTTTATTTTTAAAGCCTATAGTAAAAACATTTTGTTTAACAATTTTCATGCCTTAGATGAAATGCTATTCTAACTTGTGTATGTATGTATGTTTGCATGTTTGCCTAAAACTTTCGACAGAGGAGACGAATTTTCACAAGATCAGTATCGTTTTGAAGCGTGATCTTTCAGATGACAAATACCGAAAAATTGGCTAAAACATTAATTTCTTCACCCTCAACTGGGCACTTTTCTACAGGAAGGAGTCGCTTTTTCCACCAATATTTTCGAAAGTCATCCCCTCTTTTCGATTTCTAGCCTTTATTTAAACCTACGTCACTTCTGGTTTGGCGGTGGTTGCAACAGCAAAGACTTCATGTTTTTCCCCCGTTCTTTTCCTCCTTCATGGTACAGGTTCAAGCCTGCCTTCCTACTCTACTATGTCAAGGACTATTGATAGATTCCCTGATCTTATATGACATTACAGTCAGCACATTAGCTGTTGATCTTGCAGGATGAAATACATATTGCTTGCCACTGATTTTTGGGGTCCTGGGTATGACCTTAAAAGCATCCAGTAGTGAGGCCCCATTTGGGGGCTATGGGGAATGCAGAGCTGCTCTTTAGTTACCATTAATTCCAGTTGGCCAGGAGCAGTAATATCTGTTAGGGCACTTAGTGCTACTAGACTGTCTGAAGATACTGGCTTCCTGACAAAAAATACACCAAATATTGATGTTATTGTTTTTTCTTTACCCTTTGCAAAACTCAATCATGTTCTGCAAAGTCAAAAACAATTTTAAAAAAATAACACTTTCTTCATACAAAACAACAAACCAAACACTATGAATATATATTTGAAGATACAAAGAAATTGAAGCATAATTTTTTTTCTAAAATTACTAGATTCGGCAATGAATAACCCAAAAATTCTTAATATAGTGTAAAACAAAACAAGCAAACCAAGACTGTTTTTATTAAGGTGATAGACAACTCCTTGATTTATAACAGATTCAAGCAACTCACGATTTATAGCAGACTGATTGGTCTGTACTGAGATGCAGAAGACTGATTTCAGTATTCCTGAATACTGGGCAGGTTATTATTAAATATCTTCAGATAACTTTACAAAAAATATCTATATGTATAGAATCTTAATTACTTTCTTGGGTGTTCTCAAAAATCAAAAGGCTCATTTCCTGGGACTGACATTTGACGCTATATGTAATACATAGATATTCGAATATTCCATTAAAGTTCTCTTTTACATCTCAAACACTGAGTTAGTAATGAAGTTGTGAACATAATTTTCCTCTCCCCCCCAATTGATCATTTAAATATGTTATAGTAATCTTTTGTGTGGTCTCTTGGTCGGTAATATCACTAAATAAGGTTTATGGGTAATATGAGAAAATAAGTCTGTGCAGGCATTAAAAATGTTTCTTATCTTAAACATTCTTACGTGAGGAGTCATTTTGAGTAAAAAATTAATTTATTTTACCCATCTAAAGTCGAGAAATGCACGATTAAAATGTGCAAACATTGCATGAGTAAAAATCAAGATGGTTGGCACCAGCAATTTCGTAGAGCAAGTATCAGAAACTAAGATTAAGTGAAACAGAACGAACTAAGGCAAAACTGACAACTGTTATTCATATTTCTATAAGTAAAAAGAAATTAAAAGGAAAATAATTTAAACAACTTATATTTTTAATTGTATAGGATAAATGCAAGAAAAAAAAAAATGAAAAATAATTTCAACAACTTTTAAACAATTTTTATTTTGAATTAACTTTTTTATATTTAAAAATGACAAATAATGTAAACAACTTTTAAACAACTTATTTTTAAGTAAATTATTTTTTTTAATTTAAAATGAAAAATAATTTATGTAGAATAAATGAAAAATAATTTATGCAGAATAAATGAAAAATAATTTATGTAGAATAAATGCGATACAGCAAAGGATTTCACCAAATTTATTTGTGCCACTCGCTCTCTCCACACAAATTCATAAAGATACGAACTAAACAGATTCACCAAAGTTCTGTGGGTTCGTTCCGTTTCACTCGATCTTGGTTTTTGATTGCAAGGTCAAGGTTGCTACTTGCTCTACGAAATTGCTGATGGCAGCCATATTGATTTTTATTCATTCATTTTATTCATTCGCTTGTTTAACACTGTTCCGCTGGCCTGCTTCCCGGTTGATTACAACATGGTAGCCTTCAAATCCACTGTAAACAAGTTCTTGTTGAGCCACCCTCAGAAATAAGTAACTTTTACCCAATTTACACTATTAACGATTACTGCACTACCACCTTATATTAAGTAACCCTTATCCTCGATTATCCTCCGGGCCTTGATAAGTGGTTACTCCCTTATAAAAATAAAATGCTATTGTTTTATTGTTTTAAATTTGTCTTTCAGTATTATTAAAAAAATATATTACTTCCTGAAATATTTATTGATTTCTTTTTTATAAAACTAAAATAATTCTGATGCTGTTTGTTGCAGACTGAGTCGTCCGTTCTTCTGATTCACCAACTAGGCTAATATACGAGCGAATGTAATTGATCTCTTGCTTAGCCGAATCCATAGTCTAGATTAGTATCCATTACACCATTCATCAGACAGTCTCGAATGAGTCAGAAGTAAAAGCAATATCTACATGATGACAAATGAATTAGCTAAAAATAATAAGATGTTAAAACTATTTTTTTTCTTGTCAAACGTGTCTGCTTAAACAGTTTGTGCTGTAATCTCACACTAAACGAACAATCAAAAGTACTTTCACACTATTACATGCCACGAGATTCCACCAATGATCTCCAAGAAAAATGCTTTAACTGTGGACAAGATATCTTCTGTTGGGGAAAGATAAAATAATACTTTGCAAATGGACGGCTGAAAGCAAGGAAATGGAAAATACAAAAAATAAGAACCGCAAAAATAAAATAGAAAAAATTTAAAAAAACAAAACAAAAAAACTGAGTATTTTTTCTTCATTTTTTTAAAACTAATTTTAATTTAATTTATTTATTTTTGTTTTGTTTTTACTCTTCCTGCTTTATTTCCATGATCCCAAACCAATACTGGTGATGCCAGTACCAGGAGATAAGAAGCAATCCAAGACAAATAAAAAGTTTTAAAAAAAAATGCATTATTTATCTTCTCTTTTCTTACACTTTACTAGATGTTTAAAAAGATGTTTAGAATGGCGGGATTATCAATACAGAGGCAGGACCCAGGCGGGGATTGTTGTATGTACACAATTTGGTCCGTTGAGAATAGATAACACCTTGTTTAACAATCAGTTTCCAACCTATCAGAAAGACTGCTTAACCAAATAAACATCAAACATTCTCCAATGCTGAATATACCTATACACTTGAGAGACCGAGGATTTTAAAATCTGGAGGACTTCCCCTCTAGTTTTGAGGATGAGAGATGGCAAAACAACTTATAAGTAATCTCTGGTCAAAGTCTAAAATGTGAGTAATGTCGAATATATCTATCTATCTATATATATTATATATATCTATCTATATATATATATTATATATATCTATCTATCTATCTATATATATTATATCTATCTATCTATCTATATTATATATATCTATCTATCTATATATATTATATATATCTATCTATCTATATATATTATATATATCTATCTATCTATATATATTATATATATCTATCTATCTATATATATTATATATATCTATCTATCTATATGTATTATATATATCTATCTATCTATATATATTATATATATCTATCTATCTATATATATTATATCTATCTATCTATCTATATATATTATATCTATCTATCTATCTATATTATATATATCTATCTATCTATCTATATTATATATATCTATCTATCTATCTATATTATATATATCTATCTATCTATCTATATTATATCTATCTATCTATCTATATTATATATATCTATCTATCTATCTATATTATATATATCTATCTATCTATCTATATTATATCTATCTATCTATCTATCTATATTATATATATATCTATCTATCTATCTATATTATATATATCTATCTATCTATCTATATTATATATATCTATCTATCTATCTATATTATATATATCTATCTATCTATATTATATATATCTATCTATCTATATTATATCTATCTATCTATCTATCTATATTATATATATCTATCTATCTATCTATATTATATATATCTATCTATCTATATTATATATATCTATCTATCTATCTATATTATATATATCTATCTATCTATCTATATTATATATATCTATCTATCTATCTATCTATATTATATATATCTATCTATCTATCTATATTATATATATCTATCTATCTATCTATATTATATCTATCTATCTATCTATATTATATATATCTATCTATCTATCTATATTATATCTATCTATCTATATTATATATATCTATCTATCTATCTATATTATATCTATCTATCTATCTATATTATATCTATCTATCTATCTATATTATATCTATCTATCTATCTATATTATATCTATCTATCTATATTATATCTATCTATCTATCTATATTATATCTATCTATCTATCTATATTATATCTATCTATCTATCTATATTATATCTATCTATCTATCTATATTATATCTATCTATCTATCTATCTATCTATATTATATCTATCTATCTATCTATCTTATATCTATCTATCTATCTATCTATATATATATATATATATATATATATATATATATATATATATATATATATATCCATCCACTGGAGGGGCAGGCCATCTACAACTTTGAAGATGCTTTTGTAGTGAGGAGTTCTTTTTACAGGGTGAGGGTGCTGACCCCATGCTCAACCTTCCCAGAAGGTACACACAGCGTCTAGCCTTCCCAAATTGTCACCCATCTAGTACAGGCCAGGCTCAACATTGCTTAACTTCGGTGATCTGGCGAGAACCGGTGTGTCAATGTGATTTTGCTATACATCTCTCTCTCTCTCTCTCTCTCTATATATATATATATATATATATATATATATATATATAATTAAATAATTATTCTTTTATACTAGACACTAGTCTTTAATGCTTATGCAATCATCAGTGTAGGATGACAATTCCTGCCAGTCAGGAGATTCGAACTCGGCCATGAAGCCACCGTTGACTCCATTTGCTAAGCCTTTACCTCCGAGCTACCAAACAATTGTCACGTGAATGAAAGAAATTAATAACTAATAAATGCACACAATTTGGCCACAAACATTAGACAATCCAGAGTGTTCGAACAACGAAAATCGTAAACGTTGCATAAACGCTAATTGGCTGCCTTTTTAATTTATACTTTCTAGATAGTATTCTTAAAGGAGCTTAATAATTATAATTAAATAATAATTATTCTTTTATTGTTGTGGCCCTAAGGAAAGAACACGTGAACAACATGTTTAGGTAAAGAGGTTTTGTACCGGAATGCCTCCGATAAGTAGCGATAATCGAAAAAAAAAAAAAATTAAAAGTGGCACAGTCTGATTTTGACCAGAGTTACTACTTTTACACAGTCTAACATCACAAGAGTATTTGAGAAGTTTTATCACTGCACAAACAAATATATCTGGCATATAAAATCAACAGTAGGTTCTTTTATATGACAGGGGCGCGTTCAAAATGAATGTTCCATTTTAGATCACAATTAAACCCTTATAGTTGATTTTTGCATTTTAAACTTTAATTCAAGCCATTATCACGACACAAGTAGAAAGGCCAGGTATATAAAATATGCAAATATTTGCTGAATCCCTAGAACGGCATCCAATAAATACTGCATCACTCAAAAAAGTAGAGGAGAACATCATTTTATATACACTATGGTGTGGAAAACCCATTTCTACTTTTTACAGGGTTTTTTTTTTTTTTTTTGCAAAATTGTTACTTTCAAGAATTTTGTGGAGAATCTTAGTGATATGACTGAACATGGTGATAGATTCCATCAGGATGTTTCAATGATGTAGAAAAATTTTCAAGGAAAATAGAATCCTGACATGTTGGCAGACCACTGCTGGAATATAAAAAGGGGGGATGACACTCAACACAAGAGGCTTAAGAGGAAAAATGTTGCTTAAACAGATAATTCTGTGTCTCATTCATAACCAATAATGATAAAATATGATTTATAGTGCATGAAAACTATGCCTAATCTAGAGAAATAAAGATCAGATTTAGTATCAGGATACGTTTTGTCTTTTTTTTGTTTTGTTTTGTTTTTTTAAACCGAAACAGGTCTTATGTGTCATACATTTCTTTTTAACAGGAAATTTGTTGCACAATGTAATCTATATTATACTAGCAAGGGGGGGGGCGTAAAGTACGCTTAAATATGATATTTTAATTAGTCTAGATTTTGTATATATTATTACAGAGTCGTGATTTCAAAAGTACAAAAAAAAATTTGGGTGCCATTAGCTAGAATTGAAACCGAAAGCAAAACTGTAGCATTGTCTCTCTCTCTCCATATATTGAACTGATTTTTAGATAAATGGACTTCCGGAATTTGCTAGTGGGTGGTTAAGATTAAGTAGTGTACACGCATGCACGTGTTTCAGTTTCTTTGTTATATTGTACCTAATATAGTAAAAAAAAAAACGGGAAGAAACTGAAACACGTGCATGCGAGTATTATGTTTTTTCTAAGCAGTTCACTTTCTTGTAAGTAAAAAAATACTCGAGTTGAGAAACCAAAACCTACTTTTCTTTTTTACTATATTAGGTACAATATAACAATCAGTAGAGGATTGACTCTTATGATAATAAATGTGGAATCTGTTTAAATTAAATATCATAGTTATGCGTATTTTATGACCGGCCTATGCTGGACGGCCTGCTATTTGCATAACCTCTACAAGTGAAAGTCATATGAGGCTGTAATCAATTCCCAAAGTAGTCTCCAACTGAGCCAGGGCCAGCACATAAAACTGGTCATCATATATTTTGTCCTGGGGTGAGGCATGTAAATCCATATTCTAGCGTTTTGGCAGCCTTGTTTGGATATTAGCATGATTTTGCCAGAGACAAGACAGGATGTTTGAAATGTCACTAACAAAGGGGTTTAAAGTGGGTGGATACGGATTATCTAAGTGACCCTGTTCATAGTATAAAACTAGTAATGGATGGATTGGCTACAATAAGAGAGTTTTGCTCATTTTCATCTTGGGTTTCTTCTCATATTTCAATCATCAAAATATAAATAAAAATAACATAAAACTAATGAAAAAAGAAGGATAAAAAATACTGTCTCACCCTTCTGAACACATTGTAATGTGAGAGTCATTAGATGATATAAAAAAAAATTCTCTCTCTGTCTCTCTCTCTCCATATATTGAACTGATTTTTAGATAAATGGACTTCCGGAATTTGCTAGTGGGTGGTTAAGATTAAGTAGTGTACAATGCATAATGAATTTGAGTAAGAGTGTTAGATAATCCTTGATGAGGCGGGGGGGGGGGATATGTATATTGTCATACCTCTCTCTCTCTCCACATTCTTCTCTACAAGATAATATGACAAAGTCAGTGATGTAGTCATTACTGAAAGTCATACGGAAAGGGGAGGGGTCTCACTTTTTGTTTACTAATCAGCTAATGAGTCACAGCTTATCTAGGCTACAAACCACTTGAGGATAAGTTAATGAGATAGATGGATTGTCAATTGAAACATGAGGAATATTATGAGAGAATTGAAACTATAAATATATATATAATGTCCCTGTAGTGTTCAGTAACGATTATTAAGAGAGAAGCTTTTTTGAATGCTGTGCACTTATTTTCTTCTGTTTTTTTTTCATTTACATCTGTAACACAAAAAAAGAAGGAAAAAAAAAGGCAAGAAAGCAAAGCGTCTCAGTAACACGCCACAACAGTCTCCCAGGATTCTTCTGCAATCGTCTGTCTGCGTTCTCTCTGTGAACTACTTTTATGTAGTTGAGCAGCAAGATTTTGTGTCACTTTGCGAGATCACTAGTCATAAAAGTTGTGGACGCCGCCATCTTGATCCTTTTTCCCCCCCCCCTGCAGCTGCTTGATTCCACACCACACAGATGCTTTAATGATAAGCCCTTTTCTTGGTTTCCACAATTTTCCCTACAGAATCTCTCGAGGGCCACAAGTGATGATTGTTATTTTTTCAACCCAAAAGAGGTGTATTCCCACTTGGACATAAGCGGCTACTATCTGGGATCATATCTAACAAGAGACTGCAGAGAGTTGAGCAGAGAGATGCCTATTCACATTACATTTAAACTTCTGCATGTTAGTACAGTCAGGGAAGCAGAAAAGTCAAACTGGTAATACCTGGTCAGGCAATGCTGACTTCCTCTGAAGGAAAAAGTCTACTGGGAATATCAAATTCACAAGCGGTCTCAAACACTGGTCAAGGGAAGATGAAATACAGCACTTAGCATTCCCCAATGGTCACCCATCTGGTACTGACAAGGCTCCACATCACTTAACTTTGGTGTATGTCATAGTTTTAACATCCTTCCTACTCCCTCGATTAACTTGAACCTGTCTAATCATAATGAGTAAAGATAATATAGACTATATATAATTTCTATATTAGCAAATAAAACTTTTACTAAGGAACGCATGATATGGCTTCTTTCTTTTTTAATTCAGAACAGTGTACCAACATGGTTATGCCATATACAGCTGTAAACAGGGAGGGAATTCCAAAATCTATCAGTTCGAAGGAAGAAATTATTAGAGTAGGCTTTCTGGTATCTAGGGACAGTAACAGTGAAGGGGTGGGATTTTGCTGCATTTTGGCTTAGTAGTATGCACATCGAGGGGGCACAAGTACTATGAGTTCATCAGACCACATTCCATTGAAGTACTTGTAAAACAAGCACATGGATGCAACATTGTATATATGTTTCTCTTGGTTGGGTTATCACACACACACACATGAAAAAAAGGAGATTCAACTTAAAATATGTTTTATTCAAATAACTAACGAATCTTTATTTCCTTAACTCTGAGTTGCTTATAAATATCTTTGGTCTAAGTGTCACTATTTCTCCAGAGCTATTTGTTTTAATAAAAGTGATGGCGTTGTCTTCCTTTGTGGGATATTACGAATTCAAAGTTATCACCTTAGTATGAATAATGACCACTAGGAGCAGCTTTTTACAGCTTCTTATTTGCTTCAGTCTCTGCTTTGACTTGGAATAAGAGTACCAGTTGGATTCCCATCTATAGATTAAATAAAATTAATTTTTACAAACTTTTTTTTAACAAAATATACATCTACTAAACAAATTTACGAAGCACACATAAAAAAAAACATAGATAAATAAAACGTTTAGATTAGCATCGAGGTCAGATTGTGATAAAAAATCATTTAATCTTTTGTTGTGATTTATAAATCTGTAGGTATTAAAATAATTAAAATAATAATTATATATAACTGAAATTAAGAAATAATTACAGATTGTATAATATTGTAAACGTAAAGAGCATATAAATATTAGTATCAATATTTATAAAATAATCCCAACCAGATAAAGAAGCTTAATATATGAGATAGAACAATAGTAGTAATGAAAATGTGAAATTAAATTAAGCAAATTAAAAACTTTGACAAAATTTTGTATTCCACAAGAAATACAAAAACGTTTGTATTACTTGTCAAATAACAAATTTGTCGTAAATTTTTTTAATTATCTGAATTTACTTCCAAATTTTCATTCATATATATATATATATATATATATATATATATATATATATATATATATAAAGATGGAGGAAGTGAGGAAGCAGGGCTTTGGAAATCTTTTTACTCAAATACGATGTCCAGCATATTAAAAATATACCTTTTGTTGTAAAAATCTAATGGATAAACATCTGAAGAAGTTGGTTGGGACAGGATATTTTTATGAAAACATAAATCGTAAAATTGCCAACTCATCAATGAAACAGCTGTAATGGAAAAGAATCCAGGAAATAAACGAAGGTTATAAAAAGAAAACGTGAGTCTTTGAATTTTCAACAAAATTTTCCACTATATATATATATATATATATATATATATATATATATATGTGTATATATATATATATATATATATATATATAATTGTATCGCTGAGGGTTCTTTGATGTAATGTAGTTTATCACTATCTAAAATCTGATTTAATTGTCAAAAAAACTGGCCTGGCCTGAGGATGCAGCTTCCATAAAAGGAATTGCAGCAAGAACATGCATGCACATATGTAGCTAATAATGTTTGTATAAATAAATATAGTACTAATATATATTAAGTTAATATATGAATATACATTAAGTTAATATATGAATATATATTAAGTTAATATATGAATATACATTAAGTTAATATATGAATATATATTAAGTTAATATATGAAGTGAGAAAAAAGATATGTAAATAAAAGATAAAATCTATTTATTGCTAGAATTAAATAAACTAAAATTGTTTAAGGGATTCATTTATCTTCTACACAAATAGACACACACACGCAGAAAATCAGATTTGCAGAAAATAACAGAGATAAGTAATCAAGCCTAATTACATCCCTAGCATCCATTTCTTCCTCAAGACAAACCTCGATTCACTTGCCATAAACAATGCAAACAGATGTGGAAGCAAAAAGCAAGAAATAAATAAGTAAAACAATATGTATATGGGGGAGGAGTTTTAAATACCATTGTTTAAAGCAAAGAGAAATAAAAATTAAATTTTAAAAACTGAAATAGGAAGAAGGAAGATTGCGGGTAGAACATCCAAAGCCACCTGGTGGCTGCATGAGAAAACTTGTAGGTGGGAATAATTAGACAGTTGAACACAAGAGAGTTGAAATGTGGGTCAATAAAAAAAGGGGTGGGCGATTACAAAAGCTAAATTTATAAGTAACTAGCTGCAACTACCCGGCGTTGCCCAGGATGCAACAAAATCATTTTTGCTTTTAATTTTGAACATTTTCTAAACATATTTACTTATCTATTATACAGAAATGGTGGTTAAACCAGTTTCCTCCCAAAGAAGAAGTGTCAAGAAAATGTTAAATTCATGGGCAGTCTGCAGTCGCCTGTATAAACGTATAGAGATAAGTAAAATATTAGTTGTAAAGGGGCATAACTCTTTATATTATTTAATCAAATATGAATTATTTCCCTTGATGAATTTAATTTTTCAGTCATAAGTGAACATTTTTGTTGTCCGGACAGGACTACATAATTTTTTAAATAAACTGTAGAGAAGTATCCTACTATAATGCCAATAAGAATAACTTAGTCACGAGATTAAATATCCCCATTTGACAAGTAATGATAGACCAAAGTCTTATCTGGGTCTCACTTATCCAAACTGTATGAAGTATTTCCAAAATTATGCCATGGAAATGTTGACAACTCATGACCTATTTACCGGATGAGGCTGACAGTTTTCATGGTTTTTACTGCTGTGAAAGAGTATCAGGTCAATACTTTAAATTTGGAAAAATCAGAAATTAAAATTCAGTCAGATTTTCGGTCATGAAAAATCTTTTTAAAATCAAAGGTCAAGGCCATATAAGACGCTGGACTTCATTGGCTACAATATGTGTCAATTAGTGAGTCTCTATGATAAATAGAACCAAAGATAACCAAAAGTTACTTTTACCTTTTCTGTGATCTTAACTTCTAACCGAGACATCCCAAAATCAAATCAGATCAAAATGAGACCATGACTGATATTTTGACCAACTTTGATAATGAGTGGTCAAGTGATGTGGACGCTAAGCTGTATACAAACAAATAGCAACAAACTTGATCGAAATCATAACTTCTACCATGATGAAAGTGAAAATAAGTGAAAATATTTAGAATTAAGTTTGATGTCATCTTAAATGCTATATAAGTCCAACTTTTAAAATCTCACAAGGCAACCAAATAAAATTTAATAATAATATAAATAATAAAAATGTTCAAATAGTTTTTTTTATTATTCTTGTTCATCACAAACAAGACACACGTCTACTGGGAACTATGTGAGCAGATGAGCAAAATATCTATTCACATTGAACTTAAACTTCTGCATATCAGCAAAATTCCACCCTTTCGCTGTAGAGGTTCCTAGATGCCGGAAAGCCTTCTACTCTAATAGCTTCGTCCCTCAGATTAGTAGACTTTGGAATTCCTTCTCTGCTTCTGTGACTGTACTGACATGCAGAAGATTGAATGTAATGTGGACAGGCATGTCGTCCATCTTCTTGCCTATGTTCCCCTCTTGCCAAACTTTCACAAAATCATTCAGCTAGCTACAACCACTATATATGATTTTCCCTACTCTCTATCTGTGCCTAAATCTAAATGATGATTCCATGAACAAAGCTTCTTTCCCAGAACTTTGAATACAACATGGTAACCTTCAAATCCAATATAAACAAGTTCTTGAACCGTCCCCATAAATAATCAAATTCTACCCAATTTACACCATTAACGATTACTACACTGCCAACTTACATTCATTAACCTTTATTCTCGAGTGGCCTACGGGCCTTGATAAGTGGTGATTCATAGTTTAAAAAAATCTCCTTACATAGTCCCCAGTAAACTTAGTCCCAAATAGTAGCCCCTTATATTTAAGTGGCAATATACCTTGTTTGGGGGTGGACAAGAGTAAAACAAAGGGAGGTAATTCAAAGGGTGAATAATATTTTATTAAACAAATGGAAATGAGTAAAACATCAGTCGACATCCAAAATCACACTTGTACATAAATGACAAGTGAAGAAACACACTAGAATGCAAGGAACAACAGGTAGAAGATAGTCTATCCAGTTTCAAACACTGGTTTTCATACTCTTTTCTCAACCTCATTCGGATGTTTTGTTTTATGGTATATCAACTCTTATCAGATTCAATCATTTTAGCAAAAGTCCTTACGTTTCAAGTTCTTTATATCTTCAAATATTTATTCATGGTGTTTAGTTTGGTTATTTTGTAGAGAAAAGTCGTTTTGGGTTTTACAGAACATGATTGAGTTTTGCAAAGGTAAAGAAAAAGCAATAATATCAATGTTTGACATGCTACATTTTAAATCTTAGTCCAAAGGCGAAGTAGTGCCAATAATTGCTGATCATGACAAAATTTTATTCATGATGTAGTATTTGATTTTGGAACAATTCATTTTAAAATGGGTAATTTTTTCAAACTTATTGACATCAGATTTTTCTCAATATTTTTCTTCATTTCATTTTTGATCATTGGATAATTTAAATTTTAAAAAATGAGCGTAGATATTATTCAGCAGAAAAAAAAAAACTCTTGTAATTGGGCACACTTTCTCTCTCTATCATATGAGTATATATCTTTCTGTTGAATGCGGAAATCTGCATGGAATTTTTAACAAAGCCCTTTATTTAATCCATGGAGGTAGTATGCTCTTGTTTCATTAGCCAGGACTAGGAAGAAGTCCTTATTCACACTTGTATTTTGAGTATTGCCTGCACTGAGGATTGAACGTTCAATCTCCACAAGAGTAAAGCTTACAATTGAATTTTACTAAATATCTTATCAACTACAACAAGTGTCCTTGCATGAATTTTATGAGTCTATTTTTTTATTTATTCAATTTTTACCCCAAACAAGGCACAGTGCCACTTTGAAGTATGGGGCTACTATCGGGGATATAAGTTGCAGGGGTATTATGAAGGGAGATGAGTGGCAAGATGTCTGTTCACATTACACTTGAACTTCTGCATGTCAGTACAGTTGGGGAAGCAGAATCCAGGAAGGGATTTCCAAAGTTTAGCAGTTCTGGGGAAGAAACTATTTGAGTAGAAGGCTTTCTTACACCTAGGGATCTCTACTGTGAAGGAGTGGGATTTAGCTGCTTGTCGGGTTTGTTGGGGGTATTTACGTTGAGGGGGTACAAGTGCTTGTAGTTCATCAGAGCATTCACCATTAAAATACTTGTAGAACAGGCAGAGGGATGCAACATTTCGTTGATGGGACAGAGGCTGAAGCTGAGATGACAGTTCAGGATCTATCAGGTTGGCGACTCTATTTTGAACCCTGTCCAGGAGTGAGAGACAAATAGCAAATACACCAGCCCAAATGTGACAACAGTACTCCATACATGGGCGAATGGTGGCCTTATAAAGGTATAGGATACTTTCAGACGTAAGTAGTTTTCTAGCACGGTAGAGAGAGTCCACCTCCTTTGCAGCAGTCTTGGCAATGCTATTCCAGTTCATGTTTCCTGTAAACGTTAGGCCGAGGAGTTTAAAGAAAGTACATTTGGGTAATGTGTTCTTGGCCATTGCTATTAGTGGTATAGAAGGTTTCTTGTAGTTATTGAAGGAAACAAGCTTAGTCTTGGCAGCACTGAATGTGACCATCCATTTTTGCTCCTATTCCACTACAAATTGGAGGTCTTCCTCTAGTGTTTCTGGCATTTCCTTAGATATGTGTTCATTTGTTTTCCCCGCATGCCTGTTATAGAGAGTGGTGTTATCAGCAAATATATCCATTTCAGAAACAATTTTATCAAGGCGGTCATTTATGAGTATCAGGAATAATAAAGGCCCAAGGATAGACCCCTGAGGTACACTCGCATTTATAGCATATTGCTTAGATGTACGGCCGTCGAGGACAACCTGGATTTTTCTGTTAAGAAGGATTTAATTACATTATGTATTCTTCCTGTAATACCATATGATCTAATTTTCCTTAGAAGACCATCATGCCATATCCTATCAAAAGACTTAGATATATCGAAGGCTACCACTCTACCCACCCTTGTTTTGTACAGTGAATGATATATACATTCAGAGATTACAGTAAGGATATCAGCTGTGGATCAGGCTCGCCTAAATCCACATTGATTGTCGGTCAGGTGTTTAGCAGCTGTAAGGTGATGGACTAGAGCTTGATTAATTAAGAACTCAAATGTTTTGGCGAAAAGCAGGAGAAGGCTAATGGGGCAATAATTTAATGGGAAAGCAAGATTCATTAAGGCATTTGTTGTAAAGTCTTAGACCTATATTTATTTTTAGATGTACAATCTTACTATAAATCCCTATTTATTGTTGCACATTATATATATATATATTATTATTATTATTATTATTATTATTATTAATACATATAAAATAAATAAAACCTTAAGTCTCAGCTGATACAAAACAAAAGAACTGTGAAGGGGAAAGGAGGATGGAGAGAACGAGAAGGGAGAACACTGATCAGACCTCCACTAAAAGAGTGCAAAAAGAACTGGGATCTTGGTAAGGCTTATTGCTACCCAAATCCTACTTGCTACCGACAGTGAAGATCAATGATAACTGCCAGTGAGATATCAATAGCAAGCGGCTATTGCAATAATACAAATTCATTTGGAAAGATTATTGAAAGAGGTGAAACATACTAGAAATCTGATGAGACTTGCTGTCACCCAGATTCCAGGGAACACCAGCGGTTATTATAAGTGAGTAATGTTTGATGATGACCTGTTGGAGAGTACTTAGTGAGTACATAATAAGGATAATACAGAAGGTAAGTGGTTTATTTTCTAATAAAGATATTGCTTTCTATCCTCTCTTTCTCAGTTTCTCTTCCCCTCAGAGTGTCTCCCTCCCTCCCTCCCTTTCTTTCTCTCTATGTTTCCATTATATTTTGTATTATCATCATATAATAAGGATAAAAATAGAGTATGTTATGTAACTAAAACTGAGTTGTGTAAATTTAATGTCTGTTATATGGAATTCAACCAAAATTAAACCTGTATATGCCTTTAAGTCAAGTGCAAACCTGACTAGCTCCCCTCATTTGAAAAGGCCCATAGAAGATTGATTATGTTTATCCCGAAATGCATTAGTTTAAAATATCACTGATCTACACAACTACTAATTTTTTTTATAGAAGCCTTAAAAGTCAGTTTAACATTTCATGAAAACGTTTTATTAATTATTTTATTATTAATTTTATTGCTATCAAACCTTCTTTGAACGAATCATTCACATAATTGAAACTGGATATTACACATATTAACCCACGAGCCATTGCTTAGCGTCTATATCATGACACATCATAGGAAATAGACGGTGTGAACAAATTTCGTGACCCCGCCCAAAATACGTTCCACGATTTCTTGTTTGATTCATTTCAATATGATTTTTTTTTAAAATAGATAGGTTTATTTATTTTATAAATGGTTGTGATCCAACGGATAACGAGTACGTCTAGTATTAGACTATATTTCTACTATAATATAATATGCAACACGATAAACTTTAAAAATAATTCGAACGTTTTTCATTGGTTACTTTGCAGATTTTATTCTACGATAAATCAACATGTTTTGAAAAAGATGTGACTGATAGCGTTTTAGAGAATCCATTGAAATAATTAAAATGTCTGCTTTGAAGTTTTCATTTTTAATTACAAGAAAATAGCATAAAATGAACGGTGAATAAACAGAAAATAAAAGCGAAATCCGTTTCACATATCTATTAGAAATATTAGATTTTTAATTAAAATAAGAATTAAAACTTCAAAAGAGATATTCCAATTATTGCATTTATGTGTAAGGATTTTTAAACTAGCAAGGTTATCCGCCGTTGGTAGGGTGGACGAATAATCAAAGCATATGTACAGGGTGGAGATAAAATTGCCGCTTTAGAAAAGACCACATGATTCCATTTCCGTTTGATGAAAACCGGTTTTCTTTTTGTTACAGACCATTTACTAATTGGCCAGTTTGTACAAATTCCAACAGCAATAGAAGCCTTCTATCATGTCTGAAAATGACACGATGTTCAACGAGTGAGATTGGAGATGCGTCGCTGTACCACTCATGCTCTCTATCAATTCAACATATGACAACAGAACCATTGCCAGTAACCTCAAAATGCAAATCCAAACGGTTCAACACTTGAGAGCACAGCTCAATGAAGTTTCTGGCCACAGCTATGGTCTTTGGTGTGGTTTCAAGTGAGGGCCATATCATTCTACCTCACATCTTTAAGTCGGCTTGAAAGTCAACACCAAAGTGTACTTAGATATGCTGAAGAGTGTGGTGATCTAGTAAAATCAGGTGGCCGCTGGCAGACCCTAGGTGTGGCAGCAGGGCTTGGCACCAATTCACAAGTCCAAAGAGACCCAGACTTTGCTTCAGAAGGAGTGCTACGATTTTGCATCCTTCTCTCACTGGCACCCTGAACCCATAGGACTATTTCGTTTTGTCATATGTCGAGAACATCACAAACATGACCTCCCACAACACCAAAACCAGTCTGATCACCGCCATCTGCCGAGTATTCGCTGAGCTCCCGTTGGCGCTTGTGGAAAAGGCATGCTTCCAGTTCTAGACCTGTATTGAGGCAGTGATTGAGGCTGAAGGTGGCTACATTGAATAGATGTCAGCTCTACTACATAATCAAGTTATCTGAACTGATTTTTTCAATAAAAGTTTTAAAATAAAGCTGTTGTGTTGTTTTCTTTAGAGCGGTAAATTTATCATTCCACTCTGTATGTATGTATGTACGCTTTTCCTCGATGTCCACAAAAGGTTTCTTTCAGAGAAGCGCTCGCTTGCTTCACAACTTCTTAAAACTTTTTATATCATCTATAAATTATAATATCTCACACTTAACCACGACGCTTGCCTGTCTATTTAATTTTATTGACTTTCAAATGTTAATTATTCCACATTTCCCACATCAGCACGCGTTACATTCGGTTTTCGGTATAAACAAAAAGCGAAACTCGACTCTAATCACAAGCCCCACAGCCCCCCCCCCCCGGCCCTCTGTGGCCTCGGCAACAAGATCAAAGTGTAGTATCTGTTCCGGCAGATACTGCAAGCAAAGACCAGATGTGGGGGAAACCCCACATACCTGACCTTTAACCGGCTCCCATTTCCCACGTCTCGGGAGCTGGTCCCCTTTTTCCCTTCCCCCTCCCTTCACTCCTCACATTAAAAATTGGCCTTGTGCCTAATTTGCTCGGTGGGGGAGCAAATAAATACCATCTGTTCCGGCAGATACTGCAAGCAAAGACCATATGTGGGGGGCAACCCAACATATAAGACCTTGGTCAATGTAGGGGCAACCCTTCATACCAATTGTCACTATCCAGCTCCCCTACTCCCCGGGGACTTGGTCCCCATTTCCCCTTCACTCCTCACTTTTAAAATCGGCCTTGTGCCTAATTTGCTCAGTGGGGGAGCAAATAAATACCTCAAAGTGTAGTATCTGTTCCGACAGATACTACAAGCAAAGACTATATGTGGGGGTAACCCCACATATCAGACCTTGGTCAATGTAGGGATCACCCTACAGACCAACAGTTACTATCCAGCTCCCATTTCCCACCTCTCGGGAGCTGGTCCCCTTTTCCCTCCCCCCTCCCTCTCTCTCCACATTAAAAAACGGCCTTGTGCCTAATTTGCTCAGTAGGGAAGCAAATAAATACACACAGGCCCGCCGCTCTCCGGGGCCCGGGCGACAAGATCAAAGTGTAGTATCTGTTCCGACAGATGCTGCAAGCAAAGACCAGATGTGGGGGCAACCCCACGTACCTGACCTTTCACCAGCTCCCATTTCCCACCTCTCAGGAGCTGGTCCCCTTTTTCCCTTCCCCCTCCCTTCACTCCTCACATTAAAAATTGACCTTGTGCCTAATTTGCTTGATGACCGAGCAAATAAATACTCACAGGCCCAGAGCCAGTATGGTCAGTGTCGACTTCGTCATATCAGACGGTAGCTTTCATTTCAAGACGAGGGAGCGGGTTTTTAAAAACAAACAAACCGATGTATTGACCTCATTAAAAACTGTCCCGCACAAAATGCTAACTGCTGAATAGCTATCGCCGTCATGTCAATCAAAAATGCGCACCTGTTTTTTTTTCACACTTTACTATTTTCCAACTGCGCGTCGTCAAGGCTTTTTTTTTCACGGGCACCTGTTTTTTTTTTCACACACCCGGGCAACGCCGGGTACCCCTCGCTAGTTCTATATAAAAACTAAAAAAGTGAAAACAAACGATAAATAATTTTAAGAATGAAAACAAACGATAAAATACAAAAATTTGAAATCAAACAAATAATTTAAATACGAACAATAAAAGTTACTAGTACAGAAATATTTTTTAAATTTAATTTAGAGAAAAATCACATCGGTTGAATGTTATTTTTTTGGAACTTTAGAAATGAAGATTGATAATATAATTATCTATGTAAAATTAAGTAATTTTAAAGCAGTATACACTTTAATACTGATAAAACTGAATTATGAATTTAGAAAACAAAGAATTAAAAAAACATATTAAACACAAACGATGAATAATTTTAAAAGGGAGCCATGGTGATTCCCTACTTTTTAAAACTAACATTTCTTCATTTTCTTTAATTTGGGATTTTTAAACGATTATCAAGGCTCTACATGAACGTGAGGAGATCGCTTTTTTTTTTTTCATTTTAATATACTTGACACTACCTTTGTTTTGAAGTAAAGAAAAACGTAAGTTAAAACACAGCTGGAACATTATCTTGTCTTTGGTAACATTTATTTTCGGCACAGGATCACAGTATAGTATCTGTTCTGATGCTACATTTCATTTTTTTCTGTCCTCGGTCAGTGGAGGAGAAATCCTTCATGACTGAGAAATTTTTATTTTATTTTTTTTCCTATTCAGGGTGCCCCTTTTTGGGGAGATAGATTTTCCCACATTAAAAACCGACCTTGTGTCTAACTTTGCCCTCGTGGTGAAAGTAAATTAATTTTTTATATTTGTTGTTATTTTAACTAAAATTTAATGTACTCTTTTTTTTTTTTTAGTTCATATAGAGCATTTAATTAAAGCTAACTTTAACAACATCCGCGTGCTCCATATTTTGATTCACAACATGACTTCTTTTTCGAAAATTACATAGAACTTTAAAATGTTTGGAAATACTCAATGAAAGGATTTATTTATTATTAAGAGAATATTCTGAAAAATATTCTCATGTAAAAATTATTTGTTTACAATTTTAAAAACTAAAACAAAATTAAATAAAATTTGCAACTTTCCTGATAAACAGTTAAAATATCAACATAATATTTGTTGTATCATCAATAAATAGAATTGTTTCTTTAATTTATATTAACAATGTTATCAAACGTTATGAAATTACTTGAATACAGTTCTAATTAAATACATGTTTAATTAATAAAAATAATGTAACTTACTTGGATACAGTTCTAATTAAATACATGTTTAATTAATAAAAAAATAATGTAACTTACTTTACTATATTTGGTTGGAATAAAAATTTTCTCTTCTAATGGCACGTATCCAAAAGAAAATATAAGTACTTTGGGGCCTTTTGGATAATTTCCTCAGCAATTTGGAACAACACAAAAATAAACCATGTTGGACAGCAAACTGAAAAGTCTGTAGACGAAACTGCTACTGATAGGGACAGTTTACCTAGATCTCACTCTGGTAATGACATCACGCTTTTAGATTCATTGGCCTCCTTCTCTCTCGGTAGCTGTGGTATGGCAGATATATGCAAATACCGAGCCGTGTGTGAAATGACATCATAGTAAGGAAAAAGAAAAAGACTAAAAAAAAGAAAGAGAACGTAATAGAGAAGACGATCATGTTAGAGACTTGGGTGACATCACAGCTGTAAAGAGAAGTCACACGTGGTGGGAGCATGCGGAATAAAGGTCTTTTCTTAAACCTGAAACTGGAGTTGAAGTTCTTTCCTCGTTCCTATTCTTTATCTTCTTTACGACTGAGTCTATAATGCATGGGTCCTGGGTGTGTACATGTTAACGCCTGTGTTAACATGTTTAACATTACCAACTAGTATGCAATTTGACAAGGGTCACACTGAGTGCATGGTAACTCATATCTGTATCTGTGAACCATTCCCAGGGTTGAATGAAAGATGCGTGACGTGAAAATGATGCGGGGGGGGGCAACAGGATAAACAGTAGATTAGGGGTTCTCAACTGAGGTTCACATGGACATTAAGGGTTCATAGAATATTTTGGGGGCCTATAATGATATTTTGGTGGCCATGAATAAAACCAACTCATAATGGTTTTTATTATTAAAAATTTAATTTCTACTGAAATTTTGGTTTGATGTGGAAAAAGCTGAAGAAGACATTAAATGAATTTGACTATTTCCGAGATTTCAAAACATTTCCATAAAATTGTCTTGAAAGCAATATAAAAAAAGTTATAAGAGCTGTTTAAATATGTGCCTCAGACGGTTCTTTCCTTATTATATTGTCTATCAGACCCTTACCCTTCCATACTATGACCAATAGTTATGAGGGGATCCACCAAGAAAAAAGAAGGAAAAAGGAGTCCATGATAAAAAATGGTTGAGAACCACTGCAGTAGATAAAATTGAGTTCAACAGTGACAAATGACGTCACATTTTTGAGCAGAGAGAAACAAAGGTTTTCGAATCAGTCTCTCTGTAAAAGTCATGCAAATGAGATATGGTCAATAATGTAGAAAATTTTGTAATCTAAGGCAAATGTTACTTCGATGTCTGTCCGTCTGTGTCATTATTTCAGTGAAGTAAATAATCAGTTAAGGAAACATTAATTTCTGTCTCCTGAGTTAAATCTCTCTAAATAAAATCTGGAAAAAAAAACTCAGTCAACATCTCCTTGTGTCCCCTTTCTTTGTGTAAAGAATTTTACTTTTACAGCGACCACTAGGCATCTGTCGTGTTATTCAAAAAACTAGACAGATCGCTAATCGGAGTTTGTTTGAAATCCATACAACTTAGGCGAACCTCCACAATAGAGGTAAACACAAAACAAAGTCTCTTGCACTTTTAAAATAATACGTAACAGGAATTAAATGATTTGAAAACAATATTTATTTTCCAGTGACAACACTTAACAGAGATAATGTGTTTGCTTGTCCTGCCTGTGATTCCCGTTTCTCTCTTTTTATCATTGTTGTCTGCTGCCTTTATTTTATTGGCATGGATGACGTCAGAACATTCCACAAGGCATTGTCTGAAATGTCAGTCAGTTTCACTGGCCTAATCTCCAGAGATTTTAAGTCCCCCATTTTGACTTCTTTGACGTCATTCCCAGGGCACCTGAATTCAGGATCACTGCCGTCACCCAGGATCTGACCGACTGTCCTTTGACTCATCTTCGCAAGTCTAGACAGCCGACTGTCCACCTCTTCCACCTGCACTCCACCCCCCTCTGTAACACTTCTACAGCAACCAGTAGATGATAAAAAGCAGTGATGAAGAGAATAAAAAGTCCCACGTATAAACACCTCGCACGTAGGTGTAAAGAACAATTTTATTATTATTTTTTTTTATTTTTGTTATTAAAAATGTATGAATCATTCAAACTACTATTCTCATCTTGCTCGCTATTTTAAATATGGTTCAGCCGTTGTAATCTCTGACCTCCTTCAAGTGCCTCTTTTTGCACTCGAGCATCTTTATGTCAAACTCCGGGAAGGTATAGATAATTTTGGACGGGATTATGGATTGCTTATAGCTTTAGGAAAGGGAAATGAAAAAAAAGACAGGAAGAAATAGCGAATGTCTAGTAACTTTGTATATCGACTAATGGTTTTTCTCTCACTGCTATCACATTTCCAGAGGCAAATATTCTTTTTAAGACTACATCATCAATGTTCTAGAGAATGAATCAAGTGTGAAATTATCCCTTAAGCTGCCCTGAGTGTTAAGATTCGATAAGCATTGCGCACAAAGGGTACAAAACCACCCTTCATCTGAAACCTTCCTCTTTCTCACAGAAGAGACGTTGCAAGTCTATCTCTGCTATATCTATATTTTCATGGCAGGTGCTCAACTGAGCTTCTATCCACCCTCCACAGAACATTTGCAGCAAACACTAGTCTAGCTACAATAACTGCCAACCATTTTCCTTGTTACCCAAGTTCCACTATTATTGTCGTAGACATTTATGCTGATCTATGGTAGCACATCAAAGACCGTAAACGACCAAGTTCTCTGATTCGCTCTCTTCTGATCTTGAGCAAT
The DNA here is from genome assembly GCF_053919585.1 of Euprymna scolopes. NCBI lineage: Eukaryota > Metazoa > Mollusca > Cephalopoda > Sepiida > Sepiolidae > Euprymna > Euprymna scolopes. Next base: position 146,307,310 of record NC_136490.1, read on the forward strand.
GAGGAAAGAGGTGGCTTGTTACTTTTAATGCATCTAAAACCAAGCTTCTATCTTTACATCATCAACGCTCTGATCCCCATCTGGCATCAATTGAAATGAATGGCTCTTGTCTTGGGGAGGCTTCATGTTCTGAAAAGCTTCTGGGCTTGACTTTTACACCTGATCTGAAATGGAACACGTACATCAAATTTGTTGCCAAGATCGGTGGAAAAATAGTGGGATCCTTCTATTGATCCAGTAGATAATTCACTGCTGATGCAATTCTCTACCTACATAACAGCTAGGTATGTCCAAGAATGGAGTACTGTTGGCACATCTGGGCAGAAGCTAAAAGGACTTATTCTGCCTTGATAGAGTTCAAAATAGACTTCGTTGCCTAGTAGGGGATGCTCTTTCCTTTTCCCTGCAACCTCTTTCTCACAGAAGAGACGTTGCGAGCCTGTCTCTGCTTTATCGTAATTTTCATGGCAACTGCTCGTCTGAGCTCCAATCTATGGCGCCCCCTCATCAAACTTTCACAAAAAACACTCATCTAGCTGAAAACACTATCAATAATTTCCCCTACTCTTTATTCCATGAACAAAATTTCTCTCTTAGAATGGCCTGCTTGTGGAACTGTCTTCCGTTTGCCTGCTTTCCGGCTGACTACAATATGGCCATCTTCAAGTCCAATGCAAACAAGTTCTTGATGAGCCGTTCTACTTAAGTTAACAAATTTACCAAATCTTCACTACTAATGATTACTATGATTCTGATACTGTACCCCCTTTAACCCTTATCCTCGAGCGGCTTCCGGGCCTTGATATGTGGTAACTCCTCTGTAGAAAAAAAAAAAACAATGTTGTCTCACCTGACACTCATTAACCCTTATCTTCGAATGGCCTTTAGGCTTTGATAACGTAACAAAGACGCTGATGCTAATAACTGAAGTAACCTGCACAAAAATATGCAAATGACTAGGCTGGCTGTGCAAAGTAACGTCACAGCAAAGACACAGATGTTTGAAGAAGAGGTGTTGGAGAGGTGACAAGAGAAACACGTGTTTGATGCATGTGACAAGTCACACGCAGTCGGAGAATTGGAAATGAACTATTTATTATTTATTTTTTTGTATTAGTCCACCAAACAAATTATTCCCTGTAATATATAATAATCAATAAAGGATTGATTCTTTAATAACACATATGCAATCTGCATAAATTAAAAAATCATGTTTAAGTGTATTGTACGACTGGGCAATGCCACGCTGCCAACTAATAAGTACATAAAAAAATTGAAGCTTATTTTTATTGTAGTTATGGAATTTCCATGGGTCTCACTAGAAACATTATGTTGCTTTTTTTTGGTAAATCTATTATTACACTAAAACTGAGTTAATCAACCTTTGTTTCTCTAAGGTCTACAGTTATCTATTTGAAACACAACAAATATGTGCTAAAATATTCCTTGGTTTTACAAATGGTTTATATTAGCTTTGTGCAAAACTAATGTCGTTTTTTGACGTTCAACTTCGTCAAAAAAACATTATTTTTGCATCAACCTAATATTTGCAAAACTAGTCCTTTTTAATTGTTTTAATTAGCTGTTATTTGTATTCTTTGGATTGTTCGAACTACTGTTCACATCAGGTTTTACTTGAAGCAACCATTGTCCAACCATTTTTTAAAGGTGTCTTGTTCAACTTATAATCTTTATGTCAAACTCAGAGATTTGTATAGAACAAACTTAATCCTTTATTTAATCCATGCTCTCATTCTGTCAGCCATGACCCAGTAGAAGTCTTAAATGAGTTGTACTTCTATTTTCAGTAACGCCCATACTGAAGATTGAACCTTCAACCTCCAGAAGATTGTCACATAGAATTGATTAAGTAGCAGCCTTTCACAAGTTAAAAGTGCAATCTTTATCTAAAAAATTGCTTCAATGTTCAAAGTATAGTTACTAATTTATTGATATAATCAATATGCTGTTCAAGAATAATGACTCCTGAACTGTCAGATTTGGTGATGTCTAAAAGTCTTTATTTTACGTTAGGGCTTTAACAGCTTTGAAGTGTATAGAATTCGAACCAATAGAGTTGTCTACAAAACCATGGATAAAATCTACGACATGCTCTTAGCAACAGCTTTGAGAACACTTGCTTTTATGAGAAAACATCTTTAATGTGTTACTAGACCACCTGTTACCCGTTAGGTCAGTATTTGTTTAATTATTAAATATATACTTTCTAGACATATATGCATAGCTTGATCATCATGTTTTACAAGGGTTTTTTTTTTACATAGGCATAACCATTTATTAAGAGACCACTCAAAAATAAAGGGTTAAAAGTGTATCGATACACTGTACGCTGGAGAGGTACGTCTGAGAACTTATTACATTTCATTTTTATCTTAACTGATACAACAGAGTGGTCGGAAGATCCAAGAGGAGACAGAACGGAAACTGAACATAGAAAAATAAATAAATATAAAGTCAAAGAATTTCACAAATTAGAATGCATTGTGATGTCATAATAGACCATCTTTCTCTATCCCCCTTTCTTTTCTTTTCTAATTTACTGAATTCTATTTCTCCTACAACTTCTCTTATAACTACCCCGTTATTGACATATATGTCCTTCCTCACAATATCTAATACATTCACATACAGGTAAAGTGTGCACGGTGACAAGCAATATAGCAACATCCTCAGAGTTTTAGTAATATAAAAAATACTAGGTATACATACCCGGCATTGCCAGCTGAAAAAGCATAATGAAGTCACATACTATTTAAGATACACCAAATATGCTAAGTTGTTACGATTTTTCTAAAAGTTGACCATATTTTGGATTGTTGGAAGCATAAAACAGTCATCTTCATCTATGAAATCCATTTAAACAGGGGAATAAAATTTCGTAACTTAAAAGGAAAATAACTCATAGGCTAAGTGAAAACTTACTTCCGTTTTTAAACGCAGCTGATGTTGGTTATACCAATAATTAACAATAATGTAAATTAAATTAAAAATAAATTAAATAAATCAACTTTATATAATATTTCTAACTAGAATACTTAAAGCAATTCTATTACTAATTTCCATAAAGAATTTAATTATTAAAACAGATTTTCTTTAATAATGTTGATTCCTTTTCAATAAATAGTATATATACAGACATCATGCAGAAATAAAAGTAAAATTTATTTGTGAAACAGCGTGCCTTTCGTATATATTAACCAAATTGTGAGCATAAACCTATTATTTAAATGTACACCTGAAAATACTAATCAAACGGAAAAGTTCTTACAGGTAAATTTCACGATCCGTGGCTCATTCTGTAAACTTGCAAATTCAAGGAAACATGTCAATGTGTTGTGAGCAGTTTTGAGTTTATTTCTTGTCAATGAAAAACAAATACTCCTGACCAATCCCCTAGCAGCAAAATCCCAAATCTGCACTGTAGAGGTCCATAGATACCGGAAGTTTTTCTCGGGCTGCAGTCCTTTGGAATTCCATTTCTACTCCCTGTTTCTCCAACCGTACAAACATGCAAAAATTGAAATGTAATGCGAAATCACAGCACCCAAAATGACAGCAGAGTTTAACTATCATCTGGATAATCCCATTTCAACAAAAACTGTTTGCTGGAGCTTCACAAGGATGAATTTTATAGGAGGGATGCAGCCAGAAAACTCCTGATTTCTATTATTTTCTCCAATTCCTCTCGATATGCATCCATAAATCTATTAAGTATTTGCATCCGGAGGGTGCATATATTTGCTAGTCTTAGTAATTCTGTGAGTCTTTACAAGAAAACAATCTTAACACAGACATTTTTTGTTTGCTTAGCATTAAAAGTAAAGAGTATTAGTATATTAAAAAAAAAACGTTAACTGGTTTGGGGACATTTACACAAGTGTCAGCAAATATTTCACATAAACGCATTTGTTTATGTTGCAGTTTCAATTAAAATAATTAATGAAGAAAACGTTTGTTCTTTTCTCTTAGTTTTACTAATGAGTCACCACTTATGAAAACTAAAACAACACTTGAGGATTAGGGTTTATGAGACGGATGAATCGCCAGTGGAATGATGATGAATACTATTAGAGGATTAACAATCTCCACATAGCACACACACAAAACATCGTTAGGTGACATTTGACATCAGCACAATATAATAAATCCACTTTCTACTCTCTGCTATTGCATCCTATGCCTGGAAATCATTATGAATATTTTTGTATTAATACGGGGGTGAGGATGCTAATAAATTCTCTCCTCTGTCAGAAACATCGCTCATAGGATTTGAGGACTAAAGGACAAAATAGAAAGGTAAAGAGCTCTGAAGTTGTCAAAAATAAAGTCATGGTCCATTTTCTACTTTCTGCTATTGCATCTTGTTTTTCATTATGAATATTTTTATTGTCATAATACAGGAGAGTAAACTTCTAAAAAAACTGCCATTCAAGTGTAAGATTAATATTTTCCAAAATCAATGTTAAACACTGAAAATATATTTCCATTATTATTTTTTTTTACTGATAGTAGAGAACAGTCTGAAAAAGATTGCACATTTATATATATATATATATATATATATATATATATATAAAAGTGAGAATGTGTGTCTGAGGACAATTCTCAACCTATATACTCACCCAATTTTTAATCTACAGACTTGAACTTTGGTATATACAGTATTTAGACATGTGGAAAATCTTTAATTAGTTTCCATCTGGAAAAAAGGGTTGCTAAAAGGGGAAAAATCGAAAAATTCGTACGTGGATGGCATCGGATTTTTATCTGTTTGCTAACTGTTTCATGAATATGCATGTGTGAATGGTTAACATCAGAGATTTCTTATCTTAAGAATAAGTAATTAAAAAAAAACACTTCTTAAACCTCAGAGCAAGCTGGTTTAATGATTATTGTACTTGACCCACTGACTTTAGGTTTTGGTTTCGATCTCAGCTCAAGTATATATATATATATATATATATATATATATATATTTTTTTTTTTTTACTGAAAACAAGTGAACTGTTGGGAAAACAGCATTACTCGCTTGCACTTATCTCTGATCCCTTCTGGTTTTGACTTCATTTTTTTTAAAGGAATGTAAGGTTATGTTTCATACCAGGCATTAATTGTCTTGTCAGGGGTTGAACACTTTAGATGAGACAATTAACATCATTGAAATGTAGATTAATCTGTGTAGGATTTTTCTGGTGTTTATATAATTTGATTTATAATAGCTCTACATATGTATTGAGCACTTTTGAAAAATATTGCTTTTTGTTCAATGTATTTGAACTTATTTAATTATATCATAATATGCAGTTTAATATCCATTTTACATGCTGGCATATGTTGAACAGCTTTGAGAAATTAACTTCCAAATTAACCTATCTTTATCTCTTGTATTCTCAAGTCCATTTTTATCATTTCCTCCCATGTTTTCCTTGGCTTTTCCCTGTAAACTGAACCTGCTTCTCCAACTGTTCTATATCTACTAACGCAAAATCTCTCATTTACTGTTTCGTCAGTGTTAAAGCTGTTGAGCTGTAAAACAAAACAAATTCCACCATGGTTCTAAAAAGTTTCCTTTAAGATTGTGAGGACTAGAGGATTCCTAGATGGTATGCACATTTCACATCTTGCCTTCACAGATTTTGATGTCTCTTTCTGCTGACTTGTTGAACAAAATTCAAGTTATTTTCAGCTTAATTTTTCCTTTGAGAATGAGAAATTATTATTATTATATTAGTGTCAAGATGATCTATTTTAATATGATGAAATAACACAATACTCTACGCGTATAAGAGTTGGATACGTCCTAAGGTAAAGGACTGCTGCAATAGCTGAGGTGGTGCTGCTCAGAACATTCTTTCTTGCCATGACTAAATACAAAATCAAATTCAAAATCTCCCAGGTTCTCAAATCTCTGGTTTCAAAAAAAAAATAAATAAATAACAACAAAAAAAAAAAAAATACAAGAACTCATTTACCTACAACCAGTGCAAGCAACTTTCCTTTCTCATTAACTCTTATCTTTGGGTGGCGAGTCATTAGTATAAAGAAATATAATTCTTGTTCAGAATTTCTCCTTTCTTATTAAAAGCAAAATTAAAGCAAAATTTGTATTATGTACATACCCGTGACAAAATGAAAATATCATATTTCTAAAGTCACATAAATTGATCAAATAGTTTTATTTTTATAAAGAAATTTATTTTTAAGCGATTAATGGAAATTCTTAGGTATTATGACAAAAATCTTGCAAGTTTGAATTATTGTTGAATTATTTATCTTGTTTCTTGAGATTATTTTCAAGATGACCACTCAAAATTTGAACTTCTCAGTTAAAAATAAAACTACTCGATCAACGTCCTCTGACAAAATCATAGTCTTGGTGCCCCAAAGGTATATACTCCCAACCAACCCGACAATTAGCGAAATCCCACCCCTTCACTGTTGAGGTCCCCAGATTCAAGAAAGCCTTCTACTCTAATTGTTTCTTCCCTCAGATTGTTAGACTTTGGAATTCTCTCTCTGTTTCCTGCTTCCTTTACAACAAAGTGGCAATATGCCTTGTTTGGGGTTGATAAAAGGAGGTACAATTTGTGCAGTTTCTGCTTTGAGTAACAAACTGTGTAGGAAATGTATATGTTCGATTCAGACTGCTCACACACCTCGTTCTGACATTGGTTAAGTAATAGGTCTGTATGTTCAGGCCTATCGGTTTGTGGCACTATATCAAGTGCCATGGTTTTGGTAGTTGCTTATGCACCCTCCCCCTGCATAGCCAGGTGGTGATTTGGCCGTAGGCGGAGAAATACACAGAAATGCAGCCCCATAATTCCCTTTCTTCTATCAACCTCTTTTTATCTGGACCGTCATGGGGTGAGCACGCATATTTCTGTCTCTCCGTAAATGAGAGGGGGTATCCCTTCCCTCAACACTAGTTAAAGTAGGTTAGTTAGTTTTGAAGAGCATATTGTCCAGATTTAATTGCAAAAATTAATTATAGTTGTATAATATATAATAATTGTATATTGTATTATAATATATATTCTTGTAAAATAAATAGTTAAGATTATATAATATATATTACAATTGTGCCGCGTGACGTTTTTTTTTTGTGTCTGCCATAAATGTCTTAAGTCAAATGAGGCGGCCTTGAAGACGAAGGAAGAAGATTTCAGCCAGAATGCCACCAGAGTGATCTTGAGAGAAAGAAGGAGGCACACAGCCACATCCAACATCTCAGGTGTGTTTTTCCTCTTGATACTCAGGCCCTAATGACTGACCCATCTTCACATCATTATGGGACCGCTTCTAAGACATTTAGTTTAATACATGTGTTGGTCACACACTAGTGACCGGCTGATCGTGTTATATATATAGTTTGCTGTTAACATATCCTAAATGATTAGCCATTTTATTTTAATCTATTATATGATCTCATTCAGGTAGTGGGACAGCAGTACTGTCAAAGGAAAAGTAAGGTACCTCCTTCCCTCTGCTAGTCTATGAGAGACCCTTGAGCATGGTCAAGAATCCACTTTAGCCCCCATCCCTGATCAGAGTAATGTGAGGTCATGGAAACCAGGTGACTGATGTAATACAGAAGCAAACAGAAATAATTCTGGTCATAGTTTCATATTTCATTGCAGAAGATACCTCTGGGTACAATGGTTAGGACAGTCGCCCAATATAGGCACTGCTCAGACAGAAAGAAACTGCAACCTACTGTCTGTACAACTGCAAAGAAAGCTATGGTAATACATCAAACTCTTTATTCAAGAAACTGTGTGAATAGGGTCCTGAATCAGAACACCTCACAGAGGACGAGAAACATATGTTAACAGTCTGGACACTTGGGCAACATAAAAAATGATGAGCAACAATGAATTCATGAATGCCTCGAGGGAGGGAGATAGATGGAGAGCCATAGCCGTCAATGCCTGTACCAGGCATTACACACCACTTGATGATGATGATGATGATGATGATCTTAATCGTGCATTCTGTATATAAAAATAAAATATAATTTTTTATACATCAATGAATCACCACTTATCAAGGTTAAAATCCATTCAAGGATAACAGTTTAGGAGATGGATAGAATGTTATGAGAGAACTGAAAATGATAAATGGAATTGAAAAATTTGATTATGTATGTGGACAATTTATCATAAGTATTTACTGAGATTGAATTTGAAAACAACCATGCTGTAGCCACCAGAGAAGAAATCCCACAGTAATATGTTCCACGGATATTCTTTAAAATAAACTTTGTTCACTGAAATTTGTTTGATACTAAACACATAAAAGAAGTGAAAGCTATTTGCATTTGTGATAAAAGGACGAGTATTTGCTGTGAATGCCGTAAAAGGAGAAACCAGAGATCAAAACTCACTTAAGAATCTTCCATGGATTTAATAATAAATTAAGAAAAGACAAAAAAAAAAAAAAAAAAAAAAAAAGAGGCTGCAGAGATCATTCTCCTTTACATTGCAACATAGATTTTGTACTTGGTCAAGGCAAGATGTGCCATTTCGATTGCAATTTTCACCGATGCATGGGTTTCTGACTTCCCTTGATGCTTACAGGTAGAGATTATTTTGTGATTGTTTATTAAATAATGACATATTATTATTTTATATACTGGTTTTATGAAATTGGATGGGGTCTAAATTTTCCATAAATTGCTATTAAGCTGGAGAGAAAGTCCTGAGTTTCTGATCAATTCCAGTGCTATTTTTATGACCCATAAGTCCAAAAACAAGTCTCAAATCTAATAGGTTCCACACTATCTGCCAAGCTCCAACATTTGTCCCACTGCCGCAATAATGTATCTGTGTGCTTGTTTTGCAAGAACTTTTAAAGAATGTACATACTTCCAACTAACCCAACAGTCAACAAAATCCTACCTCTTCACTGTTGAAGTTCCTTGATGTCAGAAAGTCTTCTACCCTAATAACTTTTTCCCTATCAGACTACTAGATTATAAAATTTCCTCTCTTTTTCTTACTTTACAAACCTACAGAAATTTAAATGTAATGCGAACAGATATCTCGGTGTTCAACTTCTTACAGTCCTTTTCAGACACAATCTCAAATCATAGCCACTTATGTTCCAAGTGGCAAAAGGAGTTAAAAAATTTTTTAAATGTCAGTTGCGTAGATATAGATATTTTGGAGGGAGTCGAATGTGTTCATAGGCTTGTCTGCAGGTAACGATTGGTGGCTGCTACACTTGTCTTTTTTTTGTTTTAAGTCTTGATTTCTATTCTTATTTAGCCAATGCTGTAGGAAGGAATGGGGGCAACCATGTTTCAGAAGCTCTATGTTAGAAAGTATGTAGATTAAGAAATATTATACTATGATTAGTGAAACTATCGGTACAACAATTCATGCAAACAAAAAAGAACAGTACAACAGCTCCCACTAATGAGAATCACGCAACAGCTCTCAGTAATGAGAATGGCACAACAGCTTTTGCTAATTAGAATGGCACACCAGCTCCTGTTAATGAAAACGACACAACAGCTCCTGTTAATCAGAACAGCACAACAGCTCCCAGTAACAAGAATGGCACACCAACTTTTGCTAAAATTAGAACAGCACACCATCTTTTGCTAATGAGAACAGCATAACAGTTCCCACTAACAAAAATGCTACATCTCCTGCTAACAAGAACGTCACAACATCTCCCGCTAATGAGAACAGCACAATTCTTGCTTACGAGAATGGCACAACAGCTCCTGCTAACAAGGACAGCACAACAGACCCCGCTAACAAGGACAGCACAAGAGCTCTCACTAGCAAAAATGGCACACCAACTTTTGCTAAAATGAAAACGGTACACCAGCTTTTGCTAATTAGAATGGCACAACAGCACTGCTAATAAGAATGGCACAACGGCTCCCGCTAACGAGAACGGCACAACAGCTTTCGCTAATGAGAACAGCACACAAGCTCTTGTTAATGAGAACCGTACACCAGCTCCTATTAACAAAAACTTTACACCAACTCACATTCAAATAGGAATTCATGTGACTAATCTATAAGATGAATGACCAATTAAGAGAATGGTCGATTACAGCATCAGACATTGATTCTCCATCTATCTTTGATTGTGACTGTAATCTGCTTATTATAGCCAATCAGAATTAGTCAATTAGTTTAAATAATCTTCAATTCAATCTCATCCGAACCTGTAAGATTAAATAAGAGTATTCATTAGAATGGTGAAGTTTTTATATTTTAATTTTATTTTAATTAAAACGCCTTTGATGTTTAGACATCAAAGGGGAAATGGTTTTAAATGCTTTTCAAAACGTCTGCTTTCGCTGTTAATAAATTTTCGAAGAGGATGTAAAGATAATCAAGAGATTTTAAAAAATAATTTTCTATCATTAAAAATACTTGATATCCATTTCAGACATTTAAATAATAAAAAAAAAAATTAAAAACGGAGCCATTTTAACAAATTAATTTTAATGTCTTTCCAGGGATGTTAGTTCAATATTCAAATGGTGTAACAACATTTGTGTACATGTATACTCCTCCCCCACCCCCTTAAAAAACATACATTTATTATCAGATCGTTTGTTTCCTTATTTTATCTCTATATACTTTATTAACACAAATACATGCTAAAATATGACTTAGTTCTGGGACTGAGTTGTGTTTGAAAATAAATTGTGTTTAAGTGTTCTAATAAATGCCATATATTTTTTTTTAAATTATCACTTATTGAAATCCAAAATACAATAGCATAAAGTACTAAAATTAATTTTTTAAAAATCTTATATAAAAAATAATTTAGTTATAAAATTAAATCCATTATATGTTTACGTTTTGTCATAAACAAGTCAGCCATTTTAAACTTTTGTGAATAGTTGTTGACAAAAGAAGAGAGAAAGAAGAAAAAGATGGAGAGTAAGAAAGAGAAAAGAAAATAGAGGGGGAGGACGAAAAAGAGATAAGGTGAAATGGGAGATAAAAAGGAAGATAGGGAGAAGAGAAAGAAAGAGAGGAACAAAAAGGGGGAAAAGGCAGGCAATGATTAAAGAGAAACGTATAGAAGACAGATAAAGAAAAAAGTGTAATACACTTTTTTCTTTCACATAAATGTTGATTTAATGATAAATTTTACTTAAATATACATAAACATTTTCATAAACGCAACCGTACCTAATCTAATTTATAAAACTCACTATGTCTGTCTGTTTGTCTCCATAATTTCAAACTCATTTCAAATAATTGGATTTTTTATGGACTGTTCTTTTATGGGTCTTTAGCCGGTTAAAATAGTTTTTAATGGGTCAAAATTGAAAAAAATCGTTATACATTTTGTACATTCATCTTAATTTATTTTTAATCAGTTCATATGCGTGTCACGTCCGTACAGTGGTAGCGTCACCAGCTTTGAATGCTACAGTTTTGCTTTCGGTTTTGATTCTAGATGAACGTTCACAGGGAACATGAGTTGGAACAAATACATCGAGAGCATTGCCAAGAGTGGGCCTTCTCTACCGTACTAGAAAGTTACTCACGCCTAAAAGTATCCTTATAAAATGTTTTTGACTCCTAATGGGGGTATGGCACCAATGATTTCGTCAATCGTTTTTATAACCACCGGTTGTGATAATCAACCAATGAAAACGTTCCAAAGTTACTAGAAAAATTGTTGAATGAACAGCATTTGATTCTTAGCCACCATCTTGGTTACTGCATTGAGACTGCACTCTGTTCAACATAATGTCTCAACATTTAACAGGTTATGCGCCCAGCCATCATCTTTTCTTTGACGGATCGGAATCTAAATTCGAATTGTGGCAGGTAAAATTTCTTGGGTATCTACGGATTTAAAAACTACACAAAGTGATACAATCCCCAACAGAGAATCCTAACGACCCCAAATTTCTCGAAAAGAACGTGACTGTTTTTGCAGAACTGATTCAATGCTTAGACAATAGAAGTTTGTCTCTGATTATAAGGGACGCCTTGGATGACGGATGGAAAGCATTGAACATATTAAGAGAACATTATTTATCAAAAGGGAAACCGAAGATTATATCACTATATACAGAACTAACGTCTCTGAAACGTCACGAGGATGAAACTATTACCGACTACATTATAAGGGCAGAAACAACCGCCAATGCCTTAAAACTCTCAGGTGAAATAATAAGCGATAGCTTGTTGATATCAATGACCCTGAAGGAGCTTCCAGCCGATTTTAAACCATTTACAACTGTTATAACACAAAAAGACAAACCCATAAATTTCAGTGAATTTAAAGTGGCATTGCGCAGTTACGAAGAGACTAATCGTATGCTCGTGGACAATAATAACTCCAGCAATATCATGAAGTTCAAAAATGCTTCTCGAAAACAGACACCACCAAATTACGCACCTCACCGCAACGTGTTCCCCAAAAGTAATTTTCTCAAGAAAAAGAATGACATTATCTGCTATAATTGTGGACGACTCAACCACAAAAGTTTCCAATGTGGATATAAACACTAAAATGGACTCTGTAAAAAACGTTGAGAACTTTGAGGAAGAACATACATTTCTATTCATTGTAACTTTGACAATACCACAAATGGTAAAAATCTCCTTGTAGACTGTGGTGCTACAGCACATGTTATCACCAAAGAATTTGATTTTATTAAGTTTGATTCAAACTTTAATCCACAAAGTCATTTTGTCAAATTTGCCAACGGTAGTCAAATAAATGATATAGTCTTGAAAAGAGGTGATGCTAAAATATCCCTAAAAAATAATAAAGGTGAAATCTGTAACTGTATTCTAAAAAAATGCTCTGTTCATACCTACATTTAAGCAAGACATATTTTCCGTGTAGGTTGTAATTAAACAAGGCGCGAATATAAAGTTTGGCCAAAACAAGTCAAAATTGATATACCCCAATGGAACTGTATTTGACATTAAAGGAAATGGCCAACTATATTATTTAAAAAGTATGGTTCCCTCAAAAACTGCCTGTCACGACTTGGAAACCTGGCATAAAATTCTAGGACACTGCAATACAGCTGATATTAAACAATTATAAAATGTAGTCGAAGGCATGAAAATAATACCTTCAGATGATCTCCCAAATTGTGATGTGCGTGCACAGGGGAAAATGAAAAAATATATAAGCAGAATGCCAGACAAAAAAGCCACGAAAATTCTCTCACTTGTGCATTTGTGACTTAGCAGGTCCGATCAGCCCGATGGATAGAAATAATTTAAGAAACCCAAAAAGAGAAGCATGAACAGTCGAAATCACAGCAAAAAAAAAAAAAAAAAAAAAAAAAAATTGTAAATTGTCCCGGGTACGACGTTAAACTGCGACTATTTCTATCTTACTAATCAAATTAACCAACTAATACCTAACATAATGTTTTAAAATGTATATTTTTGAATTTTTGTGCATTTATGTTTATATGTATTTGAATAGGATTCTATTGGTATGTTTATATATATATATGTATATATATATATATATATTTGAAAAGTGTTTATTTTTATATGTATCAAAAAAACAAACAAAAAAAAACACTCAATGTGATTTACAAAAAAAGAAAAAGAAAGATGGCTTCTTTTTGCAACCATTATACCAGTACATTAATAATTCTTTTTGACCAATGAGAATAAAGACAAATTCCCCCAAAACAAAAACAAAAAACAATTATTTTATTGGTTTATTTTTATTTGTTTATTTTTATTTGTTTATTTTTATTTATTTATTTATTTATTTTTATCAAGTGAAACCAAAATTGAATCCGAACAGATTTTTCCATTATATCAAAAAAGGGTGTGTGTAAAATGTTTTTGACTCCTAATGGGGGTAGATATTTAATTGCTGCCAACCACAGCAATATTTGGCACAAGGCCGGAAGGTGGGGATCAAAGCAGGCTCCCCTAAAGGAGGGGTACTCCTGCAATTGCAAAAATTGCCTGAGTAATCCCGTCGGCATTCCCCGGTCGGGGCGCCTCAGGCAGTAAGCAATGAACTTACTCCACCGGAAAGTCTGGTGGCAAGGCCTGGGAGGGTGGACCTCCTAAGTGTTACCCAGGCGGTGTACCTCAGTCCAACAGATGCTGGGCCGGTTCCCAGCTCCTCACCTGTCAGGCTGAGTGTCAAGAACGAATCCTTGACGAGTACTCAACCCTGTCTCCATGCAGCCGAAGCCGCTAGGAGACCTTCCCCATCATGAGTAATGGGGGTATGGCACCAATGATTTCGACAATCGTTTTTATAACCACTGGTTGTGGTAATCAACCAATGAAAATCTTCCAAAGTTACTATAAAAATTGTCGTATTTTGGATTCAATCAGTTCGTTGTTGGCAATTTCACAAACCGCATTTGATTCTTAGCCACCATCTTTGTTACTGGAAGTTACTTCACACTCAGTATCGAGACTGCACTCTGTTCAACATAATGTCTCAACACTTAACAATCCTGTACCTCTACGAGACAACCATTCGCCTATGTATGGAGTATTGTTGTCACCTTTTTGGCTGGTGCATCTACTACTAATCTCTCACAGGGTTCAAAAGAGAATCGCCATCCTGATAGGTCCTGAACTATCATCTAAGCTTCAACCTCTGTTCCATCGATGAAATGCTGCATCCCTCTGCCTGTTTTACAAGTATTTTAATGGTGGATGCTCCAATGAACTACAAGCCTTTGTACCCTCTTAATTTAAAATACCTCCTACAAACCCAACAAGCAGCAAAGTCCCACCCCTACACAGAGATCTCTAGATGTAAGAAAACCTTTTACTCTAATAGTTTCTAATAGAACTGCTAGATTTTGGAACACCCTTCCGGGTTCCTGCTTCTCCAACTGTACTTACATGCAGAAGTTCAAGTGTAACATCTTGCTGCTCAACTCCCTACATAGTATCCCTGCAAACTTTGTCCCTGATAGTAGCCCCCTACATTAAAGTGTCACTGTGCCTTGTTTGGGGTAAAAATGTAAAAAAAAAATTTTTTAAATACTTTTATTTTTTTACTTTTGAAATCACAACTCTATAATAACATATATGAAATCTGGACAAATTAAAATATCATATTTAAGCGTATTTAATGACTGCCCCCCCTCCACCCCGTTTGTTTAATATGTTTTTAAGTTTCTTTATAGGTTAGAAAATGTATAATGTCCTTTTTCACGTCTTGGGTCAACAAGTAATTATAATAATAAATAAATACTGGTAATTCTATTTACTAGCACAACCTGCTGAAATTTTATGGTAGTTGAAAATTTCAAAAATACACATCAGTGAGATACTTCTTGTAACCTAATCAAACAATTACAATGAGGTTGGACCATGTACCATTAATGACTTAACTAAATCATGAACTCTGGATCTTCAGGTTCAGGTATTTTTGCTGACACAATCGCATCAATTTTTTTAACTGTTCTGAGCTTATGCTGATCTTGAAGCATTATGACCATGTAGCAGTGTGGTGGCCAGCTTATTTGAAATTCAATAACAAACATATGCAAATAGAATTCCCAAAACATGTCTGTCTTTAATGTATTTAAAAAAGAAAAAAATATCAGACATGAATTATAGTACTTAATTATTTCCTGATGTAGAAAAAAAACAGTTTTTCATAAATTAAAACCATATCACTTCTAATAAATTAATAAAAAGTTTAAATATCTATGAAAAATAAATATTTGTTTAATTAATGAAACAAAATTCAATGAAAATGTCTAAATTGAGAAGAAATATTTCTTTAAATCCTAATTAATGAAACAAAGTGTTTTATTTTATATTGAAAACTAAAGTTGTTAGGATGGTTCATTATTGTGTAAGTCTTTAAAAAAAGAATTTGAAAGTATTTTTATAATTTACTTCTGTAAAAAAAGGGATATCAAGATTAACATTTTCTATGTTTTCAATGTTTTCTGTTGTGCAAATTAAAAAAACAAAAAAACTAGTATAATAATTATTTAGAAGTGTCCTTGTTCTAGTGTGTAATTTTTGTTTTAATATGATTTTTTTTATAATTTGGGATCTCCATCATTATTGTTTTTATTTATTTACAAGTTTTACCCCCACCCCATCACCGCCATTATTATTTTTTCGATTTTTTTTACTTTGGGAAAAGTTCAGTGTGTCCCCCACCCCCCACACACACCGTCATTATTTGTCTTTCTTTTCAACTTTTTGAGAAATAATCAAGATTAAACGAAATATTATTTTTTGGTAAATATTATCCTCCTCCCCCCCCTCCCACACACACACACACACACACACACACACACTCTTCCCAAGAAACAGTTATTCACTTTTACTTTAATTAAGAATTTATACCAGAAATCTTTTGGCTTTCAAATATTTCTGTGTTATTCATATACTCCAGTGTTCATACAATACAAATAAAGAAAATGTTTTATTTTTAAATTAAACAAAAAATAAAATTAATGGGAAAACTTGCAGAGAACGCTACGGAACTGAAATCTAAATTTCGTTCCGTTTAAAATTTGGTACATTTTTACATCCCGTCCAGCTCACCGTTCACATTCGACATGTCAACTTTTATAGGTTTTTGTATATGCTGACAAGGATGAGGGTGTCTATTCCGAAATCTGTTCTATACATGAGGAGGTTGGAGTGTCTATTCCGAAAGTCGTTCTTAACATGGGAGGTTCGTTGTAAGCATGCCCGAAAACCTAAAAATGTCAACACTTCCAATGTGAACGGCGAGTTGGACTAATGTAAAAAAAATACCAAAAAGATATACCAAATTGATTTCTTTTGTTTAAAAATTAAATTATTTCGTTTTTGTTTAGTCTACCAGAAAGCAGATTGGCCATAACGTGTATTATTTAATCACGCTTAACATAGCCAGAATTGCTAGTTATTGTGAGAAAGATGTTATAGTTTGCTTGAAACATTGTATGCAGTGTTAAAGGATTTTTTTTTAAGGCAATACAATATATTTTTTTTTTCGGTCGCTTGTACGTTTTTACAAGTATTTGAAAATATTGAATAACAATTTTTTTTCAATAATTTTCTTTATTACTTGTTGGATATACAGGGTGCTAGTGTGGAACCAAATTTTGGGGATACCAGTTATTAGTTTTTATTGCCTTACTGGATGGAATTAAGCTCTACTCTTCAGGGATCTAGCCTTTAGATTATCATTATTAATAATATTACTACTACTACTGGTACATTTTTACCTTGGACTATTTATCTTGCCCATTTACAACCAATATTGGCAATTGTTCTTTTTCTTTTCTATTTTAAAGAGGTTTTACTTTTTATTATTCTCCAACTAGGATCATTTTTGTCCCAAACATAAAAAGCCCTACACTTAACATTCTTTTCATCAGCACTAATACTGTGTTAAAATTCGTGTTAACATTCTCAGTCTAATTTTGTTCAGCTACAGAAAATCATATCAAGAGAGGGTTAACAGAGTGGAACTTAATTTCCTTAAAAAAGAAAAAAAAAATAATCCAAGAAAAGAAAGGGGTCAATGACTGCAGAAAAGTACATGAAAATATTTGAGAACTTCCTTGGCTTCCTGTGATCCAGCAGGAAATGACTCTCCACCTGAGAACACAGCTCAATAAAACTTTTAAAAAAGAACAAGTCAACCATGTGTGGTCCCCTTGAGATCAATTTAATTCGAATAATCTTAGCAAACATTAATCACAACTTTTGTTGGATTTTTGCAAAAAAACAAAAACAAACAAGAACAAAAAAAAAAACAAACAAACAAATGTAATGAGCGTACTTTAAGATGTTTGCCAAAAAGTGCAATTTTTGTCAGTAAGGGAGTAATTTTACCAATAAAAGTATTTAAAATATAGATTTAACTAGCTGGACGTCCGGCATTGCCCGGTCATACAATATGCTTAAACATGATATTTTAATTTATGCAGACGTATTATTATAGAATCAATCTTCTATTGAATATTGAATTACAAGGAATAATTTGCCCAGTGGACTAATTTGCAAAAAAATTCAGAAATAATAATGATAATGCCGTTCATTAAATTCCGTCTGTGTTTGTTTACAATATCACGTCAGTTGATATTTGGGCTTGACAATCTTAAAAATAGTCTTTCTTCTCTTATAGATAAAAAAAGAAGAATTTTCACAAGGGAATATTTTACGTTACACTGGCCAAGGTTACACCAGTGTAACGTAAAATATTCCCCTGTAAAAATACTTCTTTTTTTTTTTTTTATCTATAAGAGAGAAAGACTATTTTTAAGATCAGATTTTTTCAATTTTTGATACTTATCTAATGAATTTCTGTACAAAACATATCTAAGAAAACTGCCAGAAATATAAATTGCCTTTGTATGAAATTTGCAAAAGATAAGTTAAGCCGTTTCGTTACATATGAGGAAGGAAGGAACACACACACACACACAAAGTGACTTTTATATAATAGTAGAGATTATATATACAGGGTGAGTCAAAAGTAGGTGGACAGCATTTTGAATCAGTTTATGTATATACCTCCAAAAATTCAGTTTTCTGATTTCCGATTCTGAGTGATGTAGATTGTTTTACTGTCAGCCTACTTTTGGCTCACCGTATATATATATATATATATATATATATATATATATATATATATATATATATATATATATATATATAATCAACAAGTTTATAAACGATAGAAATAAACAGTAAAATAATCTAGAAGTTCATGGCATAGCGATTAAACGCGTCAGACTGTGAATGGTCCGGAGTTCGATTACTAGAAACAGTCAAGCTATGCTGACGAGAGTTACCTTGAAACATACATGTACGTAGATTAGTTATAAAAATAATAAATATATAAATAAAAAAAATATTATATACGTCCAAATAAATTTTGGCCGACTTATGTAAATAAAATGAGCTTTGAGGCAAAGCCACTATTTAATCGTATTTATCGTTAAAAAAAACATCAAGAAATCTCTCTCTCTCTCTCTATATATATATATATATATATATATATATATATATATATATTAATTCTTGGAATACTGTTATCATCTTCAGTGTTATTTTATTAAAGTTTTGGTTCATGGAATCTTTCTGTCGAACTCAGAAATCTGCACAAAATTTTGAACGGAAGCCTTCATTCAATCTATGGGAGTAGCATACTTTCATTCCATCAACCATGATTGAATAGAAGTCTTAATTAATTTGCAATTATATCTTGAGTGTCATCTTCAACCTCCAGAAGATTTTAACTTACAACTGAATTTACTAAGTACTTTATTCACCATGCCACAGGTAGTGGATATAACTCCGGAAAAAGGTCGGAAGTTAGATGGACCAAAATGTTGTGAAAATTACACTCAACACAAAAACAGAAGTCCGAAAAATCCAAATGATATAAGTAATCAATCTTCATCAAAAAAAATCAGCAATAAATAATTGTTTTAATAAATTATGGATTTATTTTAAACATCAATTACTTATAAAATCCCCTTGGGCAATGATGAATAAGATTTTGGTACATTTTTTGTGCCTTTTTAATTTTAAGTTAAATTTAATAATTATGATATCAGTTTTCCATTAAATTATTAATAGGACAAATTGTTATAAAACTATAATCTCCATTATTGTATTAAAGTAACTTTTTTTTTTTTTTTTTTACATAGGCATCACCACTTATCAAGGCCAAGAAGCCACTCGAAGATAAGGGTTAAAGAGTGTAGAGTAGTCAAAAGGACAATATAGTAATCGTTAGTAATGAAAATTTGGTAAATTTGTTAACTTATATGGAACGGCTCATCAAAAACTTGTTTATGTTAGACTTGAAGGCAACCATATTGTAGTCAGCTGGAAAGCAGGAAAACGGAAGACAATTCCACAGGAGTGCAGTTCTAAGAAAGAAGCTTTGTTCATGGAATCTATGTTTAGGTTTAAGCACAGATAAAGAGTGGAGGAAATTATTGATAGTGTTTTCTGCTAGACGGGTGTTTCTTGTGAAAGTTTGGCGAGGGGGCGACCATAGATTAGAGCTCAGCCGAGCACTTGCCATGAAAATAACAATAAAGCAGAAACAAACTCGCAACATTTCTTCTGTGAGATAGAGGTTGCAGAGAAGAGAAAAGGAAATCCCCTACAAGGCTACAAAGTCTATTTTGAACTCAATCAAGACAGGATAAGTCCTTTCTAGCAGCTCCTGCCCAAATGTGGCAACAGTACTCCATCCTAGGACGTGCCTGGCTCTTATATAGATAGAGAATTGCATCAGCAGTGAGATATCTACCGGATCGATAGAAGGATCTTTGTGTGTGTCTGTGTGAATTCATTCCCTATGGACTCGAAAATGGCAGGACCTATTTTTTTTAAATTTCACACAAAAGTACTTGATGTATATTGGAGTGTTCTTATGTAGGTTGTTTATTGGAATGTGTTTGATAAGTGATGAAAATCTGTAATCGAAAAATTGAGCCATTACTTACAGATAATTTTATAAAATCAACAGTAGATTCTCTACAGTGTAATGTAGACTACAATGTATTGTGAACTAAGTCAATGTGTGGAGGCATCTGAAACTTCCTCCTGATACACTGCATGGGAAGAGGTCCCTAACTAGAGCAGGCAATCAATCGATTAGATTATAAAAATTGACGATTTCACCAATTTTGATTACAATAAAAATATAGGAGGGTGAAACATTTGTCGATCCTCATTCAATTCTGAACAACGTCAGGTCACCCTGCTAGTTGTTATTAAAGTAATGTCATTTTAATCTCTATTCATAAAATTGTTGTATGTAAAAAGCTTCTAAAATGTTCAGTCCTTTAATACACAAAAAAAATTGCAAAGAATTTTGAAAC
Source organism: Euprymna scolopes (assembly GCF_053919585.1). Lineage (NCBI taxonomy): Eukaryota > Metazoa > Mollusca > Cephalopoda > Sepiida > Sepiolidae > Euprymna > Euprymna scolopes. Next base: position 146,328,143 of record NC_136490.1, read on the forward strand.
CAAGAACGACTTACTAATCTATAGTTTAAAGGTTTCCAAATTCCTTTCAGGGAGCTGAGCAACAAGACATCTATTCACATTACACTTGAACTTCTGCATGTCAGTACACTTAGGGAAACAGGAACCGAAAAGGGAATTCCAAAGTCTAGCAGTCCTAGAGAAAAAAACTATTAGAGTAGAAGCCTTTCTTACATTTAGGGATATCTACTGTGTAGGGGTGAGATTTTGCTCCATCCATCCAGCGTGGCCATAGCCAAGATTGGACTCACTACATGAGTTTGTAGTGTAATTCAAATCTTGTCAGTAGCTGAATACTTGATGCTTTGCTATCAAGGGTTATTTTTTATTGTGACACTATCATTAGATTGGGTGCCAGTTTCTCAACCTGGTATTTTTTACCTCATGGTACATACGCGGCTTAAGAGAGTCCCATCTAACCTCGAGAGGATAGACCGCACCAGTTTCTCAACCTGGTATTTTTTACCTCATGGTACATACGCCTCGCCTACCCAAATGGTTACCTATCTGGTACTGGCCAGGCTCAACGTTGTCAAACTTCGATCATCTGACAAGAATCGGTGTGTCAACGTGATTGTGCCATATATTTTTTGATTTTGCTGCTTGTCGGGGGCATTTACATCGAGGGGGTACAAAGGTTTGTAGTTCAATGGAGCACCTACCATTAAAGTACTTGTAACACAGGCAGAGGGATGCAAGATTTCGTCGATGGGACAGCAATTGAAGCCTGATAGTGCAGGATCTATTAGGTTGGCGACTTTCTTTTGAACTCTAAGCGGGAGAGACTAGTAGCAAATGCACCAGCTCAAATGTGGCAACAATACTCTATACATGGGTGAATGGTGGCCTTGTAAAGTTACAGGATATTCTCGGGCATAACTAACTTTCTAGCATGGTAGAGAAAACCCACTTTCTTTGCAGCAACCTTGGCAATGCCCTCGATGTATCTGTTCCAACTCATGTTTCCCGTGAACGTTAAGCTGAGGAGTTCAAACAAAGTACTTTCAGGTAATGTATCATTAGCCATGGTTATTAGTGGTTGAGAAGATTTCTTGTAATTATTAAAGGGAAGGAGCTTAGTCTTAACAGCACTGAATGTAATCATCCATTTTTGTCACTATTTGACCACAAGGGTTTCCGTCATTACCTTGGATACGTGTTTAGTCGTTTTCTCTTTTTGTCTGTTATAGAGTGTGGTGTCATCAGCAAATATACCCATCTCAGACACTATTTTATCAGGGAGGTCATTTATGAATATCAGGAATATTAAAGGTCCCAGGATCGATCCTTGAGGTACACCCGTATTTATATCATATTGTTTGGATGTACGACTATCAAGGACAACCTGGATTCTTCTCTTACTTAACATTTAATTATGTTCGGTATTCATCCAGTAATATCATAGCATCTAATTTTCATGAGAAGACCTTCATGCCATACCCTGTCAAAAGCATTAGATATATCTAGGGCTACTGCCCTTGCCTCCCCTGCTTTATCCAGTGCATGGTATATATGTTCAGAGATTAAAGTTAGGATATCTGCAATAAAACGGGTTTGTCTAAACCCATACTGTTAGTCAGACAGAAGTTTAGCCACTGTGAGGTGGTAGACTAGAGCTTGATTAATTATGGACTCAAATATTTTGGTGAAAGAAAGGAGGAGGCAATAGGGTGATAATTTAATGGGTCAGTTCTTTCGCCAAAATTCTTGTAAACTAGTACCACAGAAGCGGTTTCCCAGTAAAGAAAGCAAGATTCATTAAGGCAGTTGTTGAAAAGTTTGGAAAGAACTGGAGCAACTTCAGTTAAGTATTTTTTTAATAGTAAAGCTGGGATGAAATCGGGTCCACATGCTTTTCAGGTGTCTAGGTTTTTTATGATATCGTGTACTTGAGAAGGGGTGATTTTTAGATCATCTAGTGTAGTTTCTGTTCGTAGAGGAAAATTTGGGAGGGAGTGGTTTGCTGGATCCAAAGTGGAGTTGGAGGTAGACTGACAAGCAAACAGATTAACCTTCTCGGTTGCTGTGAAAACAACTTCAACATTGTTGGATAATGGGAGAATTGTTGATTGCCCATTAGTTACTACATTGTTATAGATTTTCCAGAAGTTACGAGTTTCTAATTTCTGCACTTCAACATGTTTTTTGGTGGTTTAGGTATATTCTCTCTTGGCTATATACTTCTGTCTATTTATACTGGATTTATACAGTATGCAGCAAGTAGAAGTAAACCATTACGGAGAGTGGAGCTTGCTATAGAATTATTTGTGGGAACATGTGCTTTAGTTGTCACTTTGAACCATTCAGTGGTCTCATTTGTGCACTGTTCAGCAGGAAGAGAAAAGATATTTCCTCATGGAGCATCTCTGATGTGATCCCTGATGGCATCATCCCAGTCAGCCTTATTGTAGAACCTATTGAGCATTGGATCTTCAACTTTGGGTCAAGAGTTTAGGGTGATGTCTATCATTATCACAGCATGATCAGCATTCCCGAGAGGGCATTGGGTATTTGCTAGGCAATCCACAAGAACTGTTGTCAGAAATAGGTCCAGAAGTGAGGCTTGCTGATCTTGACGATCTGGGTACGTTAATGTCAAAGAATGGGATATAGAAAAATTATGTGTGATGCTACCAGCTGTGTCAGTGTAGTTAGAGAAGCCAAGCCAACTACTATGGTGGACATTAAAGTCACCAAATACATCTATTTGGGCACTAGTGTCTAGGGAGAGTGCTACATCTATGCTGTCAGAGTACAGTCTTAGGTTGAGGGAGAGCGATAAAGAAAAAAGTAGCTATGTTATAAAATTAGTCTAAAGCACATGAAGGCCTGGTCATCTGATTCTAGTTTAGATTCCTAGTCATGGGGAGGGTGTTATGAATATAAACTCCAAGTCCGTTCATGTGTCTGTCAGAGTCCTTACGATAAAGTGGAAGATAACCAGACATGTTAAAGTGGTTAGAAGGAATGGAGGAGTGCAAGTTAGTTTCACTTAGTGCTAAGATATCTGGAGAGTTTACTAGGAGAAATGATTAGTTCTAAGTCCACGGATATTTGTAAATGCAAGCCTCAAGGGAGGAGGCGAAGCGTTGTTCAAGTGGGTTATTTTACTTTCAACTATTAACAAGATATTAAAATGGCTGATATGTTTACAAACACGAAATACATTATGGTGGATTTAATTTCGTAATTAGATCAATTTTTTATAAATAATTTTTTAATTTTGTTATATTTTGCACAAATGTACTTTTGCTTTCAATAAATAATCACTACTTATATATATTAGGGTGGCAAGAAAGTTTTTGCAGTTTTTAACTCTTAAATTCAAATTAACATATCTCGGTTCTCAAACAAAAATTATTGATCGAAATAAGCACCATCAGAATCAACACACTTTTGATAATACAAAACAAATGTATTTATGCCAGTAACAAAATCTTCTGTTTTTGTAGCGATGAAGTTGCTGAAGGTATTTTTGAAGCATTTCTCACACAGAAAGTTGCTGAGATGCTTGAAAAAGTGTTAATCGGTAGGTGAGAGATCTAGAAAGAATGGAGGATGAGGCAGGAGTTTCATAGCCCAATTTGTTCAACTTCTGCAGAGTCGGTTTAGCAACGTGTGGTCGGGCATTGTCATGGAGGAGATCTGGGCCTTTTCTCTTGACTAATGCTGGGTGTTGTTGTTGAAGTTTCTGATGCATTCCATCCATTAGTTGACAGTACTTCTCTGCCATAATGGTTTCGCCTGCATTCGAAAAACTGTAATGGATAAGACCGGTCGCAGACCACCAAACAGTCAGCATGGCCTTCATTTTGTTCAACTTTGGCTTCGGGAAGTGTCGTGGAGCTTTGTCAGCATTTAACCACTGAGCTGAATGTAGCTAGTTGTCATAAAAAACCCACTTTTCATCGTAAGTTAAAATCTGGTTGAGAAACAGGTCATTCTTTTTGCGTAAAAGAAGGGAAGATGACACTTCATAACAGCGTTTCTTTTGGTTGTCGTTAAATTCATGAGGCACCCATTTATCAAGATTTTTTTGTCTTTCCAATCTCTCTCGAATGGTTGGAAGCTGTTGTATACATTATGTCTAATTCAGAAGCAAGTTCTCAAACAGATGTACGTGGATTGGCTTCAACTAAGGTTATTAATTGTCAACATCCGATGGCCAACCACTACACTCATCTTCAAGACTTTTGTCACTGCCACAAAATTTCTGTGCTGTGCATTCAATAGTGCTTCCAGGGCCAAACACTTCGTTGATATTGCGAGTTGTTGCAGCAGCTTTTCGGCTTAGCTTGAATTGAAATAAGAAAATTATGTGAATTTGCTTTTTTTCCGTCTTGTATTCAATGTTCTGAAAAGAAGACAATTGTTTTAAAACGATTGTAATTTAAACGATTAGATAGAGCAAAAAACGCTCTTTAAAATGAGATATAAAGTAAAGGTATTATAACAAAAACTTATTTGAAAATACATCATTCGAAATCAAAATAAAAACTCTGCAAGAACTTTCTTGTCAACCTAATAAAAGGTAACTTGTCTGTGTGTGATTCGCTTCCTATGGACTCCAAAACGCTGGGCCAATTTTTTTAACATTTCACACAAATGTACATTATGCATCTATGGGAGTGTTCTTAGATAGAAAAAAAACCTGATTAAAGAAGGAACAGTCCGATTTAAAGTTAACACCATTATACAGCCTAACATCACACGTGCATTTAAGTACTATCACTGCACAAGCAGAAGAACTCCGCATATAAAATCAACAGTAGTTCTTTGATAAGACAGAATATTTCTGTTTAGAGAACAACTGAACCATGATACTTGACTTTTACATTTTAAATTTTAATTCAAACCATTATATAAAAATAATTTTATAAGATCAACAGTATGTTCTCTACAGTGCAATGTAGACTACAATGTTTAATGGACTAAGTCACTGCAGGAATCATGTGAAACTTCCTCCTTGTGTACTGTGGTGAATTCCTGACTAGAGCAAGCAATCAATCGATTTGATTGAAAAATGAACAATTTCACAGATTTCAATGACTATAAAAGTATTGGAAGTGTGGAACATCTGTTGATCCTCATTCAATCCCAGGTGACATCAAGTCTCCTTGCTAGTCAATAAATAAAAACTAAGTTGACATCAGAAAGAACAGACACATGTGAAACTATCGATAAAGAAAGGACATATTAAAAAGTTGTGATTTCAAAAATAAAAATATATCCACATGACTTGGGTGCATCAGCTTGAATCGAAACTGAAATCAAAACTTATGAAGAAAAATATATATATATAACTTCAGTTCCTTCAGCTATAATCGAAATCGAAACCAAAACTTATGAAGAATTCTTGGTAAAATTATTTATTGCAAGAAATAGAAGATCATCTATAATATAAATATAACCTGTCTGTTTAAATGTATGTATGTATGTATGTATGTCAGCCTAAAACTTCCGACAGGTACAATGGATTTTCACGAGATTGGTATTATTTTGAAGCTCGACCCGGAGGATGACAAATATCAAAAATTGGTTTAAAAACATTAATTCTTTCACCCTCAACTGGGTACTTTTCTCCAGGGAGAGGGTCGCTTTTTTCACCGATATTTTCGAAAGCCATCCCCTCTTTTCGATTGACTAGCCTTAATTTAAACCTTTGCCACTTCTGGTTTGGCAATGGGCACAACAGCAAAGATGTCACTTTATATTTTTCACATTCTTTTCCTCCTCCACAGTACGGGTTCGAGCCTGCCTGCCTACTACCACTTGCTCAACACACACCCCAAACACCCAGGCAATGCCAGGCTAGTAACAATTAAACAACAGTCACTCAAAAGAAAACAAATGTAAGCGTGATACACAAAATAACACACACATATTATATAGATTAACAGGATATCCGAAATAGCTTGATATTTAATCAGGAACACTGTGTCCATTTTCACTATTCCCCTAACACATCTTATTTTCTTTGTTTTTTTTTTTTGTTGCTCTAGTTTCACATTCTAATTTTTGTCAGAACAGAAACTGAATTTTTGGAAAACTCTTCAAATTACAGTCTTATATCATTTAAATCTATCTATCTATCTATAAAAGTGAACGTGTCTGTGTATCTGTCTGTCTGTGTGTGTACATTTCCCTACGCAATAACTCTGTCAATTTTAAGTCTACAGACTCGAAATTTGATATACAGGGTACTGAGATTTGGGAAAATCGATGTGATTGGTTTTCGGCCAGAAATTTGTCTGTTAAGGGGTCAAAGTTCAACGATTTGACCTTTGAGAACTCTACCAAACTCCTCCGACAATTTTGGGTCTAAACACTTGAAATTTTAGATATAGGTTCCTTGGACATGGAGCTAACTTAATAACTTAATTTGAGTCCAAAACAATAAATGTTAAGGGGTAATAATAGGGGTCAAAGTTAAAAAAATTAACCGCTTTTTTTTTTTGCTCGACACACACCTCCAAACACTCGGGCAACGCCGGGCACCCATGCTAGTATATTCATAAAAGTTAAAGTGTCTTTCTGTCTGTCTGTCTGTCTGTCTATGTACATTTCCCTACACAATAACTCTGACAAATTTTAGTCTTAAGACTCAAAATTTGATATACAGGGTAGTGAGATTTGGGAAAATCTTTGTAATCAGTTTTTGGCCAGAAATTTGACCGTTGAAGGGTCAAAGTTCAACGATTTGATCTTTGAGAACTCTACCAAACTCCTCCGACAATTTTGGGTCTAAACACTTGAAAATTTAGATATAGGTTCCTTGGACATGGATCTAACTTAATAACTTGATTTGAGCCTAAAACAATAAATGTTAATGGGTCATACTAGGGTTCAAAGTTTTAAAAAATTTGACCTCTGCGGTCTCTACCAAATTACTCAGACAATTTCTGGTCTAAACATTTGAAATTTTACATAAAGGGTATTCAGAGATAGGGCAAACTTTTTAATCGGTTTAGGTAAAAAATTTGAGCTACCAATATATGTATGTATGTATGTTTGCATGTCTGCCTAAAACTTTCAACAGAGGCGACGGATTTTCACAAGATCAGTATCATTTTGAAGCTCGACCTTTCAGACGACAAATATTGAAAAATTGGCTAAAAACAATTTTTTCACCTTCAACTAGGCACTTTTCTACAGGGAGGGGTCGCTTTTTTCGCCGATATTTTCGAAAGTCATCCCCTCTTTTCAATAGATTAGCCTTAATTTAAACCTATGTCACTACCAGTTTGGCGGTGGTCATAACAGCAAAGACGTCACATTTTTTCCCCCATTCTTTTCCTTCTTTGCGGTACGGGTTCAAGCCTGCCTTCCTACTACCATTTTTTTTTTTTTTTTGCTCAACACACACCTCCAAACACCCAGGCAACACCGAGCAGCCATGCTAGTTTCATTAAAAATCTTATTTCGTGTTTAATGAGGTTCTACCCCCATAGATCTCTTAGAAGATCACATACAGATTCAGCACATTGAAGCATACATTGATTTGGACCATTTTTATGGTTTTCTCTGGAGAATTGAAAATGCCACTAACCCTATATGGGTTTAACTGGCTTCCTCCAAAATAGGAAGTTCCATGGGAGTATGAAATTCACAAGTGGTCCCCAGTTGCATATATATCTCCGTTAGGCAAGATAACAATGTTAGGTTTTTGAATATCTTGCAGGGAGGTGTCGCTGTCCTCCTATGTACAGTAGGGCAGGTCGATTTTGGAACCCCGGTAAGGCAATGGTGATGATAGTTGGGGTTTGACATAGAAAAGACCTACACAAAATATTTTTCTCAAAATCGTTATCTTTGCTTGAGGAAATGACTTTAAAAGTTGAAAAATTGAAGCGATTAAAACTTTTTCGGTGAATTGTCACAAACGTCCCATCATCAAAACAATCCGTACTGTTAAAAAAATGGAATCATTATTTAGAATATATTTTAAACTACATTTTTAAATAAAATCAGTGAAGATAATGAATTAATAAAATAAATATCAACTTTAAAGACAAAACTATGTTTTTTTTTTTAAATAATAGCGACCAAAGTTCGCTTTTTCATTTCAGGAACATTTTTTGGGTGGAAACATTTTAGATTTCACCGTTGCAAAACACGCTCGTTATTGATATTGAAAATTAACGTTTGTTTATTATTTAATTTGAAAACATTACGATTTAGGCTTAATTATTTCGAAAGGAAAAACGATAAAGACTTGTTTAAAATATATATTATTATATTTCAAGTGTCTGCAGTGAATTTAAACATATTTGTTTTATCTTTTTTAATTTGTTTTTCTATTAGGTTGGTGCAAAAATAATGGCAGTTTTTGACGTTCAAATGAACGTCAAAAACATTTTTTGCACCAAACTAATATTTCACATCAAATTCTATTTTAAATTTTTATTAAAATATGGTAATACTCCAGTTTTATATTTAAAAAAAAAATAGTCCATATAATTTTATTCTACACATTCTTTACGAAACATAAGCACGTAATTTTTCAAATTTTTCTACTTAATAAAATATACTTTGCAGAAAATTAGTGTCAAATTTTAATTTTTTATTTTTAGGGAGTAATTGTTTTCAAGCAGTGTTTTTCTTCTAAAATTATAGTTTTAAAATCAGATAACCCACAAAGATTAATACGAGTTAATAAGGAAACTCCTTTAAAGGTTTTTCGTTATTTGTGCATAACATTGTTCTTTAGAAAGCCATTCTTAATATGGGAAGGAGGTTGTATTGTAACTATTCTATACTTTCACCTAAAAATTTCATAAAAATTAAATTTAACTTGAAAATACTATTAAAAATAGCATAATAACAGATGCACAAGCACTGGTCGTTCCAACTCTAAACACTAAACACTCGTTTAAAATGGCACAGCTACAGCAAAAATGAATCTCTTTTTGGATAAATTCATGTTATTGAAGGAGGAGCTAAAATCTCTAAAATCTTAAAATGTCTAAACTAAACACTGCTATGCGTCTGATTTGGTTTGGTCCTCTCTCTTCAATACATCTAATTCAACTCTACAAAGTTTTTCATTATTCCTTATAACTAGCACTTATTTTTTTAAATATGAAACTGGGAGTTTCCTTCAGTTATAATCCATTTATTTATTTTACTTTTCAGATTAGAATGTCAGTAAAAGCACGATGTACAGTTTTAACCCGTGGTTCACAAAATTTGCTGGTCCACCTTGTCATTTGGATGAAACAGCACCCCCAACTTCACGAAGTCATCCAGTTTAGTTATTTCCTCGAAAACAGTTATCTCACTTAAAAAATAGTGAGATTTCTAAGTTAATTTTCAAGGAAATAATTAGTATTCGGCAAGCAGTTAATCCACAAATACCCTTGTTAAGGTAACATTATATAGGACAGAAAGTCAATATATTTTGCTATAAGAGGGCCAAACAGATTGACAGGAAATCTCTTGCAGCAATCAAAGTGAAAAGAATGAAGGAACAGCTAGACAGACTGTTTGATATATTTTCTTGTAGCTGTAAACTTTCTGTCTCGAGATGTGATGACTTTGCAGTAAAGTGTAAGACAGACAATTGTCAAACAAGGCACATAATCTGCACGTTTCCTCCTAAAAAGGAGGTAAAATTAATTCTATAGATTCACCTGCAATTATATTCCTTTTTTGTGGAAAAGAAAATAATATATTGGTATTTATTATGTAATCTGGCTCTATAATTAAACATGCAAATTTTCCAATTTTCAGGTTCCACTAAAAGAACTGCCATTTACAGCAATTTTTAAATTAATTGATGGAACAAGAAAAAGCCTAACAACATTTACTGGTCCTTTGGGGAAACTTTGTATCAATAATTATCAAAATTTGCCTCAAGTAGAATTCGAAAAAAATTAGTGTCCCTCCCGATCATCATTATCTGACAGCAGAAGAAAAAAATAATTTAAGTGTGAAGACCAGAGGCTACTTTTTGAGTATGGTGTTGGCATTTCTTGTGGAGAAGTTAACTTAGAAAATTGGGCCCTTGAATCAAGGAATATAGCTAACATAAGCCACAAGATTAATGTGTTTATGGACTAGAGTTGTCTATCCTCAAACACTATGATAGATTAAACATTTTGGTCAAATTTATCATCCAAGTGTATGCATTTAGTTGGTTTGAAATCAAAACCGACAATATTTTTTTAATATGATTCAGAGAACAAAACAGTTAACTGAAATCCAAATTACTGTTTTAAACTTTCAAAATATAGTGCTTTTGCACTACTTCCAGAAAATATAATATCGATGATAAACTCAGAGGAATTGGATCTGCGAGAGAAGAGGGCATTCAAACGATTTTGTCCATTAGATAAATAAATATTTACCCATTAAATTTTATTAGTTTTTTCAATTTACCCAAACAATAGTTAGTTTTATTCATATTACATTGCAAAAATATAAAAAAATAAGTGTTTTCAAATAATTGTTGTTTTTTTTTTTTTGTGTGTGTGTGTGTGTGTGTGTGTGTGTGTGTGTGTGTGTGTGTGTGTGTGTGTGTTGTTTTTTCCAGAAATAGTGAACAACTAGAAAAAATTTTTTTTTTTTAAATGAAAAAGATTACTGCTATCAATTTTGCAGGCACACACTGGTCAAATTTGATTGATTTTTCTCAAAAAGTTGTACATGGGCAGGAAGCAAGACAGACACATTGCAAAGTCATCATGCCAGCAAATTAGACCTTCATTTTCCTCAAAAGGAAATTATACAGAATAATTTAGTTCTATTATAAGTTTATATTATTGCCTCTAATAACAAATTAAAATACAGGGTTCTGTAACTTGTGTACATCTCCATATATCTTTTTGAATTGTGAAATTTAAAAGACTTAGTTGCTAATTAAATTAGACTTTTTTTTTACAATTTTTGTTTAATCAATGCAGTAAAAGTTGATATTTTGCTAATTGTGATTCATAATTAAAATTATAATTCATGTATTTATTTTTCTTTCAATGTATTTCATATAAATATATCAATTTTAATTGAATATTTTATAAAAATAGTGAAATTTCAAAGTCAGTGTTGTGAAAAATGCTATGAAAATGAAGGATTTTTCAGCATTGTTCTACACGATTTTTAAAATCAAATGCTCAATTTTCTGTTCAAGATGGGAATCTCATTTTTGATATATGTTCTTATCACATCAAATCCTAACTATCATCACCAGTGCCATGTTAATTTTCTGAAAAAAGTTGCAAATCGACCTGCCCTAATGTACAGCGTCTGGAATTACCAGATTGGTCACCCACCTAGTACTGACCAGGCTCAACGTTGCTTAACTTCGGTGATCTAAGAAGAATTGGTGTGTCAACATGATTATGCTGTAAATTCTGAAGAATTAGGTGCATATGATTTGAATTTCATCAAAATAGGATATATTTACAAATTTTTAAGCCCTTATAACTCTCTAGGGAAGGGGAGACGTCATACAGATACTTGGGGTCACTTCCATTGTCTTCCCTGAAACATTTTACATATAAATACCCCAAGTTTTTATGTAGATTCTCTAACCTTTCTATTTATAGGTAAAACATGCAGACATCGACATTTATAGATTTGTACAAATTCAATGTACATCAATTTCATTTCCAAGATTTCAAAGAATTGCGAACCTACTAGGTCTTGCATTATCAACCAAGCTCCAACCCCTGTCCCATCACCAAAACGTAACATCCCTGTGCTTGTTTTACAAGTACTTTAAAGGAATGTGCTCCAATGAATTTGTAGTAGTGATATATCTTCGATGTAAATGTTCCTACCAGCAGCAAAATCCTGCACCTTCACTGTAGAGATCCCCTGTTGCTGGAGAACTTTCTACTTGGAAAGTTTCTTCCTTAGAACTTTAGAATCGCCTTCCTGTATCCTGCTTCTTTATCTGTACTAGCATGCAGAAATTTAAATGTAATGTGAACAGACATCCCATGACTCAATTCTCTACTCAAAGTGTCTCAATAGACATACTCCCTAATTCAAGATAGCCCTTTACATCTCAGTGGCAATTTGCCTCGTTTGAGATGAATACAAGTTTAAAAAAAAAAAGTATGTCAGAGTTATTGACAAATTTTGCAAGTAGTAACCAGGTGTGTTTATCATTGGCTGGTGCAAAAGGTTTTGCCGATTTATAGAAGGGGCATTTTAAAGTATTGTAATTTATTTTATGAATATTATTATTATTTAAATATCTCACCATGAGTAATTTAATACTTTTTCTTTCTGATTATTAAAACATCATTCATATTTTTCTGCAATATTCTTAATCATGTTGACCTGAAAACCACCTTCTTTAGTCAACAGAAATGGAGTAATCTTCCATCATGATAATGCTCATCCTCACACAGCACTACTGACCAAAGATCTCCTAGGAAAATTTAGTTGGGAAATCTTACCACATCCTGCATATTCTCCTTGATCCCCTGGATTATCACTTATTTTGAGGATTACAAAACCATTTGTTAGGTAAACACCGAGCAATGCCGGGTAGAAAGCATTTATCTCTCTATCTATTTATCTAATTATCTGTCTAGCAGAGTAAACAGCAGAGATTGAATGATGAGAAACGATAAGTTGGGCAAGCATGCAGGTACAGAAAGGGTCAAGGGGTCATGTTGTGACATTTAGCAAACTCTGTGACCGATCATTTGCACCGGAAGTATCCAAATGGTAGGTACATGCAAAATGAATGCCGATGCTCAAAATGTATAAATATTTTGACCCCTCCCTTTACTTAAAAATTCACCAAAAATCAGGAAATTAACCAATTTTAATGAAATGTTCAGTATTTATCATATAATGATCACGGAATATAATGAACTAATTATTTTTACTTAACTCTTAGTGAAAATGTAATATTTTGTTTGAACAAAAAACACCTTTACTAAAGTTATGGTTTTCAGTAGTAAATAAAAATGCCTTAATTTACTTTTGCTTTTTTATGAAATAAAGCATTGTAATTTGTAACAATAAAAAAAAATTATTTAATTTTTACAGGAACATTACGAAAAAAGCCCCTAAAGTCTGTATTAACGAAATCGATATCACTTGAAAAATTAATTTCTCGAACTACCGATATTATCATTGAATTAAGCATTAAGTGCAAAAATTATTGTTACATTTTTAAGATAATCTTTATATGTAAGATTCTAATATTTCCACTGCATGCATGAACGTATAATCAGCAATCATCAACGTAAGATAATGTTTGTAAAATTTTCGAAAATAAAGTAAAAAAACATTAAATTGAAAAACAGGAAGATAGAAAAATAATTTAATTAAAAATGGTAAAAATTATATGAACGTTCTATGTCGATAAGTACGGATGTACAGACTTGAAAAGAAAACTAGTTTGTTTTGCCCACCTTCTTCCTTTATTTCACGTAGACATTCTGATAAATTTTAACGAAAGTTTGTATTTTTTTAGAGTGTAATTTTTTCAATAATTATAAATTGATTTCTTAACCAATTTTAATTCTGTATTAATATTAATAAATAATGGTGCTAACTTTTTTTTTCAATGAATAAATTGTCAGTAGTATAATTAATGTATTTAATTAACTTTTATGCATTTTTAAATGAAGGTGGGGGGGGGCGGTCTGCGAATAAAAAAAAAAATTGCTCGGCATGTCAGAATAATGCTAAATAAAGAAATAAATTATGTCTAATTTGTCCTTACATACACATTTGAATTTTGGCGCCATAGTCTTTTTTTGACACAATAAACAAGTCTCAGTCCTACCGGTATCACATTTTGGGATAATTATTACTTTTTTAACAAAAGTTAAGTACATTTATTGTATTAAGACTTTAACTTAATACTTAAGTTGGAAATAACTCCAGAAAACTTATATTTTTCTTCACAGAAAAATGTAAACACAATCTTTGTCATAACGAATTTTTACATGAAATTTATGGTTTTTCAGATTTGAGATAAAATTATTCCATGTATGTTTTATTTCCCACACTTTTTTTCTTTGAGAAATTAACTTTAAACTATAATCTTTCAAATACAATGAAAAAGTAATCGAAAATTTAAAAAATTATTATGATTAGCCGGTGTTCAAAACCATGCTCCCCTACCGAATCAGCCATCAAATTGCCCGTACGTACCAAATGGGGACTGGACGTAACATGTCAAGTGTTCCGGTTTGAAAGAAATTATATTTAACTGGCATTAATATCTTCTGACTTTGACTCCATTTGCTATAACGTTATTTTGAGGTTGGCAACCATTATCATGAGAATTAATGGAAATTAAACACCTACAAATGCTAAATGCAAACGCATTGTTTTTGACGTTTCTGAAGATTTATCCTATCTATAAAATTCAGGCTGTGTAAGTATCAAAAAGCTGATTGTGTATCAATTAAGTTAAATTAAAACCAATTTGATTGATACAAGATTTTGTTTTGGTTTGTGTTTCTAATATCATACATATTTAGCAAAAAGCTCTCAGAAACATATTTAGCAAAAAGCTCTTAGAAACATATTTAGCAAAAAGCTCTTAGAAACATATTTAGCAAAAAGCTTTTAGAAACATTTTTAATAAAATTAAAACTTTTGAATAAACAGCCTAGATAGAACATGAGACCACAAACATTTTACTTACGGAAAAAAAAAAAAAAAAAACTTTTCATTCTTATTCTCTGATGATGAATATTTTACTATCCGAAATTAAGAAACATTAAGTTGAAAAAAAAAAAAATTTGAATGATTTTTTTTTTAAATAAATATTTGCATGTTAATTGTTGTTCTGTTTAATCAAAAAGTTTTAGACATGTACACACTTAATTGTATGAGAGTTATTTCATGCTATCTAACAATCTTCGGGTAAGAATGGTGTTTAAGTGATTTGTTTATAGAGTAATAAAAAAAACAAAAAAAAAAACAAGTTACCCCATGATTCCCAGAAAATTGCAAAAAAACATGAAACAGCCACTCTGAAATGCTGAGGTATATTTAATATACACACATAAATGTACACTAGTTCAAGTGTTAGCCCTAGGTAATGGGCCCCTTGATTTCTGAGAACTTTGACTGAAGTAAAATAAAAAAAAAGTGAAAAGCTCTATTCATGTGAAGTATGTGGTTCAAGATTTTCATGAAATCCTATTTAAAAAGTCATATGTTTATGAATGCCTACTAGACACTATGCTGGAGTGTCTAAGGTCTCTCTGTACAAGGGTTTGTCACAATAACCTGGCATGAGGATACTATTCCCCAGAGGTAAATCACATCGTATTCACAGCCCACATAAATCTCCTTTCTTTAGCTAACCCACATTAGCTTTTATGAGGAATGGCGCACCTTCAAGTGATGATACTTCAAGTAACAGCACGTAGCTGGATTACTCCACCAGACTAGATAAATTCTTGTACTGGAATCCAGTAAGACCAAGAGACTAAAACGAAAGATATACTACAACATATGAAAATGGTTAATTGGGGGGGGGGGGTATTATTTTCTCAATTTCTTTACTAACTCAGTGTTTGAGAGATAAAGAACTTTAATGAAACATTTGAATGTCTATCTATCTCATATAGAGTTCAAGTGTTAGCCCCAGATAGTGGGCCCCTTGATTTCTGAGAACTTCGAAGTAAAATACAAAAATTATTGAGCACTGTAAAATATTCTTAAAATGTAATGAATATATTAAAGAGAAAGAGAGAAAGAAAGAGAAGGCTATTTCTGTAACGTTGTTCTTAACATCCCTTTGCAAGGAAACAGAAGACAGGAAAAGGAAAGAAATTGAACTCGTTGTTTCAGTTTTTAACAAAAGACCTTTATTCCTGCTTCTCTGCTGTAACGTCACCCACGTGTCTCAAACACTGCTTCTCCATCCAAGTGTGTCCTATTGTCTTTGCTGTGACGTCACATCGCTCAGCCAGCTTGGTCATTTGCGTAGTCAGGGTTACGACAAACTCAACTGGCAAGTAGGTGACAAGGCAGTACTCCACACATGTAATGGTCTATCAGCAATCTGTTGTAAGATGCCTTCCTGAACCGGCATGTCATGGTCACATCTGAAGTGCGTGCGACATTAAGTTGTTAAAAAGTCCAACTCAACCCTAACTTGAACTTTTTTTTTATAAAGCCCTGCAACTACAAAGCAGAAGAGATGGGGACAGGTTTGACAAGCTGGTAGCCCTTAGTCACTAATTTGCACACAGGCGGCAACTGTGTAATAGTCGCACACCAGAGAAAAGATGATGACTCTGGTCTGAAGACTTGCGTCTGCAACTGAGCAGGCTTTTTTTTTGGACTACTGCTGTCCACCTCAACTGGGGAAGTTCAAACATCAGATACCAACACTGACACCTGATTGATATACCACAACCAGCAGATCCCCACTGTACTGCGGTCAAAACCAAAGTAACAATAACATTCAAATGAACATGAATCTTGGCATATAGAATGTTAGAACATTCCTTGATCTTCAAAATGGAGATCAACCAAAAAAGAAACGATCCTTATCTGCAAAGAGCTTGCTCGCTTCTCAATTGACATAGTGGCATAAATAAGTCAAGACTCTCCGGTGAGAGAAAACAGATGAACCAGAGTCCAATTATTCAATCTTTTGGAAGCGGAAACTTGTTCCAAAACGTCAAATCCATCAAGTGGGTTCACCATCTCTTACCCATGTGAGTCCACCATCTCTTACCCATGTGAGTCCACCATCTCTTACCCAAAGGAATAATTGATCAACTAATGAAACTACGTTTTTCTCCCAAAGAACAACACCGACTCTTGATTCAGGAAAAACAGTTAAGGAAAAGTTCTACAAACTAAGTGAGCTTATCTCCACCACTCCTCCAAGGGATAAATTAATCATACTCTGAGATTTTAGTTACCTAGAGAGCTCAATCCCTACTATATATAAAACTCACTTTGTGTGTGTGTGTGTGTGTGTGTGTGTGTGTGTGTGTGTGTGTGAGTTCTTTCCTCATAAGTTCCGAAACGGCTGAGTCTATCTTTTGAAAATTTCACACAAAGTTAATTTATGTCTGGCAGTGTTCTTAGATATGTTTTGTACAGAAATTTATTTGATAATTATCGAAAATTGAAAAAATCCGATCTTAAAAATAGTCTATCTCTTATTGATAAAAAAAGAAGAAGAATTTTTACAGGAGAATATTTTATGTTACACCGGCCAAGGGAAATACTAAAATCTCAGAAATCATTTCTTCTTAAAAAGAACCCAGATTTATTGTCATCTGGAGATATAGCTCAGTGGTAGAGCATTTGCCTACAGATCGAAGGATCTCTTGTTCAAGCCCAGGTGTACCTCACCATTTTATTTTAAATGTTTCTTATTAATGAGTTCAATTTACTATAAAAGAAGAGATACCATTTTAAATTGCCGCAAATCATTTCTTCGTTTGTATATTTGAAAACTATACATTAATCAGAAGTGACTTTTCCAGTGCATTCATCGTCAAGCCCAAATATCAGCTGACGTTATATTGTAAACAAACACAGATGTAATTTGATGAACGACATTATCATTATTATTATTATTTTTTTTTTTTTTAATGTTTTTTGCGAAATAGTCCTCGTAATATATAATAATCAATAGAGGATTGATTCTATAATAATACATACACAATCTGCAAAAATTAAAATATCATGTTTAAGCGTATTGTAAGACCAACTCCCAGCTAGTTATTCTATAAAGAAAAATGCTTTATGTTAAGTGACAACCATTGATTTTCTTGCAAGATGGCTTAATCCATGAACGGGGACCAAATGTATGTATATATATATAAAGAGAGAGAGAGATAGAGGGGAAAGGGAAGGAGTATATTGATGGACAAATAAACAGAGTCAAACTTTTTTATCATTCGTGAATAGATTCCATTTGAAATGTTGAAGGCTGTCGTCCTTGATCTAAACACAATTTTCTTTGTTATTACTCCTTGAAATAAATTCATTTTTCATTAGCAGTAACTAGATTCATAAAAACTAGATTTGATACATTGCACAAGACAGACAAGCGATGAAATAATAGAGACCGATGTTCATTTATTCTAAGTTAAAAAAAAAAAATTAAATAAAACAAGATATTGCATAAAAGTTGATTTCATTTTAATCATTTATTGTGGCCGTTTGTCAGAAGAATAGTTAAGAAAATTATGACGTTAAAACAACTTTGCTTGTCTGGTGACCTTGAATAACCCACTTTATCAGTAGACATTTTATAAAACTTCATACAAAAAATTATACCTTATGTTATAAGTTATAGTCACAAAACAACTATACACCAGCATATATATAATTATTTTCTACTATAATAATTAAATACCTACAGAAACTAGTGTTTTATCCTTTCGGGAATCTTCAGTGCAGGGTATCACGATTAATACCAGTCGAACGATCCGAACCCCGTACTCGATTAGTGGAGACCTAATCCATTCGGCTACCATTAACCGCTTGAAATAAGGCTGAATTTTAAACATCTTAATTTTACAGTACGCATAAGAGCTAAATTGACCGACTTTTAATTCAACTGAAAGTATATATATATATATATATATATATATATATATATATATATATATATATATATATATATATATATATATATATATATATACACTAGAAATCTGCCTGGCGTGGCCCGATCGTAAAATACGCTTAAATATAATATTTGAATGTATGAAGATTTCGTATTTATTATTATAGAGCCACATCTCTATTGACTATTATATTGTAGCCAATATATAGCATGACCGAATCGTAAAATATGCTTAAATATATTATAATTCATGGAGATTTCATATTTAGAATCAATTATCTAGTGATTATTATATTGCACCCAGTATATATATTTCACAAGTTTTAAAAAATATATTAACTTGCATGTCATTAGTCAGAATCGAAACCAAAACTTAGTTCCAGCCTTAGTTGTTAAGTTTGGAAAGTTTGCTAGAAATGACGTCATGATGCTAAAATTTGAAATGGTGACAAATTCAGAATTTTAATTATATATATATATAACTATTATATATATATAAAACTTTAGTACCTTTGGTACCAGAAAAGTATCCAAATAAGAGAAAGGGAACCTAGCCATACATATTCAAATACTCAATATATAGTCTTTGAAGTTTTTAACATTTGAAACTATACAAAAAAAACCTACTTTTTATCATTCGTTAAAAAACCATCTAGTCAGTAAGTCATTTAATCACCTGCAATCACTGCATCAACTCTCTCGAATTTACTATAATACCAATTTTTTTATTTTTCAAGGGATCATCAGTTGTTTACCATGAAACACTGTTTCGGGGATTTAAAAACAAAACAGTATATTACTGCATGGCTCCCCAGCAGTGTTGATCAAACACCACCACCCTTAATCTTAGGAAGAAGACATGTTACAAAAAATTTTTTATCCAATTTCCTATTCTTAATTGCAATTACTAACCTTTTCATAGTATAAAAATGAATTTCTTACCTGTGCGATTCATCAATTTTCACATTTAAAATGGATACATTTTTTAATTTATCAGTCTTGTATTTATAAGCTTTGGATTAATCCATTTAACTACTTATCACCCCCACTATAATTAGTAGTTTTTATATTTACATTCTTATTTATTTAAAATTAGATATATAAAGGTTAAAAATATTTTATTTTTACATATATACATTTTTTTTTTATATATATAAATTTATTATATGTAATTATAAATACATTTTATACATTGCTAATATAGTTTTGGATTTGCTTTATTAATATAGTCTGGTTTATCTTAAACGATTCAAAAGCATCAGGATAACGAACAAATGCTTTATTTAACTAATATATATATATATATATAGACAGACAGACAGATACATATATATAAGTGTACTCGTTTGCTATATTTCCACTTTCTGTTGTTATGACTGTTTAGTGTTTATGCCTGCTAATTTGACATTTATAAGTAACTAGCGAGGGGTACCCGGCGTTGCCGGGTGTTTTTTTTTTTTGGGGGGGGGGGGTAAAAAAAAAGTAAGTATGAGGATCAAACCCGAACCGTTGAGGCAAAGTTGTAAATTAAAGTGTGAAAAAAAAAAGTGCGATGTTAACCATTGCCCCACTGCGAGATGCTAACGGAAAGACGTTTGAATTTATTTAATTAGTTGGATTTAGCAGGTGCCCGTTTTAATGAATTAATGAGGTCAACTGCGGGATAGTATTCATTTACTGCTGAACGTTTTTTTTCCCCACCCCCAAGATGTTATAGGAAAAAGACTAACCCACATGCGGCGAGCGACAAATATTGAATATTTATCTTCCCGAAATCGAGCAAATTAAATAGACAGGCGAGCTTCGTTGTTAACTGTGAGATATTACGATTTGCATGTGATATATAAAGTTTTAAAAAGTTGTTCAGCGAGCGACCGCTTCTCTGAAAGAAGCCTTTTGTACACACACAGAAAAAGCGAACACACATACATACATACATACATACATACATACATTTTCGCTTTTATATTTATAGATTAGTTTTCCTCAAACCTAAGGTAACATGGGCTACATTTAGTTTAATTTGTTTTTCAGCAAAGAGGGAATGAAAAGGTTTTGAGAAAATTCAGATAAAATTTTACCATTAGGTATTAGACATGAATTAATAAATATTCCTCAAATTTCAGGAGCATTTTTAATATTTTAAAAGGGTTACAATAGATCCACATCTTAATAAAAAAAAAAAAATTAAATATTTCAGATTTGCATTAAATTTGATCCATCGTTATTTGACCCCAATTAAGCAAGGTTCCCGGAATTTCAATTTCTTCTGGAAGCTTTGGTCTTAATTTTAAGACATTTTCTAGAATCAAACTCATGCTATGGATTTTAATCCAAACTGGAATAAGGATTCTAGATATGAGGGTTAATAACATTATATCTTGAGTTTAATCCTATTATGTTTGATAAGTGTCAAAGTTTATTGTTATTGTCATACAATATTTTAATCGACCCTACTGGTATAAATGGGAGATCAATTTACTGTGTAACGCAGCAAAGTACCATAAGTAAAGTGTGTTAGTGTAATCTTAACGCTTGAAGAATTTCTAAATCTAATAGATTTCTAAAATCCTTTCTTTTTGGCACTCCTTCCTTGGAGACCACTTCTCTTGGGTAGATTTAGGAATGCAATCTTTATGACCTACTGATCCAAAAAAGGTTACGTTGCAAAACAAAGAATTTCGATCTAACTTAATCCAACAGCTTCAAGAGAAATGGTTAGAAATATCATCATGGCAGTCACACAATGATTAACGATGCAAACTGTGGGCTCAGCGTTCCATGTCAGGTCAATCAAAGATATTGCTCTAGTTTCAGTATGAAATGTTGGCAACTTTCATGTGGTCTCTCCAGTAAGCGCCCGATTCTAAAATGGAAGGAGGCAAACTATTGTCAGCAGTTGATTCATATGTTTGCGAATAATTTAATAACATTTCTAATACAAGATAGGTGTTTTATTCTGTTTCACTAGTCAGTTATGGCAAATATCGGCCTATGTTCTTTAAAAAAAAATGTATTTCCAATCGATTTTGATATCTAATATTTAATCTTGTTTGAAATTTCTTTTGATTAGTGACATTATAAAAAAAGTGTGGGAAGTTAACCCTCCTACAATCAAAGTCCTACTATTATTCATAATTTAAAATAAAGAGAGAGGACCCCCCCCCATCCGCCTCAAAAGAAATTATACATCAACTGAGATTGTGATGTATAAATATATATTTTTTTAATTTAATATGATATATATTAGACATCCACAAACATCTGTTTCGTCATATCAAACTTCTTATGGGTGTAAGCCTCCACTTGAGTTTTTGTGAGATGCTGGAACCTCAGTTTAATCCTGAAAATCCAGCTCAATTTTGGTATTGCAAGTATGACAGTTATTGTTTTTCGTAATTGTGTTCATGCATAATAGTCTATGGGGTTGCAATCAGGCTAAAGGAGCCAGATGTTGAGATTGGTGAAGTTGTGGAAGTTCTTAAGCAGCCAGTTTTGTTTTTTTTCCCGGAGGTGTAAAATGAAGTTGAGTCTTGTTGCCACATGTGTGGCCTTCCTGTAGACATCTTCTGTACCCAACATTAGACAATAGCGGGAGGAACTCAAGATAGTCATCTGAATGGAGTCTGAGTTCATTTTCAAAGATGTGAGGTGGCATCATGTGGCCATACTGGAAAAGACCATCACAGTTTGGAAGGCATTCGTCATCATGATATTTAGTACTCTATGCAGAATGTCGACTAGCCATCTCTTGTTTTTCGCATTGTGCAATTGGTCCTGAGAAGAATCTGAACTCAATTGCTTGCCTTTGTTAAGGAGTTTCTTGGTTTCATGTTTGACAAGGAGTTTCTTGGTTTCATGTTTGTCAAGGAGTTTCTTGGTTTCATGTTTAAGGAGTTTCTTGGTTTCATGTTTCTGAATTTTTTTTTAGACAATGGTTGATAATTTATATAATTTGAATTATTTGGACTACTGTTCTCATCATTATTGCTATTTTCACAATATTTATATATTTTTCAATATTTCGGCCGATGCAACCTCCGACCTTCTTCAGGTATAACTTGTTAAACTCGATACTCTTGCTATCAAACTTAGGAATCTTTCTGTCACACTCGTAAGTCTGCATGTAATTTTGAATGGAAAATTTTATTTAATCCATGGGAGTAGTATGCTCTCATTCTGTCAGCCATGACCAGGTAGAAGTCTTAATCAATTTTTAATTGTATTCTTAGTATCTCCCCCACTGAGGATTAAACCTTCAACCTCTAGAAGAGTTTTACTTAAAACTGAATTTTACCTAATACTTTACACCACGGGGTCCTTGTCCGCAAGATATACAAAAGGCTTGTTGAGAAAATAACAAAATAACAAGATCAGAACAGTAATTTGAATAATACAAAAGAATCTCCTGGTTTTCGTGAGTTGATTCTCTTGATCCTCACGATTCTTGTATAAGGAGTACTGAAGGTCGTTGTTCAGCACTTTCGTCATAGTCATCACTTGAATGATCATCTCTTTCGCCAAAGTCCATATTGCTCTTTCTGAACATTGCCGCACATTTTAATCTTTAACTGTGCATCAGATCAATACCATATTACTTGATTTGCTGCACGTTACAATAACAGCGATCCATACAAAATTTCAGCCAGATTGGCGCAGTGGAACGGATGGACAAACAGAAAGACAGACTAAGAGAAATATGATATAGAAACTGTTAATTAATTAACTTAGTATTGAACTGAATAACTATGGCTTTTATTGCCATTTATGCTTTTACTAATAATAAAACCCAAAATGCCACTCAGCACATACTTGCCAAAGCTCGACACTACAATAAAAGTGAAAATCACCAAAGTAAACAAAAATTATATAAACGTTTTATAATACTTTAATTAATTACCATATTTAAAACATATGAAGAAAAAAAAAACAAAAACTAAAATTATTTTAATTAAATTTCGTAACAAATGTCAAACGTCACAGAAATCAGTGAAATTTTAATGATGTAAAAAAAAGAAAATGATGCTAGGTTTTTCTCATTAGGGCATGTGTGATTGGCTTATGAATATTATCTCAGACTATGGAATCAGACATGCAGAGTTAAAATCCAGTCAGATCTATTGTGGTCATCTATGTATTAATATTGCTCTTGGTGTAGCATCCACTTTCGGTGGATTGAGCCAGCTTCTTCCTTCACTTGCACAACTCGGATCATTGTATTTCCTAAACAAAAATACCCCTGACCAACCAAACTACCAAACAAAATCCCACCCTTTTACTGTAGAGGTCCCTAGATCAGTGCTTTTCAATCTTTTCACTAGAGAGGAACACTATGGAAACATTCCACTGCCTCATGGAACCCCTATGCAATAATTTAGATGGCTTATGCAAAAAGCAGCATTTAAAAATTAAAATGAAATAAAAATACTCTTATAATTTTTAGTGCGATTCTTTTGCCGTTGACTGTATAATAAGAATATAGAAAAGTTAACCTAATAATGGAAAGACAAAAAAATTTTCAAATGTAGCGAGTTTAATTATGTAAAATTTAGTACATCACTTCTAGATCTGTTTCTGACCACAGTTCACAATGACTGTGTAACGAATGCCCACAGCCCTCTTGGGAACGCCGATCATGCAGTGGTAATGGTTGAAATTGCCCTAAACTCTAGAGCCAAAACTGAAGAGCCACTGCTCAAAACAACGAGATATTATAAAAAGGCTGACTGGGAAGCCATCAGGTATCTCATCAGGGACGCCCCATGGCAAAATATCTTTTCACTTCCTGCTGAACATTGTGCAAATGAGACCACTGAATGGCTCAAAATGGCAATTGAAACACATGTTCCCATGCGGAAATTTTATAGCAAGCCCCACTTTCCCCTATGGTTTACTTCAACTTGCGCTACTGCCATTGCTCAAAGGCAGCATGCGTACTGCAAATTTAATTGACATGTCCATCGGAGGCCTGCAATATAAATGCTGGAGTCCCTCAGGGGTCAATTCTGGGCCCAACTCTCTTCCTGATCTACATCAATGACCTCCCTAAACACATACTTAAATCATTCGTTGACATCTATGCTGATGACACGACCATCTACGGCAACACATCAAAGGCTGTAAATGACAAAGTTCTCTCTGATTCTCTCTCCTCTGATCCCGAGCACGTGGTTCAGTGGGGGAAGATGTGGCTGATTACCTTTAATGCATCCAAACCAAACTCCTATCCTTACATCATCAACGCTCTGATCCCCATCTGGCATCAATTGTGATGGATGGCTCTCCTCTGGGTGAGGCCCCGTGTTTTGACAAGCTTCTGGGTTTGACCTTTACTCCTGATCTGAAATGGAACACGTACATAAAGTCTGTTGCTAAGGTCGCTGGAAAGATGGTGGCATCCTTCTACCACTCCAGAAGATATCTCACTACTGATGCAATTCTCTATCTATATAAAAGCCAAGTACGTCCAAGGATGAAATACTGTTGCCATATCTGGGCAGGAGCTGCCAAAAACAGCCTATCATGCCTTGACAGAGTACAAAATAGACTTTGTGGTTTAGTGGGGGATGCTCTTTTCTCTACCCTGCAAACCCTCTCCCACAGAAGAGACGTTGCGAGCCTATCCTTGTTTTATCGTTATTTTCATGGCAGATGCTCGTCTGAACTCCAATCCCTGGTCCCCCCTCGCCAATCTTTCACGAAAAACACCCGTCTAGCTGAATCCACTGTGAAAAATTTCCCCCACTCTATATCTGTGCCTAAATCAAAACGCGGATTCCATGAACAAAGCTTCTTTCTTAGAACTGCATGCCTGTGGAACTCTGTTCCGTCTGCCTGCTTCCCTCCAGATTACAACTTGAATGTCTTCAAGTCCAATGTTAACAAATTCCTAATGAACCGCCCCCTTAATTAAACACTTTATCAAATCTCCACACTAACGTAATGTACTTGCAATAACCCTTATCCCTGAGTGGCTTCCGGGCCTTGATAAGTGGTGATCACTGTGTAAAAAAAAAAAAAAAAAAAAGATCAAACAGACAGAAGTATATAGAAGCCAGAAATAATTGTAAGAAAGAAATAGTGACAGCTAAGAGAAAATTTACTGAAACCACTAAAAAATGCATCAAAGCACAGAAATTAGGAACCCGTGACTTCTGGAAAATCTACAACAGTGTAGTAAATAATGGACAATCAACAATTCCCCCACTATCCAACAATCATGAGGTTGTTTGCTCTGCAACCGAGAAGGCTAACATGCTTGCCTCCAACTCCACACTGGACCCTGGTAATCACCCCCTCCTTGACTTTCCTTTGCGGACAGACGCCACACTAGACGATCTGAAAATCACCCCTTCTCAGGTGCATGCTATCATAAGAAATCTTGACACTGCAAAAGCATGTGGACCTGATCTCATCCCGACTGTGCTATTAAAAAAGTGCACCGCCGAAGTAGCTCCAGTTCTTTCCAAACTTTACAACAAATGCCTTAATGAATCTTGGTTTCCTGCCTGCTGGAAAACTGCTTCTGTAGTACCAGTTTTCAAGAATTCTGGCGGAAGAACTGACCTAGTAAATTATCGCCCCATTAGCCTCCTCCCACTTTTCGCCAAAATATTTGAGACCGTAATTAATCAAGTTCTAGTCCATCACCTTACAGATGCTAAACTTCTGAGCTGACCAATAATATGGATTTAGGCAAGCCCGTTTCACAGCAGACATCCTAACTGTAATCTCAGAACGTATATACCATTCACTGGACAAAGCGGGGGAGGGTACAGTGGTAGCTCTAGATATATCTAAGGCTTTTGACAGGGTATGGCATGAGGGTCTTCTCAAGAAAATCAGATCATACGGTATCACTGGAAGAATACATAACATAATTAAATCCTTCTTAGATAAGAGAAAAATTCAGGTTGTCCTTGACGGTCGTACATCTAAGCAATATGATATAAATGCGGTTGTGCCCCAGGAGTCTATCCTTGGACCTCTATTATTCCTAATATTCATAAATATTTTGTCTGTGAGATAGGTATGTATGCTGACGACATCACACTCTATAACAGGCATGACAGGAAAACAAATGAACACATATCTAAAGAAATGGCAGAAACACTAGAGGATGACCTCCAATCCATAGTGGAATGGGGACAAAAATGGATGGTCACATTCAATGCTGCCAAGACTAAACTTTTTTCTTTCAATAATTACAAGAAACCTTCCCTACCACCAATAGCAATGACCAATGACTCTTTATCTGAAAGTACATCTTTTAAATTCCTTGGCCTAACGTTCACAGGAAACATGAGTTGGAACAGATACATTGAGAGTATTGCCAGGACCGCTGCGAAGAAGGTGGGTTCTCTCTACCGTGCTAGAAAGCTACTAACGCCCGAAAGTATCCTATACCTCTATAAGGCCACCATTCGCCCATGTATGGAGTATTGTTGTCATATTTGGTCTGGTGCATCTGCCACTAGTCTCTTGCTCCTAGACATGGTTCAAAAGAGAGTTGCCAATCTGATAGGTCCTGAACTGTCATTTAATTTTCAGCCTCTGTCCCATTGACGAAATGTTGCATCCCTCTCCCTTTTCTAGAAGTACTTTAACGGTGAATGCTCTGACGAACTGCAAGCACTTGTGCCCCCTTGACGTAAATATCCCCGACAAACCCGACAAACAGTTAAATCCCACCCCTCCACAGTAGAGATCCCTAGATGTACAAGAGCCTTCTACTCCAGTAGTTTCTTCCCCAGAACAGCTAAACTTTGGAATTCCCTTCCGGGTCCCTGCTTCCCCAACTGTACTGACATGCAGAAGTTCAAGTGTGACGTGAACTGACATCTTGCTGCCCAACTCCCTGCACAGTACCCCTGATGCTTATTTCCCTGATAGTAGCTCCCTACAACAAAGTGGCAATGTGCCTTGTTTGGGGTGAAAATGTAAAAAAGAGTGGTTGTAGATTCCATAGTTGATGCAAACTTGTTACCGACACTCGATTGGTGCAACTCGTTAGCAACTCTCATCAGCCAGGTTTCAGGGCAATAGAGTTGGAAAAGATATGAACCCAAAATCTCTCTCTAGCAACATGTTTTCAATTACTCATATCTAATGAATTGTTTACTGTGGTTAAATGATTTGTAACAAACCTGTTCTTTCAGCAACCTGTAAGATCTTGTGCAGACAGAGGAATCAAGAGAAAAAATGAAAAACAAGTGAAAAAAAAAAAGAAACGGTCACCTTTTTATATGCTTGCTCAATATGCAAATGAGACGCTTCTGGTTGAATATAAAGCCTGGTTTTTTAGGAGGGGTGGATTTTATGGACTTGACTGTTAAGCTGTGTCAGCTGTGCGTCGTGTTTTCCAGTTTTTTTTTTAACCACATTTACAATCGGTATTGTTTTTGGGTATTAAACAACTAAAATTTATACAGCTCCATTTTTACCAGTTTTGAGATTATTAATACACTAGCAGGTCACCTGGCGTTGCCTGGTCGTAAAATATGCATGAATATTATATTTTAATTAATGCAGATTTCTTATTTATTAAAAACGGAAATACCGTAGGTATTAAACATAACATTAAATTCCTTTAAAAAGAATAAAGTAACAAAAAAAAAAAAACAAAAAAAAAAAAGAAACTGAGAAATGTGCATGTGAGTATTATGTTTTTTCTAAACAGTTCACTTCTTGTAAGTAAAAAAAAAATACTCGAGCTGAGATCAAAACCAAAACCTAAAGACAGTGTGTCGAGTATGATAACTATTAGGCCAGCTTGACACTATCTTTAAAAAGTGTTTTCAAACCTACTTATTCTTAATATAAGGAATCTGTCCTGTGAACGATTCACGCATGCACATTCGTGAAATAGTTGACAAATAGATAAAAATCCGATGACCCCATATACCAATTTTTCAATTTTGACTCCTTAGCAGGCCTTTTCTCCGGATGAAAACTGATTTAAAAAGTTTTTCACATGTTTGAATACCCTATATACCAAATTTCTAGTCTGTAGATCAAATATTCGTTGAATATATAGATCGAGAAGTGTCCACACACATTCTCACAATTATAAATATATAGATAAGAAAATTAAACTGCTTTTAAGATTGGAAATTTAAAAAAAAATTTTATTACAAATAATCAAATCAATCGTTTTGTTGATGGGAGGGAGGTGTTCTACTTTTTAGACAATTATGCATGGTTTTACAACATTGCAACTTGAACTTAGAGTTAGTGGTAAAAAAAGTTGGCTCTCTTAACAAAATGTTTACAAACTAGCGAAATTAAAAGTCTGCTAAAACCTAGATGGTCTAAAATGATGCAGGATATTTTTTTTTGATAAACACTGGTTGTCAGTTTCCAATTTCCAAACCAGAAGCCGTCACAAAGTAGACTCTTTCTATTTTACAAAGTTTTGCTTAATTTTTGGAGAAAACTAATGAATGTACACTTAGATATTTGTATGAAGAAGTGAGATTTTTGCTAATAAGGCAACACTTTTTTTTGTCTCCGAGTTTTCCTTTACACACATTTTAACATGTAGGGATCCAACACGTTGTAGACTCAGTTGCAAAGGAAACAAAATCAAAGAATAGGAAAGAAGTTCAACTCACTGTTTCAGGTTTTAAGAAAAAACCTTTCTTCCTCATTCTCCCACCACACGACTTCTCGTTATGGCTGTGATGTCACCCACGTCTCTAACATGACTATGATCCTCTCAAATGTGATCCGTGGTCTGCGCACACATTTTTCTTTCTATAACTTTTTTCCTTCTTCCTTGCTGTGACGTCATCTTGGACATGGCTCGGTCATTTGCATACAACTGTTCTCACTCTGTTACATTCCTATTTCATGTAAATGAAGATTAATCCTAATTTTCGGCAGATAATTTTTAGATATGTTTTAGATATGTTTAAAAGAAAAGTGTCTTCTTTGGCCATTGAGGGACCGTTTTATAGAGTTTGGAAAATTATGGCTCCCAACACTGGAACTCTTTGTAAGTGGGACATTTTTCCTTCATCACGGTTTTTTCATGTGCAAACACATATTTTACTGATGAAAGTTTATGCATCAAACATGAACGAAACACGGTTTTCCTTTCCTCCAGAGTTTGATCCCCTATTTATTTATTACCTCTCACTAATTCACGTGGCTTATGTCTCCCTCCTCTATAAAACACACCACACCTCTTACTTTATCTTCTTCTCCTGGTTTCCCCATGCAGGTAGCAGAGAGAGCACACCTTCTGTTTCTTTTTGGTGAAGTTATTTGTAGAATTACTACTATAATTATTAATTATAAACCCCAGGAGGTCAAACTGCAGTTTTTATGAAAAATCTGACTTCATGGTTATATAACTTCCTGACAAATCGCATAAAAAAATTAATGAACCAACTTAAGAAAATGGAAAACAAAAAACCTAATGGAATAACTAATTAACAGATAGCGATATAAACATGTTTATTTCCAATAACTTATTTTTCTTCAGTCAGAGATACGTCTTTGACAATCAGTCTGATAGTGACTTTGCTGCTGTTGGACTGAAGTATGGCCCTGTTCAGTCTCAGGAGGTCCATACTCCCAGGCTTTATCTTCTGTAACATGCATGTATGGAAGTACCCGAGAACGGTGTGTACGTGCTTTCACTGGACACTCCTTTTAATATCAGAATATACTCATCAAAGACCTATATAAAGATGACACTCGAGTCATTCAACAGTAACTGTGTAGGTGGCTCTTGGATCATGCTGTCATTCATAATTATCAACGTTATTGTTTGAGTCTGTGTTGGGTCACATTGACATTACTGTTCAAGCGTGTTGGGTTAGATCGATCTTATGGTCAAGCCTGTGTTGGGTCATATCGACATTACTGTTGAATTTTCTGGTCTAGTCAAGAGTTCTCTTGCTTTTATTGGCATGCGTTCTGTTTGAGAAATGGTTAGGCGGAAGTACATTGTTAATAAGAAGCAAAGATTTGCCTAAACGACCGACTATCTATTCATTTAGATTTCATTAGAAAAATTGAATTATTGAGTTCTATTTCGCTTCATTAATAAAATAGAGACATGAAACTACATCGTCACAACTATTACAATTCACATTAAAAAATATAATGCATATGAATCAGGGAAACGTGATTGTAATATGATGGGGGAGGTGATGTGGTTGAGAAAAGGGTGGAATTTATTCACCGGTAGTGATGTAGAACAGAGAAAATATGGACAAAAGGATACTGATACTGGCCAGGCTCAACGTTGCTTAACTTCTGTGATCTGACGAGAACTGGCATGTCAATATAATTATGTTGTATATACCTTTAAGACCTACCATAAACTCTAGCGAGAGAAAAAGGTCCACGGGGGCATAACTAGAAACTGTTTCACCAATGGGTTTGATTGAACTGAAAGGGGGACACTTTTTTTCCGATCAGGATGCAATAAATGCTGTAATAATGCAGCAATTGAAGGCGTAATTGAATGCCGGGCCATTGCATCCTTTTCTGTGTAAATTTCCACCCTGCCTCTTTCCCTCCATGGCAACCGAAGTATGCTTGTTTTGTTGCCAAATTTATTGAACTGCAACAATCTATATATTAATACGATAGCATGTGTGTTATTTTCTGTGTCACGCTTACATTCAGGTCGTTTAATTGTTATGTACTTCCATTTCTTGTCATAAATAATTTTACCAAGAATTCTTCATAAGTTTTGGTTTTGGTTTCGATTATAGCTGATGGCACTTAAGTCATCTACTGTTTTTATAAATAATTTTATCAAGAATTCTTTATAAGTTTTGGTTTCGGTTTTGATTAAGGCTGAAGAAGCTCAATTTATATATATATATAAATATATTTTTTTTTCATAAGTTTTTATTTTGGTTTCGATTCAAGCTAATGCACCCAAGTCATATGGATATATTTTTTTTATTTTTGAAATCGCAACTTTATAATATACAAAAATCGATAGAACATTAATTCTATAATAATATATTCAAAATCTGCAAGAATTCAAATATATTTAAGCGTAATTTACAACCGGGCTTTGCCAGGCGTCCCTGCTAGCTTAGATAAATACTTTTGCAGTTTTAACAAAAAAGCTACAATAATATCAGAGTGTCTCCATTTACACTGAACATCTACAGAATGCCAACATCAATATATTACATACGAATGAGTCCTCTGTGGAATTTCCACAGGTCCTGCTAGTTAACCATAAGAGATAAAGATTCGTTTCAGAGTAACTTTTTCACAATTCAGTCTGCAATTCTGTGCTCATAAAATGGGTTGTCCTACAGGTGCAACAAAGTTACTAGATATGATTAAGAGAGTTTTCCCCTTAGGGTAAAATTAAGTATCATATTAGACTGGGTTAGTACTCAGGAGAGAGCAAGAAAACATATTGGTTATTTAAATCAGCAATAAAAATAACAAAGCCGATAGCCATTAGTCACATGCTCTCGTGTAATGAATGAATGCATGAATATAGGATTGACATGAAATTCTTAAAGATAAACTAAAATGACCAAAAAATGGGCTGAAATGACTTAAATAAATAAAAAGTAAATGACTTAGAATGACTTTAATGAACTTAAGGATGAACTGAATGACCTTAAGAATAACTTGAATGCTTAAAAAATAACTGGAATCCTTCAAAAACAACTTGAATGATCTGGAGAATGACTTAAATGGCTTTGAGACTGACTGGTTATAAAGTGGGTGATTATTTTACATTAAATTAATACAGAAAAGTGATCCCCCACTTTATATCACAATAAGTACGGCATGTAGTAAGAACAGATACGACACTTTGATCCTAGCCAAAAGGTCAAGAAAAGCTTAAAAAGCTAAGAACAGCATCTATTAACAACAGACCTTTGGTCTTAACCAAAAAGGCCAAGCACAAAAGTGTTACGGACAGACCGACAGACCAACTGACAGTCGGACCAACTTATAGAGTCGCTTGCACACGACTAAAACTCTGATTTTCATAAAATACTTGCTTGTGTAACATGGCCATTACTTTTTATCTGTGCTGTTACACTTTAAACCTCTCAGACCCACACGCTGTCTGGTACTGTTGCAAAGTAACAAATAAATAAAACATAAATAGGAAAGACAACAATCCGACTCAGCATTTTTTAAGGGTAAACGAAATGTATTTATTCGGGATTCCTCCAAAACAACACACTTCATTATATTTCCAAAGTCTCGCACACACATGCTTTTTAAAAATCTTTGTCTCTAAGCCACCTAACACTGGCATCAGCCAGTGCTTTCTCATTCTTGTATTCACCCGTCCATCTTCCTTGGTAAGCACTTTGCTTATCTATCCAACCACGTGGAGTATTTTTTTCTCCTTTTCTTGTCACAAAAGCTTGCACACACTTGCTAATTTGCATATGTGCTTTAATGGCTGCTGCTCCTAATATTTTCGCTAGCCAGCTATCCTTCGACTTCTGCTGCAGCTAATATTTTATCACACACGTCCAAATGCGCTCTGTTACACAAATACACTTATTTCAAGGCTGATTATAATGTGAACTTTTAGAATCATTAATTTGGTGATAAATATTAAGAGAGGAGGAAAGAGTGAGAGAACAACAGAAAGAGAGAACTAGAGATAGAGAAATAGAAAACATGATAGATAGGGATACAAAGAGCACAAGAGTTAGAAAGATAGAGAGATAAAGATATAGAGAGAATATCATGTGTACTTAATGCATGAATGTAGCAATTACAACAACAAAAAAAAAAAAACGACAAACACTAACATAAAAGAAACAAAAGAACCTAAAGACAAGCACCGTTTAAAAAGAGGAAGAGAAAAAAATAGAGATGGTGAGATAGATAAGCGATATAGATAAATATAGAGACAATATTACGTCTACTTAATGCATGAATGTGACAATGAATAATAAAAAAGTAGAAATTAAGGGAGAGACACTCAGATGCGACAAGCACCAATAAAAAAAATATATAAAAATACCTAAAGGCGACAAACAAAATCTGAATGCAAAGAAAATAACCAAATTACGAGATAGAAATGGAGAATAAATAGTGAAAAAAAGGAGGCATCACAATAACATCTTAGTTTACAATGTCAACGAATTGCATGCAATAACTTAATCCTTTTTTGATTAGAAGTGAAAATTCGTTAATGAAAAGCTCCCAGAAAGTTTATTTTTGTTGTGATTTTCTTCTGATCACCTTAATTGTTAATAAGTTCTTTCTTTCAACAAAAACCAACGAGAGATGCTAAAAAAAAAAAAAAAAAAAATGGAAAGAGTTCTGAAACACTGATTATAATTTTTAACATCTGCTAAAATAAAGTAAACCACAAATGACATAAGTTCTTTGGTGTTCCACAATTTGGCCATCTTTTAATCAACCACGCAGCATGCGGCATCTTTAAAACGAAACAGCAGTATATACTAAGAAGGAATTTATGGTTAACTTTAGAAAAAAAACGTTGGATCATTCTACTGCACCGAAAGTATCTGGATGCAATTCTGTCTCTACGTGAGATACATCCTAAGAAGTACTGCTAACCACATCTGCGGAAGTGTAACAGAGCATACTTCAAAGTCTAGACAAAGTTTAAAATGAACTTCGAAATCTAGCCAGGAATGATCTCTTCTGTTCCTTATACAACCACTATCAACAATTTCTCCCACTTTCTATCTGTGCCTAAATCTAAAGACAGTTTCTATGGACAAAACTTTTTTTCATAAAACTGCCCACCTGTGAAACACTGTTTTACTGGCCTGCTTTCTGGCCGACTACAATATGGTAGCCTTCAAGTCTAATGTAAACAAATTCTTGTTGACCTGTCCTCTTAAATAATCAAATTCTACCCAATCTACACTATTAACAAATACTACACTACCACCTTACATTCATTTACACTTATCCTTGAGCAGTCTTCTGGTCTTGATAAGTGGTAATTTACTTCTAAAAATAAAATAAAAAATGAAAATTGTCAACTTTAATGATCTAACACACAAACGTTTTGTTTTACAAATGTACATATGCCAATTTGTTTTATATCGTTTGAACAATGAAAAACGTTTTTTTTTTCCAAATGTACATATAACACCATTTTTTTTTTTTTTTTTTTAAACTTTTGTTTGCTCCAAACAAGGTCACTTGGACATAAGAGCCTATATTTAGGACCAAATTCACAGGGAGACTATGTAGGGCACTGAGATATTTGTTCACATTACATTTAAACTTCTGCATGTTAGTACAGTCAGAAAAGTAGGTAACTGGGCGAGAATTTCAAAATCTAGCAGTTCAAGGGAAGAAACTATTTGAGTAGAAAGCTTTCTTGCATCTACGGATATCAACAATGTAGGGTGGGATTTTGCTGCTTGTCAGATTATTTGGGGGATATTTATATCGAGGGAGTACAAGTGCTTTATTCATATTAAAATACTTGTAAAACAGGCACTGGGATGCAAGATTGCAACAATGGAACACAAGTTGGAGTTTGGTTGATATTCGGTTGGAGACTTTTTATTGGATTCTAAGCATGAGAGACTGGTGGCAAATGCACCAACCCGATGAGCTAATAGCAGTTTTGTAAAGATATAGGATACTCTCAATTAAAGTTAATTTTCTATCAGTAAAGTGGAATTGTTGATTATCTATTATTTACTACACTGTTATAAATTTTCCAGAAATTGCGAGTTCTTAATTTTTGTGACTCCATGTATTTTCTGGTGATTTCAGTATGCTTTCTTTTGGCTGCGGCTATTCCATTCTTACAATTATTTCTAGTTTCTGTATATTTATGTCTATTTGCACTGGACTTATGTCAATTAAATCTGTAGAATGCATGCTGCCTTTTAGCAGTGGCAGCTGCACAAATAGAAATGAATCATTGGGGGGGGGGAGTGAGGTTTGTTATAAAATTTCCATGCGGGAACATTTGCTTCAATTGTTGCTTTTAATCATTCAGTAGCCACATTTGTACAATGTTCTGCAGGATGAGAAAAAATACTACTTTATCAGGCATCTCTGATTTAATCTCTGATGGCTTCTCAATCAGCCTTCCTTAAGTATCTTGTCATTTTCAGAAATGGCTGTTTAACTTAGGATTAAGAGTTTAGGGTGATGATCAGCATTCCCGAGTGGGCTATGGGAATTTATCACACAATCCTTGGGAACTAGTGAGGGTTGCTGATCCTGATGATCTGGGAGACGGGTTGGGAACATGACAGTCTGTGTAAGGGAATGGAGTAAAGAAAGTTACTAAATACATGTACTTGGGCATGAGTAACTAGGGAGAACGCTGCATCTATGCTGTCAGAGATGTGGTTGATTAGAGTACAGTCATGGAAAAACAGTAGAGAAAATATAAGTAACTCATGCTATGTTAAAAGGTTAGTCTAAATAGCCTGGTCATCTGATTGCAGTTTGTATCCCCTAGTCAAAGGGAGAATGCTAAGAATACAGACTTCAAATTCATAAATGTATCTGTCTTAGTTCTTACAGCAAAGTGGGGGGTAACTAGACATGATAAAATGGTTTAAGGAGCGTAGGTTAGTTTCATTTAGCACTAAGATATCCGGTGAGTTTACTAGAAGAAATACTTCTACATCGTCTATGTTAGTTCTAAGTCCACGGATATTGGAGGAGGCAAGTTAGTTTTGTTTGAGCCTTTACTTTATTTAATAGTTTCAGTTTTAGAGTAGAAAGTGTGGGACAAAGTGGTTATGTAGAATACCAAACATGCACACACAAGTAAACTGTCAGCTGACACTCTTCATCTACAAGATTGTAGCCTCAGGAAAGCCCACCGTAGATGGGTGCAGGGTTCCTATTCATGCGCGACATAGCATTACAACCATCCTCATATTATACAACTGATGATAGAGCAGCCACTCAAAGTGCTACCAAAGAGTTAGAGCTCCTGTACTGTCAGTTGGAAAACAGCAATCAGACAAACTGTAAAACTGGTACACACAAACCTGTTAGACAAGAATGGCCCAGACTAATTGCGTGAAGATACATGGCAATCAAGCACCCCCAAGATGCCCAGTTTTAGGAAAAGGGAATGAGACAGAAGTGGAGATGGCGTTCATTGTTTTAGTCAGGAAACAAAGCCAAGCACTGGGTGTCTCTGTTGAGTCTCTGTGATCAAACCTCTGCACTCAGCTTATAGACAAAGGAAGGGTATGAAAGCCAGGCGATAGGCAAAACTTTTCTATTCCTTAAGCAGTTTAAGTTTGCAAACTGGTAACCAACTGATACAATGTTTTAAATAATAAAACAACTTGAAAGTATTTTTTTAATTATTTATTCCAATCTAATTTTATTAAACCCTACAAATGTATTATCTCATTTTGATTTACACTGTAATAACTTATTTAAATGCATTAAAACAGTAATATTTAAATGCATTAAAACAGTAATATTTAAATGCATTAAAACAGTAATAGACAAATAAATTGGTAAATTACTTTACAAATCTCAAAACGTCTCTGTCACTTTTTTTTACAAAAATAGTTTAACTATTAACAAACCCAAATTGTAAATTTTATTAACATTTAGATTGACAAGATTTGGGGGGGAAATCTTCCGTATAGTTTAGGGCCTCAAAAGTTTCTCTCAGAATAAATAATCCAACACATGTCCAACAGTTGAAATGTGACACTTCATGCCTTAAATCTGGCAATAAAAATCCATTAATATTCCCATCAGATATGAGATTATATACTTAAGTAAATCTCCTTGGATCTTATCAAAAAAATATTTGGATAATATCTCCGTAACATGAAACCCTATTTTTTTTTTTTTTTTTAATAAATGGATTCATAAGTGACAGGGTTGAATCGGTTGAGAAATATAGATTACACCACTACCTTCACATTTGGGAATTTTACCCATTTTTTTTATGTTGTTTTTAAGAGCATAAACACTATGAGAAAAGTGTTTTGAATAAAAATTGCATCACTATAAACGTTTTTTTTTTTAGATTTGTTATCGTCACAATCAAACTTAATGGCCAATGTATATTTATTTATTTATAAGTATTGAAACTCGGTATTGCTGAGGAGCAAAGTTTCAAATGGATCATTTTTCTAACGTGTAATAATGATTAATGTAATAATGTTTCTGATGTGTAATAATGATTAATGTAACACAATGTTTCCAGATATGAAACAATATTATGGGGAAAAAACGCTTTGTTATAGTAAAATCAAACACTCATCGAATTAAAAATAATAACAAATAGTTAATTAACAAAATGTCCGTTTTCCAAACCAATATGCAAATTAGTTAACCTTGTGACTGACATGGCATATACATCTATATATCTATAAAAGTGAAATTGTCTGTCTGTGTGTATACATTTCCCTACCAAACTACTCCGTCAATTTTCAGTCTACAGACTAGAGATTTGACATAACAGGTATTGAGATTTGGGGTCAAAATTGGGACCAAAGTTAAAACAATTTGTCCTCTGCGGTCTCTATCAAATTACTCAGCCAATTTTTTGTCTAAACATTTGAAATTTTACAAAGTGTATTCAGAGATGGGGCAAGCTTTTTAATCGGATTTTGGTTGAAAATTTAGTCAAAGCTCAAAAGATTTTACCTTTGCGGTCTCTAGCAAACTATTCAGCCAATTTTGGGTTCAAACATTTTATATTTTACATAAGGGGTAGTCAGACATGCAGTAAGCTTTTTAACCAGTTTTTGGGCGAAAATTTGGCTGCCAAGAGGTCAGATTTGACCTTTGCAGACTCTACCAAACTCCTCCGCCAATTTTGGGTTAAAACACTTGAAATTTTAGATGTAGGTTACAAGGACATGAGTCAACCTTTTTAATATATATATACATATGCAAATAAAGTTAGAACAGTACATAGGGCCCGAGCAAAGCTGGGATGAACTGCTAGTAAACAATATATAAAGAAAATGATGCATTTATTAATTAATTTGGTTTTGACTTTAAGTTAAAATAAGTCGTTTTGACTTTTGTGTGAGTGCATGAAAAGAGCACAACCGCATCTATTCATTTAGATATGAATTTATTTCATATTTTTAAACAAATATAACAAATTCATGTTTAAACATAGTAATGCCTCTTAATATGTTTCTGAATTTTTGAGATTAGGATTGGTTATTCGTATTATTTGGAATCTTCAGACTACTGTTTTCATCTTGTGTGCCATTTTCACAACGTTTTGGTCAATGTAACCTCCGACCATCTTCAGATATATCTCATCGAACTCAGGAATTTGGATAGAATTTCGAACCGTTTATTTCACGGAAGTAGTATTCTCTCGTTCCATCAGTCATGACTGGATAGAGGTCCTGAGTAATTCACAATTGTATTTTTTGTTTGCCCACACTCAGAATCGAACCTTCAACTTTCAGGAGTATCACTTTTCACAATTGATTTTTCAAATACAGTGGTTAGAGTTCTTATTATTTTCTTATTATTTGGATTCATCGGAATACTGTTCTAATCTTGACCGTCATTTTCATAACATTTCGCTCAATGCAACCTTCAATCTTCTCCAGGTATATTTTGTTGAACTTAGGAATGTTTCTGCCAAACTCGGGAATTTGAACGGAATTTCCAATGGAGCCCTTTATTTACTTCACACAAGTACCATGTTCTCGTTCCGTCAGTCACAAAACAAAAGTGAAAGTACAAATATTCCTGGGCAAGACATAGTCGGGAGAGTTAGTATATAATAAAATCACATTCAAACATAACTTTAGAAATTTTATTGAATTAATGTTATGACAAAATGATACTTTAACAAATTCAATTAAACTTCAGAAAATTCAGATTAAAAAGTGAAAAACAACTGTTTAAAAATACATGATTTCATATCCTGTCTATTATGTCTTTAAATAGACAACGAAAAGATATTTATAGAATTTAAATAATATTTCATAAGATGCTCCATCAATTTTATTGTAAAACTGATTTTTTAAATGATTTGTATTCGTTTACTGAATTATCTTTTAAAGAAAATTTTTTTCAAACAACAAATTAATTAAAAAGAGGGAAGGGGTCAATGAACGGAAAAAAAAATGTGGAAACTTCTGTAAAATGAGGACTAGATACAGCTAACATACATACACAGATATATATATAATCTGAAATTTTTGCGAGGGAAAGAATCGATCATGCTGAACTAAAGATAAATCTTCGGAAAGACAATGTGTTGGTTTTGCCCATTGAATTGAACAGCTGGAAATGTGAAACTTGTAATCGCGTGCTCTTCTCAAAAGCGGCTCATATTAACCACAAACAAAAAAACACATGCCATGAGCAGAGTGAGCAAAAAAATGGAGCCAAAAGT
>NC_136490.1:146370517-146560517 GCF_053919585.1 Euprymna scolopes
ATGTGCCTATTGAGAGAGAGAGAGAGAGAGAGAGAGAGAGAGAGAGAGAGAGGAATAGAAAGAGAGTGTAAGGGGAAAAGAGAGGGCGTGAGGGGTAGAGAGAGTAGAATGAGAAGAGAGAGTGGGAGATCAATTAGTAGATGACATTTATAACAAGAGTGGCAAAACCAGGGTTGCGGAGTCGGAGGTTTTAGCTGGAGTCGGAGTCGGATTTCTAAATGTACTAGGAGTCGGAGTTGGAATTTTTTATCCGACTCCGACTCCTTAAGTCCAAAAAAAAATTTTTTTTTAATGGTTTTCCTGTTTGGTTTTACCAGTTGCACAATTTAGCAGTTTTTATAATGTCTTGTTCTTATTTTTTGAGATATATCATATTTTGTACTGTCCTGCAATGCTTCTACTTCATCAAGATATTTTGGTTTATCGGATCACTGCAAATCTTGTCTGGACAGCTTTTTTCGCTTTGGTTGTGACGTCACACATGATCAATGAAAAGTCTGTCTTTGAGTGAGATCACTGTGGATAACAATCAGATTGTAATCCGAAAGTTATCCAGTTCCTGAATGGAATTTGGCAATTTGATTAGTCCAGGATCGATCCGGAATTACAATCTTATCCAAAAAAAAAATGGGTATAAATCAATTTGTGTTGCCACCATGTGACAACATTGTATATGATTAACTAATCTAAACAAAAATAGCTGATTATCGCTGAAACAGTGCATCCCAGTGATTTTTCTTTTCCTTCATTTTCGGTAGTTTATCACATTTTTCGTTAATAGAAATATGCTAGATTTTTGTTTTTGTTTTTCTTACAAATAAGTTTTAACATTTAAACATTTCTGTTCTCTTATTCTTTATTCTGCATCATATTCGCTTTTTTTGCTGTTTTGTTTGTTTTTCCGATTTAAAAAAAAGTTATATTTAAACAGGGTTATTACGTTCGCATATTCTTTATTTTCCATTTTGTTTTGATTTACCCCCCCCCACCTCTAAACACCCGGGAAGCGCTGGGTACCCTCGCTAGTTAAACATAATTCTATGTTATTTATTAGTAAAAATGAATGCCTGAAAATTTTTTGACTTCAATAAATAAAAGATCAGAATTTAAATATTTTATTTTTTTGTAGTTTAGGGTGTTGTCGTTTAGAAAAACATAACAATGTTAGAAAATATCGGATTCAAAATTCTTTAATTTTGGACCACTTTCCATGCAATGAGCCGAATATACAACTTTCCTGAGTCTAGGCAAGTTGATTTAAAATCAACCTACCCTAATACTGGTATGTGGAAGAATCTAAAAAAACCCTACATATGTATTTATTTACGTTTTTATAGGTTTACAGAAATTGATTACTGAAATAAAGCAAACAATTTTTACATTTTGAATTAAACATCTTTTTTTTTTGACAGATTTACAGAAATATATAATTTTGAAAATTAGTTACAAAACTTGGTGCACCCACAAGATGGCTTCAAAACGTAAATCTGCCGTATTTGACCATTTTAACTTAACCAGTGATTTCAAGCATTATGTATGTCAGTGCATAACAACCCGAGACGATGAAGAAACAACTTGTGGTGTTGAAATTAGTGCTTCTGGTGGTGGTACTATCAAAGGCCATGCTCCTACTCGTGCTTCTAACTTAAAAAGACATTTGGAGCGCTGCCATCCTAGCATTTTTAAACTTGTTCAACAGAAAGACAAAGGCTCATCTAATACACCAACCACATCAAAATCTAAAACTTTGATTACTGAAAAGAACCCTACCACAGCATCTCTTACAAGTTGTTTTGTTAGTAATAAAGTTACAATCTCAATGGCTCCAGCTGAATTATAAAGGAACATCGTTAAGATTATTGTTCTCAACAGCATTCCCTTGAGATTCTTTTCTCGGCCTGAAGTATTAGCACTGATTGGTGAAGTGGTACGAAAATTAGGAGTGGCTCTAAACAGAGATTCCATAAAGAAATTAATTATTGGTGAATATGAAAGCAAAAAAAAAAAAAAAACAGCTGAAGAGAAAACTAAGCAATAAGTTTGTATAATTGAAAATGGATGCATGCACACACCATCGTGTTAATTATTTTGCTGTTTATGTTAGGTATGTGGATTAAGGGGAAAATATGACTAAAACCTTGGCCATTAAAGACACTGAAGCCCAACATTCCAGTAACTTCTTAAAGCAATTGGTAAGACTTTGGCATTCAGAAAGATCATGTATTATGCATTGTCACAGATAATGTGTCTAACATGCTGAGTATGGTAAAAAAAACTGAATGAAAGAGAAGATTCTAGTGTTACAGAAGAATGTGCAGCAGAAATTCAGGAAGATCAACCTGGGCCAAGTCACAGTAGACAGCCAATTGACTGGGATGACTTAACAGAGAAGCAAGAGGATTTTAATTTCTTTGAAGGATTTGAGGAGGCACCAAATTCATTGGATGCATTTGGTGATGTAGCAGCCTGCATTTCAAAAATGA
This sequence comes from Euprymna scolopes, assembly GCF_053919585.1. Lineage (NCBI taxonomy): Eukaryota > Metazoa > Mollusca > Cephalopoda > Sepiida > Sepiolidae > Euprymna > Euprymna scolopes. The sequence continues at coordinate 146,373,001 of NC_136490.1, forward strand.
ACACCAGCGTTGCTGTGTTCATACACACCAACTTGCAGTAAACGATGCTCTTAAAGAGTATCATTCCAGTTATCTGATAGCAAAAGTCAGAAGAGTTGCTATTTCAGCAAGAACTCCGAAGATTGATGACATTCTTAAAGGAAGAGCTGGAAAAGGAGCCATATTAGACCAAGTAACTCGCTGGGATAGTGCTTACAACATGGTAAAACGGCTTGTTGAATTGAAGCCTATTCTTATCGATATGGCAAAACCAGATGTCAGTTTTTCAGAAGCACAATGGATTCAACTTGAAGAACGGGAAGACCTTTTTAAGCTTCCTTTTTAAGTGACAAAAAAGCTTCAAGAAGAGGACCTCACTCCAGGAATGTTCTTGAAAGAATGGAAAATGTTAGAACATTCCTTATCCAGGCGTGGTGCTTTGCTAGCAAGAATAATGTGCGAGTCAATGCGTCAAAGAGAAATACAACTGCTTCATAATAAAATCCTACTGGCTGGAGTATATGTAGACCCAATGAATAGAGTGTTGTTATCTGACACTCAGAAAGATAAAGCGAAATCGACACTTTGTGATCTTGCTGTGAGGATTTCGGGCTTACATTCAAAGGCATCTACTGAAGATCCAGACACTATTTCAACCACAGACTCAGAGGGAACCTGCGATGAAGAGGATTTTGAAAAGCTTTTGGATCAAGAAGATCATAAAGCAAGGTCAAAGCGGCATAAGCTACAGGAAACAGCTAAAACGCTATCTTCAGTGAATAAAGCCTTAGCAAGTTTCAAGCTAGACTTTCATGCTGCATTACAGCAAGTAGAACAACTAGTTAGAAAGTCTAAGTTAAATGTTTATGAAGCTATAAAGCAGTACCCTGCGATAGTGAAAGAATCTGCAATGTTGGCAGCAGCACTTCCTCCAACACAAGTGAGTGTTGAACGTTTGTTTTCAGCGCTAAGGCTAATCAGGACAGACCAAAGGGCTGCAATGAAAGAGAAGCTCACTGAAGCCATCTTGTTTTTGAGAGTAAATTATTAAATTCTTATTTGCAACTTTCAATCCTATAATTATAAATAAAGCCTATTTTTTATGTTTACAAATAAGACATTTCTATAGATTGATTTTTTTTCCTAATATTGTGATAGAAGATTTATGAGAATGGACAAATGCAATAACATATGAGTTTTTTCGGGAGAGGGTACAAAGGAAAAAGAAAATATATAGCTTGAAGTGCAACTCTGCTATTATAGATTTGAATATGCTGATAGGCTGGTAAATGATCATGAGCATAAATAATACCATTGTGTATTATATATATATGTATATATATATGTATATGTATATGTATATATATAATATATGTGTATATGTATATATATGTATATATATATGTATATGCATGTATATATATATGTATATATATGTATATGTATATATATATATGTATATATATGTATATGTATATATATGTATGTATATATATGTATGTATATATATGCATTTGTATATATATGTATATATGTATATATGTATATATGTATATGTATATATTTATATATATATATATGTATATGATATTTCAATAATAAGCAATCCATGCTACTATAGCCCTTTATAGCTTTTTCCTGTTTTACCTTTGATCCTCATTCCATAAAGGCAATATTATCTTTTAAAATATTATTCTCTGTATAATGTCTTTATCCCCCTCTTCTGATGAAAAGCGTTTCGCTTCGAAATGCCATAGCCTAAAGAGGTTTCCCTATCCCTAAATATTGTATTTTATTTTGAACTGACAACATAATAAAATTTAATTGTAAACTTTTTATCCCTTTGTTATCTAAACTTATTCTATAAAGCTGGTTGAGTTTATATGTGAGTATATTTATCATGCAAGTGAATGTTAAACGTCGAAAATGATATACATGAAAAGTAATTATAAAATGCATGCTGAATCGATGTGGGAGGCTGGTATATGGATCTGCAAAATAGATTTTCACATAGGGTCAAGGAGTCGGGAGTCCGGAGTCGGAGTCGGACTTTTACCAACCCTGGGCAAAACAACATATGAGAGAAGGTAAAAGTGATAGAAAGTTACTAAGAAATGAGTCTCGAGTGATTTGAAAACCACAATAATTTGAAATGGAAGTTTTTTTTAAAAACATAACTCAATCCAAAAACTAATGAATAAATTAGTACACATTTTGTGGCATGAAAATATTCAGGGAAAAAAGCCTTTATGAAACAAACGTTGGTGAATTCAGCTTTAGTATAATGTAGATATAATAGCGTAGTACCTTTATAACGTACATACGTGTGTCACGGTTTTCAAATTACAAATTATTTGATCGGAAGATCCTATTTATCATTAAAGGAGAATAGAAGGTGATAACACGCTACGAACATTAAATTTGTATTTAGATAACATGCCAATTCAATATTATAAGTATGTTATCACCATATATACTTCTTTTTAGTAAATACGATATCTCTATCACCAAACACGCAATGTAAAAAAATAAAATAAAATTTTAAAAAATGATGTAGCTTTTGGGCTGTACATGAAACTAAAATATACCTTCTTGATCTTCTGGCTAGGATCCAAGGGTAGTAACTGTTCTATCTAAATATGGTATGATGATGTTGTGGAGTTTCCTTTCAAGCCAGGCGTTCATACAATCATTTTTAACAAAGTCTTCAATCTAAGATTGTCACAATACCAACAGTTTAACTTTGATATGATACTAGCGGGGGGGAAAGGAGGGGAACGCCCGGCTTTGTCCAGTCGTAAAATACTCACAGACTTCTATAAGGATTAATAAGGATAAGATACACCATAATAACCAGATATATTCTGACACTGCATTAACCAGATTACTTAGATGATTACTTTTACAGTTTTAACAAAAAGGCTACAATAGTATCGCGGCGTCTCGATTCATGCTGAACATCCACAGAATCTCCAGCAGCAATATGTTACATATGAAAGATGCCGCTGTCAAATTTCCACAGGTCCTGCTAGTTTATTATAAATAAACTTATGAGATAAAATTGCGCATATTCATAACTGATGATTGATTACACACTGAATGATTATTTTTCATTATTAATCGATAGGAACGTTACTTCCGATTAATGTGCAGTTTCATGAGATATCGGATGCACTGTAGAGAACCTACTGTTGCTTTTATGAAATTATTTTTTATATCTAATGGCTTGAATTAAAGTTTAAAATGCAAAAGTTAAGTATCATGCTTTAATTGTGCTCTAAACGGAAACATTTATTTTGAACGCGGCTGTGATATAAAAGAAACTACTGTTGATTTTATAAGAGGCCTTTTGGCTTGTGTCGTAATAAAACTTCTCAAATGCACTAGTGATGTTGTGTGTAACTTTGGTCAAAAGCGTCTGTTCCTTCCTTCATCAGATAATTTCGATTATCGATTATCAATATTTATCAAAGACATTCTAATACAAAACCTATCTAAGAACACTGCCAAGCACAAAATACCTTTGTGTGAAATTTCATAAAAATTGGCCCAGCCGTTTTCGAGTGCATAGGGAACGAACTCACACATACAGACGAAGTTTTTTATGCAATAGTAGAGATATTTTTTAATATTATAGGAAATATCTTTTTTTAATAGTATAGGAAATATCTTTTTTTAATATTATAGGAAATATCTTTTTAAATATTATAGGAAATATCTTTTTAAATATTATAGGAAATGTCTTTTTCTAATAGTATAGGAAATGTCTTTTCTAATAGTATAGGAAATGTCTTTTTTAATAGTATAGGAAATGTCTTTTTTAATATTATAGGAAATATCTTCTTTTTCTTTAGTCTTATAGTAACTTTTTTTTTTTCGAGATGTTAGACACAGGATCAAGTGTGGTTTTGAGAAGCCAGCACACTCTGGCTTAAAAAAAAATGTCTCAACAGTCCTTTCAACATTCCCCAGTAGTGACGCTTTAGGCAATTAGCAATAAACAAACCTCTTTTCAAAGAGAGAAAAGGTAAAGCCTGGAAGGATGAACCATCAAACACTGAACATAACCATACCTCAGCCTAACAGCAACAAAACCACTGATTTATTAAAAACAGTATTGCTCTTTTATTAATCTAATTTATAAAACTCACTATGTCTGTCTTCATATTTTCAAACTATCTCTTCCGAAACGAAAAGTTGCAGAGCAGCCTCAAATGATTGGATTTTTACAGGTAATTCTTTTATGGATCTTTAGTCTGTTAAAATAGTTTTTAATGGGTCAAAAAATGGGTCAAAAAAAAAAAAAAAAATCATTATACATTTTGTACATTCATCTTAGTTTATTTTTAATCAGTTCATATGCGTGTCACGTTGCTACAGTGGTAACGTCACCAGCTTTGAATGCTTAAGTTTTGCTTTTAGTTTCGATTCTAGCTGATGGCACACAAATACTTTTTTTTTACCTTTGAAATCATGACCATAATAATACAGGGTGTGGCATAAATAACGCCCTTTTATATCTTATTATATTTATGTATATTTTCTTTAACTAATTCTTAAACATTTATTTTTTTCAGGTATTTTTTAAACCATGAGATTAACAATTGAACAGAGAGTAAAAGCAATACAATTGTATTATCAAAATAATAATAATGGTGCTAAAACTGCAAGATTGTTATCAGATGAATATGACATCCCAAGAGTGCAAAGCCGAAATATCAAAAGCTTGATTAAAAAATTTGAATCCACAGGAAGTGTAAGGGATGCTCAAAGATCCGGAAGGCCAGTTGTTGCAACGAGCTTAGAAAAGTCCAATGAACTACAAGAATCGTTGCTGCATACTCCTCAAAAATCCAGTAGACGTCTTTCTACAGAGTTAGCAATCAGTGATAGGAGTGTTCGCAGAATATTGAAGAAGCTAAAGATGAGACCTTACATTCCACGTGTTCTTCAAAGTTTGCATGATGGAGATCAAGATAGACGATTACAATTTTGTGAAATCTTTTTGAATAAAGTTAATGAAGATATAACTTTCCTTGAAAAGATATGGTAGTCAGATGAAGCAACCTTTAAGTTAAATGGGCATATCAATCGCCATAATTGTGTGTATTGGAGTAATGAGAATCCTCATATCATCTTGGAAAAGGATGTTAATTCGCCAGGAGTAACAGTTTGGGCTGCCATTTCTTGTATGGGATTAATAGGGCCAATATTCTTCGAGGGTACTGTGAATCAAAATAATTATTTGCATATGCTTCAAACGGAATTTTGGCCAAGAGTTGAAAATCAGACTGATATTTTTTTTCAACAGGATGGGGCTCCACCACATTATGGGTTAAGAGTTAGGGAATGGTTAAATGAAAATTTTGAAGATAGGTGGATAGGACGAAGGGGACCAATTGAATGCCCATCACGATCTCCAGACTTAACTGCCACCAGACTTTTTTTTGTGGGGTATATTGAAAGATAAAGTTTACAATCTTAAGCCGAAAACAATTCAGGAATTAAAAAATGCAAATTTCAGATAAATTTCATGAAATTACCATTGAAGAGTGTAAAAAAGTTTGTAAAAGTGTCGCTGGTAGAGTTCAAAATTGTATGGAACATGATGGAGAACATTTTGAACATCTGAGTTAAATTTTAAAGTTAATAAAGTTGGTATCCTTTTTTTCATTAAATTTATTTTGATTTTATTTTTATTGACTAATTTTGTTCCCAAAAATCGTTTTTTTAGTTCAGAAGATCATTACTGTAAAGATCACCAATGTGGATATTGAATTAGATATTTAATAAATTTGAGATATACCTTTTACTTTTATTTATCTTTAAATTGCATTCATATTATAAAGAAAAAAAGGATATTAAGAAAGGGCGTTATTTATGCCGCACCCTGTATATACGAAATCTGAACAAATTCAAATAGCATATTTAAGCGTATTTTACGACCAGCAAATTCCCCTCCCTCCTGCTAGTATCATATCAAAGTTAAACTGTTGGTATTGTGAAAATCCTAGATTGAAGACTTTGTTAAAAATGATTTAATGTTGAAAGACTTTTTGTGGATACTTTTGTATGAAGTATACAGATTTAATGCTGATAACACTTAATACACTTGATATAGATCTAATGTTGATAACATTTAATATACTTAATGTAATGAAGATTAAACATTGTAGGTTAGGGTCATAGTTTAATTAGACAATCAGCCATTCTTATCTAGAGAAAATGACACATAAATTAGAGTTGGTAATTAGAGTAACATGCATTTATTTACCTTCAAGAGGTTAGACACAAGTGTAACAAAGCACATATGAGTGCGTGTGAAAATATCAGCAGCAGCCGAGGGATAGATGACTAGCCAAGGTATTAGCAGCAGCTATTTGAGCACTATGCGAATTAGCAAGTGTGTGCGATCTTGCATTAAAAGAAAAAGAAAAGGAGAAAAAATGCACCACATGGCGAGGAGCAGAAAGAAAACCGTGTAGTCCTATAATATTGGCAAGAGACTTTTAAGCTGATGTCAAGACGGCAGGGTATTGTTAATCTTATCATGAAATGAACAGTAAAAAAAACAAAAGAATTGTTTGGAAAGTAATGGTAATGCCTTTTGCTAAAACAAAAAAAGAAGCCGAGTTGGATTTATTTATTTTTGTTTGTTGGTTCCTTTACAATGGTACCAGACAGTGTGGGGGTCCGAGAGAGTTTTGAACTGTAACAAGCACGATCCAAGCGCAACGGCCATGTCACACAAGGTTGTGAAGTTTTGAAAAGCCAATTCAATAATGCTAGAGTAAGGGCCTATCAAGCTATCAGAAATAAACAAACCTTTTTTCAAAGAAACAAGGTAAAGCAAAGGAGAGATGAACTCCTAGAATTACACTGAACCATAGATCAGTCTGACAGCAACAAAGCTGCTGTTAGAATGATTGTCAAAGACGTATCCTCGACCAGTTTGATCAATATGTATTCAGGCTGTACCATAAAGTATTGATTAGACTAATATGTAAAACTTGCATCATATTTCAGGTAGAGATACTTCAAAAAGATAATTTTATGAGGTGCTTTCTAGACTTTTTTCATGTAGGCACTTTTATTGATAGTACATATATAAAACTCTAGTCCCTTCTGAAGTAATCTCTTTTGGCTGCAATGCACTTGTTGTACCGTTCCGAAACCTTCTGGAAGGCCTCATGGCAGTCCTCTTGTGTGAGTGTGTCAATGACCCTCGTTACAGCCTCTTTCATCTCCTTAATTTTCTCATAACAACAGCCTCTAAGGTTTTCCTTGAGCTGAGGGAATAAGCAAGGTCTGGACTATAAAGAGGGTGAGGAACTGTTTTGATGCCAATCTTGGTCAAATAGTCTGTGACAAGAATGAAATTACTTTTGGGATAAAATTTTCCGTATCTTCAGTTCCTCATGAATAATTGTGTTTACAGTTCACACACTGACAGCAAACTGTGCACTTGTCTCTATAGACATACACCGGTCCTTATCCATGAAATTCTTTATTTAGCCAATCAACTCTGGTGTTCTGACTTCCTTACTCCTCCCATACCTCTCATCATCCCTCACAGACTCCATGCCACTCAAAAACTGATGCTCGATTCATGCAAGATGGTCCAAATGCAGTCTGAAACATTCCATACGCTTCTGTGTCATTTTTCTAAGTTTAAAAAGAATTTTATTGCATACTGTTCTTTTAAATCCAGATTGCATTTTCGAAATTCACCAGCTGTGACGATTCCTACTGCAGCTGTTCATTTGAACCTGAAATCATAAAAATTGGCCACTAGATGATTTTAAATGCCTGTACAAAAAATCTGGAAAATTATTTAAGCCACCCTCTAGTCATAAAAATAAGAAAAATCATTTTAAATACAATATTCATTCAAATGGTACATATATTCAACATATTACATAATGATGTTGACACAGTGTTCTTGTTATTACATATTTGAGACTCTAGGCCAGTAAGTAGTGATTATGTTAGCTAGTGCGAATTTTGGTAAGGTTCACTTTAATACAGGTCAGGATAACCCAGATCTGTAAAATAGAATCGTTCTTGAGGTTGAATGAAAGATGGGTGACAAGGCAGTGGAGAGGTCAAACTTTGTAGATAAAACAGGTGTCAAATGATATGAGGATATGACAAGAGTGCAGCCCAATTGTCATAGTAACAAAACCGGATGGATCACCTCAACGCACTGTGGACTTCTGCCATCTCAATAGTCAGGCACTGCGAGAAACACACCACACCCCGTCCCCATTTCATGTTACATCTCAATTGCCAGCAAATACAAGTAAAACTGATTGACGCCGTCGACAGTTACCATTCAGTGCTTTTCAATGACCAAAGTCAACTTCTGACCACATTCATTACAGAATGAGATATATATATATATATATATATATATATATATATATATATAATATGAGCAAACAGTTAATAAAATATGTTAAAAAACACTTTGAAATGAGTTAAAAACATATTTAATCTGAAAAGGAAACACTAGATAAATGCATAGTCCTTAATCCGCGGAGTTTCGAAGAAATACTCTCCTTCTCATCAGAGGGTAGGAATTAGCAAAATGCGGGATCGGATTTTGCATGCAGAAGTATTTGATGAAACAACAAGTAAGTCAAAGATCTTACTTGAAAACAAAATAAGTTAAGCAGAAGGAATATGGTAAAGAAAAAGGTGATTACACATGAATGGATAGTCTGGTGGAAGATAAAAAATCCAGTGACGGTAAAATCCAAATGTAAAACTTCAAGAAAGTTAAAAGAATTTCCATTTGTACAAGTAAAATCCAAAGATATTCCGTAATTGGAAGAAGATGGTCCATAATAATCCAAAGGCAGAAATCCATGGAATAATTCATATGTACAAGGAAAATATAATTTGATATATATATATATATATATATATATATATATATATATAGGGTTTCTTTGCTGCTGGCAACGCATATACCCACTGATATGACAAATTATTATTTGATATACCACGAAAATTCAAGATCCTTGATGACATTTTGTTTTATGATGAGTGTATCGAGGATCACTTTTATCGTGTTTGGGATTTTCTCCCATTTTTATACCTGAATGGTATCGTTGTCAACATTAAGAAATTTCAGTTAAGACGCTGCACTGTTGATTTTGCTGGCCTCTCAATTACTCGGCAGCAAAAATTTTGTCTGCAATTGCAAATTTTCCAACTCCTCTTGACATTACTGGGGCTCGATCTTGGTTTAGTTTGATTAACCAAGTGGCCTGGGTGTTCTCTGTTAGCAACATTTTGCAACCGTTTCACGATTTAATAAAGCACCACCAAACGTTCTATTGGGACGGCAACCTTTCACAATTGTTTGAAAAATCGAAGTACAAAATTATTCAACTTGTTAAAGAAGGTGTATGTCCATTCGATATTTTATGAAAAACTTGTATCCAATCAGATTGGAGCAAAACTGGTATCGGGTACGTGTTGTTGCAGAAATACTGCACATGCCAACTGATATGTTTTCTGTAACGATGGTTGGAGGCTCGTTTTGTGGATCATGCTTTACCACTCCCACAGAGTCGCGTTACGCCCCAACAAATGGCGAAGCATTGGCCCATTCTTAGAGCCTCTCACACTCTAGAATGTTCACACTGGGATGCAAGGAATTAACAGAAGTGTTGACCACAAACTTTTAATTGGAATTTTTAAGGTTAGGGAACTTTCAAGCATCTTAAACCCATGACTTCAATCATTAAAGGAATCAACCCTTCCATGGAGATTCAACGCGATACATTACTCCGGTAAATGGAATTGCGCACCAGATGCACTTTGCCCATTTTCTTTCTGAACATCCCACAGTGTCATCAATCTTCACGGGACACCGATCGAGAAATCAGCACAGCAAAACATTTGCAAAGCTTGGCAAAGTCTATGACAGTTATGGCTGTCGATAACCAGCCACATGTCACCATGAAACAAGTCAGCATCAAGGCACAAGCTGACCTACAGTACAAAGAACTCATTGACGTTATTCACCAGAGTTTTCCCAGGAAACAGACATTGGTTGAACCTTCTCACCTTCAGGAATGCCGAGATATTCGTGATAAATTGTCCTTTTTTGATGACCGTGTCGTTATTCCTTATGCTCTTCACAACCGAGTTTTGATGAATCTTCATTTGGCAAATCAGGGAGTCAATGCCATGCAAAATCGAGCAAAAGCTTCTGTTTATTGATCAGAAATCACCAAAAATATTCAGCACTATCGCGACGGTTGCAAGGATTGCACAGAAAATGTGCTACTCCACCGCCAGAACCACTTTCTCTCTATTATCCTCCTACATTCTCATTTGAAATATTTGCAGTGATTATTTTGAAATCAGAGACTTCAGTTACCTTGTTGTTGTGGACAGATTCAATTGCATCTACCATTGCAGAAAATCAGTGATAAATAATTCAGTCCATCTCATCAAAATTTTCAGAGAGCTCTTCACAGCCTTTGGTGTGGCAAAAGAACTCAGTACTGACAGAGGACCTCAATTCCAATCCGCCACTTTTGATGAGTTTTTTGTTGCTGTGGGGTATTCAATACAAAATATCATCTGCTGAGTACCCACAGACTTGCTGAATTGGAAGTCAAAGCTCCAAAACGCATCATCCACAATATATCGACTAATGACAGCCTCCATAATGACAAAGCAGCTTGTGTGATCCTACAATACTAAAACACACCTATACTGGAACTGGAATTCAGTTCTGCAGCGATTCTGTTTCATCGAAAACTGCAAGATAGTATCCCCTCAAACCCCCAACATTACCAGGTCCATCAAGAATGGATCATTTCTGCTGAACAATGCGAGAAGAAATTCGATGTTTGTGATCAGGTCTTGAGAAATTGATACAATGACAGTGTACGATCTTTGCCACACATGGAAGTCAGCTCCCACGTTTAAGTTCAAGAGCGCAAAAAGAAAGCCAAGTGGCTCAAATCAGGCACTATCATCGAGGCTCGACCACACCGGAAATACTGTGTTCGAATGCACCATTCAGGGAGGGTATCGCTGCAGAATAGGCGATTTTTAAAAAGGTGTTTGATATACAATAGAAACCACAATAATTCCTGCCGGAAGCCAACACCCAATCAAGAATGACAATTTTCCACCACAAGACCTGTACCATACTGATCCGACAAGCACATCAGTAACAAACTCACTCCCAGATAACAATGTTTCTGATGCAGCTGATGTACCCATTGTCAAATCCAATGCGAATGTTCAACTTTAGCACCAGGGGGAGATGTAGGAATACATCATCTCCTTGCATATTCTTTTTATTACAGAGTGACTGTGCCATCCACTGATCCTACAGACTCGTGAAAAAGAATAATAAAAAAAATATATGGCCAATATACCTGGTGAAGCAAGTGTGCTTAACCTTTAGATAGATGTGGTTCATTAGTAAGAATCTTAAAAAGATCTCTCAGTTGAAGTCTCTTAATTATCAGATGAATGTTCAAGCTTTATCTCAGCAAAAACAAAAAGATAAAATTAAAAAAAAAAAGAAACGGAGAAAGAGAGAAAGCATTGTATGTTCAAAGGTCTGACCTTTCTGTGACAGAATTCTGATTGATTGGTTAACTCTTGGAATTCCTGCACTTTGAAGGGGAAGGAGTATTTTCAGACTTGACAATAGTAGAGTTGTCTTGTCTGGCAAAGATTGCATTGAGGCAAGGAGTACTCACTTTTGCTGATTACAAGCAGAGTACTTCTACCTTCAGGAACCTGTTGGAATCATCGATAACAACTAGTAAGTGGTTTTTAGATGGGAAAAGACCAGCAAAGTCCAGAGAGATTTCAGTCTATGAGGCAAAAAGAAGTGGTGTGGTGTCTATGGGTTTACAGTGTTATGATGTCAAATTGGGAGCCTGACACGAAATGCAGTTGTGCAATATCTTTTCCACTGGTTTATCGAGTTCAAGGAATCAGAACTTTTCCCTCATTAGCTGCTTTATCTTGAAAACACTCGTTTGTATAGTGGAAATGATCACAAGACAATGGTTTTGAAGGAAGACATCATCCGGTGTTGATAACTCATCTTTAAATAGTGTGAAATTGGATGCCTGCAGGTCATTCCAATAGCCGTCTAAAAGTGCAATCCTTACTTTCTGTAACAAGAGGTCTTTTTCTGTGGCAAGATTCATCTCTATAAGTGTCATAGATTTTGGTATAGCATGTTGAGTTACATATATTTTATATGAGGTGCCTTCAATAAGTTTCCAGACTTTTTTCATATGGGCACTTTTAATGATATTACACACATGAAACTGTAGCCCCCTTCAAAGTAAACTCCTTTGGCTGCAATGCACTTGTTATACCATTCCAACAACTTCTGTGTAAACGTGCAATGACCCTCGTCATAGCTTCTTTCAGCTCCTCAATTGTCTCATAACGACAGCCTCTAAGGAGCTGAAGGAATAAGCAAAAGTCACAGGAAGCAAAGTCTGAAATAAAGGGAGAGTAAAGAACTGTCTTGATGACCATCTTTGTCTGTGACAAGGCTGGAATTGTGAACTGGCGCAAATCTTCTACATTTTCAGTTCCTTGCCAATAATTGTGTTCCCACACTGACATCAAACTGTGCACTTATTATCTCTATAGACACCTGATGGTACTTATTCATGAAATTCTTTATTTGGCCAATCAACTCTGATGTTCTGATTTCCTTACTCCTCTCACACTTCTTATCATTCCTCACAGACTTCCTGCCTTCCTATGAATCTATTATGCCACTCAAAAACTGATGCTCAATTCATGCAAGATGGTCCAAATGCAGTCTGAAGCATTCCATACATTTTTGTGGCATTTCTGACAAGTTTAAAACAGAATTTTATTGCATATCGTTCTTCTAAAGTGTCCTAACGTCCAGATTACATTTTTGAAGAAATCCACCAGCTGTGACAATCAGGCTTTAGTAGTAATTCCTGCCATAGCCTTTAATTTGACCCTGAAATCACAAAAATTGGTCAATCATCTCATAAGCTGTATAGCAATAACATACTGAAGTTTCAAGAGTCTACAACAATTTTAAATGCCTGTACAAAAAAAAGTCTGGAAACTTATTTAAGGCATCTCATATATCTCACTTGCATTGTCTCTTTTGTGTTTGTGATGAGGATGCTGTCTAAGATAATCAGCAGGCTTTAGATCATCTTTTCAGGCTGTATTCATACAACATGAGGTACAGACGACATCATTCAATTCTGGACATTACTGGCTTGAAACTTGATGATTCCAAGAAGTGGTCAGTAGTCAGTGATAATGTCGAACCTCAACTCATACAATAAGAGGTACTGTGAGTATCGCTTTCAAACTGTGAGTATCGCTGTTCTACATTTCCATTTTGTGAGAGCATTGCACCTAATCTGACATAGTTATTTGTCTCTTTGCTTAGATCAAAGTAAATCACTCAGAACTTCTTTTAATTTGCTTATTGCTCTCTTCTGTCTCTGACTATCTCCATTTCATATCTTTTCTTATGGTTTGTCGTAATGGTTCACTGACACTAGCATAGTGTGAAATTAATCTACTGGACTATGCCTAGGAATCAGCAGATGTCCCCAAAGTTTGTGGTGGTGGAAGAGGGGGGGTTGCGGTTAGCGATAGCTGCAATCTTTTGAGTCTGGTAATACCCAATTCTTACCGAAAGTGTGTCCCAAGAAAGCGAGTTGTCTCACTGATAAAAGACATTATTCCCCATCTAGTATTGTAGAGATTTCCCTTTCTTTGTAGAGAACGTGAACACATCACTAAAATTTTCCTTTTTGTAGAGAATGTGAACACATCACTAAAATTTTCTTTTTTGTAAAAAATATGAACACATAAATAAAATTTTCTTTTTTGTAAAGAATGTGTACACATCACCAAAATGTTCGTTTTTGTAGAGATTATGAACACATCACCAAAATGTTCGTTTTTGTAGAGAATGTGAACACATAGCTAAAATTTTCTTTTTTGTAAAGAATATGAACACATCACTAAAATTTTCTTTTTTGTAAAGAATGTGAACACATCACTAAAATTTTCTTTTTGTAAAGGATGTGAACACATAACTAAAATTTTCTTTTTTGTAAAGAATATGAACACGTCACTAAAATTTTCTTTTTTGTAAAGAATGTGAACACATCACTAAAATTTTCTTTTTTATAAAGAATGTGAACACATCACTAAAATTTTCTTTTTTGTAAAGAATATGAACACGTCACTAAAATTTTCTTTTTTGTAAAGAATGTGAACACATCACTAAAATTTTCTTTTTTATAAAGAATGTGAACACATCACTAAAATTTTCTTTTTTGTAAAGAATATGAACACATCACTAAAATTTTCTTTTTTGTAAAGAATATAAACACATCACTAAAATTTTCTTTTTTATAAAGAATGTGAACACATCACTAAAATTTTCTTTTTGTAAAGGATGTGAACACATCACTAAAATTTTCTTTTTTATAAAGAATGTGAACACATCACTAAAATTTTCTTTTTTGTAAAGAATGTGAACACATAACTTAAATTTTCTTTTTATAAAGAATGTGAACACATAACTTAAATTTTCTTTTTTGTAAAGAATGTGAACACATCACTAAAATTTTTTTTGTAAAGAATGTGAACACATCACTAAAATTTTCTTTTTTGTAAAGAATGTGAACACATCACTAAAATTTTCTTTTTTGTAAAGAATGTGAACACATAACTAAAATTTTCTTTTTTGTAAAGAATGTGAATACATCACTAAAATTTTCTTTTTTGTAAAGAATGTGAACACATCACTAAAATTTTCTTTTTTGTAAAGAATGTGAACACATCACTAAAATGTTCTTTTTTGTAAAGAATGTGAACACATCACTAAAATTTTCTTTTTTGTAAAGAATGTGAATACATAACTAAAATTTTCTTTTTTGTAAAGAATGTGAATACATCACTAAAATTTTCTTTTTTGTAAAGAATGTGAACACATCACTAAAATTTTCTTTTTTGTAAAGAATGTGAACACATCACTAAAATGTTCTTTTTTGTAAAGAATGTGAACACAACTAAAATTTTCTTTTTTGTAAAGAATGTGAATACATAACTAAAATTTTCTTTTTTGTAAAGAATGTGAATACATCACTAAAATTTTCTTTTTTGTAAAGAATGTGAACACATCACTAAAATTTTCTTTTTTGTAAAGAATGTGAACACATCACTAAAATGTTCTTTTTTGTAAAGAATGTGAACACATAACTAAAATTTTCTTTTTTGTAAAGAATGTGAACACATCACTAAAATTTTCTTTTTTGTAAAGAATGTGAGCACATAACTAAAATTTTCTTTTTTGTAAAGAATGTGAACACATAACTAAAATTTTCTTTTTTGTAAAGAATGTGAACACATAACTTAAATTTTCTTTTTTGTAAAGAATGTGAACACATCACTAAAATTTTCTTTTTTATAAAGAATGTGAACACATCACTAAAATTTTCTTTTTTGTAAAGAATATGAACACATCACTAAAATTTTCTTTTTTGTAAAGAATATAAACACATCACTAAAATTTTCTTTTTTATAAAGAATGTGAACACATCACTAAAATTTTCTTTTTGTAAAGGATGTGAACACATCACTAAAATTTTCTTTTTTATAAAGAATGTGAACACATCACTAAAATTTTCTTTTTTGTAAAGAATGTGAACACATAACTTAAATTTTCTTTTTATAAAGAATGTGAACACATAACTTAAATTTTCTTTTTTGTAAAGAATGTGAACACATCACTAAAATTTTTTTTGTAAAGAATGTGAACACATCACTAAAATTTTCTTTTTTGTAAAGAATGTGAACACATCACTAAAATTTTCTTTTTTGTAAAGAATGTGAACACATAACTAAAATTTTCTTTTTTGTAAAGAATGTGAATACATCACTAAAATTTTCTTTTTTGTAAAGAATGTGAACACATCACTAAAATTTTCTTTTTTGTAAAGAATGTGAACACATCACTAAAATGTTCTTTTTTGTAAAGAATGTGAACACAACTAAAATTTTCTTTTTTGTAAAGAATGTGAATACATAACTAAAATTTTCTTTTTTGTAAAGAATGTGAATACATCACTAAAATTTTCTTTTTTGTAAAGAATGTGAACACATCACTAAAATTTTCTTTTTTGTAAAGAATGTGAACACATCACTAAAATGTTCTTTTTTGTAAAGAATGTGAACACATAACTAAAATTTTCTTTTTTGTAAAGAATGTGAACACATCACTAAAATTTTCTTTTTTGTAAAGAATGTGAGCACATAACTAAAATTTTCTTTTTTGTAAAGAATGTGAACACATAACTAAAATTTTCTTTTTTGTAAAGAATGTGAACACATAACTTAAATTTTCTTTTTTGTAAAGAATGTGAACACATAACTAAAATTTTCTTTTTTGTAAAGAATGTGAACACATCACTAAAATTTTCTTTTTTGTAAAGAATGTGAACACATAACTTAAATTTTCTTTTTTGTAAAGAATGTGAACACATCACTAAAATTTTCTTTTTTGTAAAGAATGTGAACACATAACTTAAATTTTCTTTTTTGTAAAGAATGTGAACACATAACTAAAATTTTCTTTTTGTAAAGAATGTGAACACATAACTTAAATTTTCTTTTTTGTAAAGAATGTTAACACATAACTTAAATTTTCTTTTTTGTAAACAATGTGAACACATAACTTAAATTTTCTTTTTTGTAAAGAATGTGAACACATCACTAAAATTTTCGGTGCCAGATGTTATGTCACAGACGCAGCTTATGAGACTTGAAATGTAAAAAGAAATAAAGGACAAAGACGAAAGCATGTGTTTAAATTTTGTGTTGAAATTAAAATAATGCGTTTTTCACATCATCTCTTTATTTCTACAATCTTTAACATGCATGCGCGTGAGTCTCTTCATTTCTGATATGCAAAGGGAAGCAACTCTTGACTAGATACTAAAGTACTAATACAGTGTAGAGCACATGTTATATTTGTTTAGAGTTTAAGTTTAGGCTACTATTGAATACTTGAAACTTTTTCTAAGAATTTTCGAAATTAACTACAGTATACGTAACATTGTCCATCTGCATACGGCCATCATATTGTGACCCAACCATGTATGGACAAAAATTGCCCCAGAAGGGAGCGAATGAGAACTGAATTAGAGCTTTTATTTATATGAGTGATCTCGAGGTAGTAGCAGATGACCTTGCTAGTTAAAAACGGCTTGATCACTGATACAAGATACATGAAGGGTTGGTTGGTTGGTTGGTTGGTTGTTTTTGTTTTACGGCATATCAGCCCTTTTCAGATTATTTAATGCCGAATCCGGTGATTTTGAAGAAAATTTTTTTAATAGAATATATTTGTTTTTTGTGAGTCAGTTTCTATTCAACCCATAGTTGGGACCCTAACAGATACTACCACTCCGGGTCAGAGTGGACTGGGAGCAATAGCAATTAAAGGGTGGCTCCACACTCCCCAAAACCCGCAAGCTGGGGCCTCACCATCGGATATAGTTTAAGGTCATATCCAGAACCAGATACAGGAAGGGAAAATAATTTCAAAATAGTTAATGATATTGTTTTGTGAATAGAATTGCTCTGTGTTATTGAACCATGTTTTGTCTTGAAGTGACCATAAGATCAATGCTGAGATTTGGTGTGTTTGAGAAACCGGATAATGGAAAAATTGGTTTTTGTCAGGGAAATCACCTAATTAATATGCATAGGTGATGTGGCCAATTAGCTAATCAAGGTGAATCAGAATATGGCGTAATGAACTGGGATTGGTTGGATGGAAAACCCAGATCATCCAAATCTCCCTCACACCTTCCTTTAAAAGGAGCTGCAAAATGGTGTTAATCACAGTTGGGAATTGGCAGTTGCAGTTGGGTCCATCATCAGCCCATGCCACACCCCCTGTTCACTGACCGACTGATAAAGAAAGGAGAGAATCAGTTGTTAAAAACGAAAAGGTCTCGTTTGAGTTAATATTGAGTAAACTGCCGGTGAAGAAAAGATATGGCATATATTTTTATTTTATTTTTCTCCTGTTGATAATTGTACATAACATTTTCTTTGTAATCAGAATTATTTTAATAATTAATCCTTACAATGAAACCAAAACTTGCGTCAGAGCTGGTTATTCATCGTTTGTCAACTTGTGAATTAACTGCAGATGAATGATACCAAATCGAAGTAATCTCTTTCAGCAAACAGCCAGCAAGAGGAGAGAGGAGCCAAACTATGGCTTGGCATCCAAACCCACAATGCATATTTTCTCTAGAGACTTTGAGGCATATACATTGGACTTTTTCTTTTTTTTTTTTTTTTCCACCTGCCAACCACTGTTGAGACAAGAACTACAGGAATCTCACACCTGTCATAAAAGTGGCTGAGACCATGCTACTTCCATGGGTGTTCGAATCGGGACCACCTAGACCTACACTTGTATACAGGTGAACACTATGGTCTCCCTCATGTTTTTTGACTGGTGAAGGCTGAGTTTTCATCATGTCATAATATACACTATAAGAATATATATATATATTAGTGGTGAACTAAAACGAGTTAAAATCTTTTTCTTCTTATTTTTTCAGATTAATCTTGGACATTCTTTGAATAAGAAATATTGAAGAATAAAAATGCACACAAACTTTATAAGTAACTAGACTACTCGTGACCTGTTTGGTCAGTATATGCTATAGCTATGGAATAATGAGTTTACAAAATCAATGTATAAAATGATACTCATGATGGAAAGAAAATATTTTTCACGATTTACATAAATGGATCAAGAATATATATGTGTGTGTTATATAAGAGAAACATTCGTGTGAAAGTGTATTAGAATGAAAAAGAATTGTTTCAACATGAAATCTAATTATCCCCCCCCATTATGTGTGTGTGTGTGTGTGTGTGTGTGTGTGTGTGTGTGTGTGTGTGTGTGTGTGTGTGTGTGTGTGTGTGTGTGTGTGCGTGTGTGTGTGATTATCTTCACTCAATTACATAATGGAAAATTATTAATTGACATATTTTTTATTGTTTTTTGTTATGATAAGGTGCGGTGAACAAAGTATTATGGTATCTGTTTGATGCACAGTTAGGAATTAATACAGATTAGTCACTGGAATATCACATTACTCTATAAGTATGACGGCTTTCATTATGTGTCACACTTCTTCATTTACAAATCTATTTGGCAGAGGTGACATCCGACAAATTTTAATGTACGGATGACCAACACTGTATATATGTAGCTTTTTGTTTTAAAGAAATAAATAAAAATAGAAGTTTTATTCAAACAGGCTTTTTATTTGAACATTTATACCAAAATTATAACATTTATAATAAAAATGTTTATGCACTGGGGGTCTTTTTTTGGTATTTTTTTTTTCACATCAAACACGAAATATAAAAATATTTATGAACTGTTTTTTTTTAATAAGACAAAAAAGCAACTCATAAATATATTAAAAAAAAAAAACAGTTCATAGATATTTTTTTATAACATTTTTTTATGTTAACTGACATTAGAGATTTTGGTTGGTGGAAAGTTTGACATCTGAGAGTTTGACTCAACTATTTTTACTCTTTTATTCAACTAGTTTAGTCAATTTCTCTAGACATGGGTTGTTATTTATTTATTTCCCACCGCAGAAAGATGTGATACAAGGTCAATAAGGAGAGGAAAGTAAATCCAGCACTCCTAAAGGAGAAGCACTTTGACCATCTAAAAATTGCCTGGGAAGCTCTGTGTACATTTCCCGGTAAGGGCGCCTCAAACAGTAAGCAATAGACTAACTCTACCCAAAAGATGGGAGGCAACCTAAGAGGGTGAACATCTTAAAACTGCACAAGATGCTTAAGCCTTTCCTCAGTCACCAGGGAAAAGACCATTTTAAAAAATGGCCCAAAGTCTGTTGGCTTTTGAGCCAAGGTAAAAATATCTCCTGATGGGTTAAAATCTCTCGAGTCAAACTTTCTGACATGAAACGATCTGAGATCAAACTCTAGAGTATTGAAATGATTTTGATCAAAATTTACTGGGTTAAGCCCTGTAGGCTGAAAAAGATTTGAGATCAGACTCTCTAAGGTAAAATATTGGGTTTCAAAAGATTTGGATCAAAATCTTGCGGCTCAAACTCTAAGGCGGCCTAAACATCTTAGATTTACTTAAAAAGTTTACTATTAAACGAGTAAATAAATATGTTATTCTCACACCAACGAATTATAAATGCAACTAAATAATTTATTAAAGTAAGGGAATATGGCAATAAATAAGTAATTAAATATCACGGAATGTTATTTATATATAAAATACTAATAGAACGGCCTCCCAAATTATATGGATAAACGTTCTCAATTTTTATATATCTAAAAGCGAAATAAATACTATTACTTTGTAAATAATGTTTTCTCTTTATTAAATATAATTTTGCAAGGTTTAGGGGTAAATAAATATCAACTTCTGATTCTCCTGTATGAGACGGCTCCCTGAACTACTTTCGCTTTTTCTCGTTCACATTCCCTAATTCTGAATTCGGAGCAGCGGGTCAATATCAGTGGACTTTTTTTTCTAACAAAATGGCTATTAACAATGTTTTTTTTTATGTTTAACATATTTTAAACAGATATAAATTGTTACACAAAAAACAAAAATTAAGTCAAAATAATTTTTCTTATTTATAATTATTTAATCAAGTAAAAATTCCATTTTTTACTTGATTAAATAATTATAAAAAGTTATTCCAGCAAATTATCTAACAATATTAATTGTTTATTAAATAAGCAAAAATATCATTACAAATTTAACTTTAAAATATTATGGAAAACAAGAACTTTTTCAATTTAGTAATCAAGTGAAAAAAATGGCATTTTTACTTGATTAAATAATTCGAAATAAGAAAAATGATTTCCGTTTTAATTTAATTATTTTTATTGTGCAATATTTTATATCAGTTTGAAATATATGAAACATTAAAAAAATAAACATCGTTAATAACCGTTTTGGTAAAAAAAAAAGAAGAAAGTCCACTGATATCAGCCCGCTGCTAATAATTCTGAATAGGGGCATATGAGCGAGAAAAAGCGAAAGTAGTTCAGGGAGACATCTCCTACAAGAGAGCCGACTACCCAAAACCTCACCTCAGCCTGCCAGATGAAAGGTCAATACTTACTCAAAAATGGTCAAGATTGTGGACAGGCTGTGTTGAGGACGTATCCCTGACTGATATGAATATAACCTACACAAGCTGTTGTGAGAAATTAAATGACTTGATTCGCATCAGTTTATTAGTTGATTGAATTAACGCATTGTTTCAATTACAACCTTTGTCATTTATTGATTTGAATTTCAACCCGCGCGAGCAGGGGAAAGTTTAAACTGAAATTCTTCAGTCCAAGCAAATCCTTCATGCACAACGGACTCATTTCTATCTTCTTATTAATTGAAGGGCCTTTTGGCGCTCAATTTTCATGGTACCTTTAAGACAATTTAACTTACAAAGGTAGGAGTTCCTTTCTTGACGTAATATTGTCTTCCTAATCAGCAAAGAATATTGATTTTTGGTTTAACTCTTTTTTGGAATTATTCGGTCTTTTTCTATTAGAATGTTGATTAAATGGATCCAAACCAAAGAATATTGAAAATCTTTACAGAAGATTTTTTACCTATTACTTCTTATGAAGTATTAACTACTAGGCTGAAATGAGCAGCAAAACGATGCAACATAATTTTGCAATTGAGAAGAAGAGAAGACTGGTTTTAATCAACCAGGCAAGTACACTTTTCACAGTTGTGTCTATTTTTTACTCTATCAGAGTTCTAAACTAAATAAAATTCTCACATACTTTAAATTGCAAAAATATGATTTTAATTTTGCTTTAAATTGCAAAAATTATGATTCTATGATTCTATTTAAGTTTAGTTTGCCTTAAATTGCAAAAGTTATGACCTTTACTTATTACAAGTTTGACTTTGAATAGTAAGATTAGGTTAATTACTTATGTTAGGATAGCCTTTTAAATTGCAAAACTTGTGATTTTGATTAATTTTGATTTGCTTAAAATTGTAAGATCGTGACTTGTTTAATTTTAATTTTGCCTCAAGTTGCAAAATAAGATAATTATTTCTATTAGAAATTGCCACTAAAATAAAAAAATAAATAAAAAGGGTAATTTTCCAGATTTAAAATCGTTATTCTCATTTCAGTCTAAGGATATAAATTTCTACTGTGGTTATTTAATTTTAATTATAAAATTTCAGCAAAGCATTGTCGCTAAACTTGGATTAGAGCCAACCTCGCATTTATTTTCCTCTGTGTCGTGGCTCACGACATTTTGAAACAAAATTTTCTCTTCTTCGCAACCATATACTGCAAGTATTTGAATGTATTAGGGTATGAAGATTCTTTCCTCTTAAAAAAAAAAATTTTTTTCTTCAATTATTAATTTAATTGCCTTGTTTATTTGAAATTAAAATAATTTGTTCTGTTTGATGGGATTTAAATTTTATTCTCTCCTTTTAATTATTCTCGTTTGTTCCATCTTGTGGATATTGCCTGGTCTTGTTTAGCAGAGGTCTTTTATCATTACCTTTCTTCCTTTCATGTTAATTTCGTTGTAGCTGATTTATGTTGGTTCTCAGCCTATGCGACCTTTCTAATTATCCTTATGGCAGCCTCTATTGATTTATTTGCCAAGATTTAAGCAAAAAAATGCTGTATTATGAACATAGTGAGATGGCCAAAAGACAACAATCCATCGCTGAACTCTATTGAGTCGAGTGATATCGCAAAATGGTTGGGTGAATTGGACAACCTTTTTGATCAGATCATTTTAAAGTCCTCCTAAGAAGATTCAGTACAATTTTCTTCCACTATTAGGGAAGAATTGCATGAATTGAAGTCTGGCCGTGAGGTTAAAAACCCAGTATCTCCAGCCTTTAAGGTTGGATTTGGAATATCCAAATTTTAGTGGGCCTCCATCAACCGACAAATTTGAATTTAGAACCTTCCTCAAAAGATTTGAATTCCGCACTACCAATTTAAGCAAAGCGGATAAATTGCTTCTCCTTAAATCTAAGTTGAGGAGAAAAGCCTATGACTTAATTTCAAATATGGATGTTTCCTCTGACAATTTTATTGTAGCATTGCATTTTTTACAGGAAAAATTCCTGAATCCTTCCCTTATCAAGGATCGAATTTTAGAGGAAATCATTTCTCAGGTGATGCAGATAACAGAATTGGAAGAACTTAAAACCTTTGTGGAACAAGTTAAACTGGACACCTCTGGACAAATCTTTTGGAACAGATTTTTTCACAGAAGGCTCTACTTCTGGAATAATGGTTGCTCACATCCTATTCCACAAATTCCCTAATGTTAGAGAAGGGAATTAATGCCGAGAACGAAAGAAAGTTATCTTTCGTTCTCATCCATTATGTCCAACTTTTTTGACATAATAGAATTTCTACAGGCAGTGCCTTTGAATATAAAGAAGCAGGAAAGTTGGCTGCCAAAACCACCATTTTCCTCTTCTTCTTCATCATTTTATAATAATACTGGTGAACAGTATAAGATTTGTGAATTGTGTAAATTGACAGATCATAAAGTTAAGGACTGCTCCAAATATTCTTCTTATGACTCAAAGGTTCTATGAGCCAAAGAGCTTCAAATCTGTACTAAGTGTCTTGATAATCACTTGGATCAAGAATGTAAGGGTAAGAAGGGATTTCCTTACCCATGCGTATTTGTGGGTTGAAGACTAAGTTCTCTGTAATGTCCCCAAAGACATCAAAGTCCTTTGTTGGAAGGACTATCTTAGCTAATGGGGATAATTGTATATTTCTTGTGATCAGAGTGTCCTTGAAAGGAAAAGGACCTCCAGTGATTTTCCATTGCA
The DNA here is from genome assembly GCF_053919585.1 of Euprymna scolopes. Classification (NCBI taxonomy): domain Eukaryota; kingdom Metazoa; phylum Mollusca; class Cephalopoda; order Sepiida; family Sepiolidae; genus Euprymna; species Euprymna scolopes. The sequence goes on from NC_136490.1 coordinate 146,396,942, forward strand.
TTTTGGACACTGAAAGTCAAAAATCCTTTTCCTCCCAAGCTATTTTACAGGCATTGAAATCTATAAAAAAAATTAGTACCTAGACTGGTCATAATGCCTGTGAACACCTTTATTGGAACAAGGTTCATGGACCTCCTGGAGTTCAGTGTCTCTATAAAATTGAGTTCTCAGAAACCCTTTCTTTTCGCTGCCCTATTCACGGACAGAAATTTCAAGTTAACAAATTTGACGAGATTACATCTAATATAACGGAGGCAGGTTTTCATCTCTGTCACGGCTATAAGGATTTAAATGGCAATGTGCTACATGGTCTCATCGGCTTGGACTTAATCCAGCAAATAAAAACTTCTATATAGTTAAATGTCTCAATGGCATAGCTTGGAAAATTTTGAATAGAATTATCCCATTTGGTGACGAGTGTAATTTTTTGAAGCCTAAATCAAATAAGGAAACTGGTTGAGTTGCCTCCCTTTGATCGAGTTTGCTGATGTTGCAATGTTCCTCCTATTTGGTTGAAAGTGTGTTGAATCCTGTGCCCTCTTATTCGGACACACTTGGGTCATTTTCTGAAGATTCTTCCATCAAATGTGGAACTGAAGACTTTCTTTCTCTCGATTCCGTCGGAATTGATGAGAATGCTAAACTGTCTTCGTACAATGAAGTGAAGATAGCTAAATTGAAAAAAAAAAACACCATGCTAAAAGATGGGGAATACTATGTGGATCTGCCCTGGGACTTCAAGAAGTTGTCTCAGGTAGATTCTAATTATGTGCCTTCCCTAAAAATTATGCAAAGGGTGGAAGATTCTTCAAAGAAACAAAGTTTATATAACAAATATTTGAGTAATCAAATTGGTATCGTTGTACCTTTCTCTGTTACTCCTGCAGAGTATGAAAATATTGTTGGATCCCTCATAGGCTCTACAACAAAAATCTGTCCCGTTTTTAATTGTTCTTTGAAAAGGCGGAGGGGGGGGGTCCATTAATGATGCAGCGTATGATATAGTAAACTTGACAACACAACTGCTTGACCTACTATTGGTCTTTAGAAAAGAATAACTATGTCCTTTTGGGAGATCTTTGTAAGGCTTTCCTGCAAATTCGCCTGCGAACTGAGCAGGACAAGGATAGATTCTGTTTTTTCTCAAAGTCAATGAGAAATTGTGTACTTCCAGGTATAACTCAGTCATTTTTTGGTTTAATGCCAGCCCCTTCATTTTAAGTTTCATGCAGAGAAATATAACTCAGCTGTGTCTTCTTCTGTAATTACTAACAATTTTTATGTTGACAATTTAGTTACCACTGGTCATGATAACGACGACTTGCTTCTTTCCGTTTATAATACTATCCGTCACAAATTAAAGGATGTAGGATTTGGACTTCGGTCCTGTAACTCAGACTGTAAACCAACAAGAAAATTATATCTCTAATGATTCCTGTAGATCGTAACTTGTTTAATTCTAATTTTGCTGTAAGTTGCAAAATAAGATAATTATTTTTATCAGAAATTGACACTTAAAAAAAATAACAAGGGCAATTTTCCTGGTATAAAATAGTTATTTGCACTGCAGACTAAGGATATAAATTCCTACCGTGGTTAATTTAATTTTAATTATAAAATTTCGGCTGAAGCAATGTCGCTAAACTTGGGTTAGAGTCAATGATAATTCTCATAAATAAAAATAAATAATAAAAGTCTCACACAGTGCCAGGTGATGATGGTATTTATTTCTCTCTCACTGCAAAAAATGTGACATTAGCGTAGGAAAGTAGGACTGAAATAAAAAGCGCCCCAGAGGAAGAACACATTACTCTGCAAAAGGTGCCTGTGCCGACTGCAGCTAACGTCAGCATCGCTCGGTAGAGGCGCCTCGGGCGGTTAGCAATAAACTAACCCTTTCACAAAGAGAGAAGACAAAGCTTTGAAAGATGAACCACCTAGAACTGTACAGAACCAGCATTACACCGCAAACAACAAGGAAACATGTCATTAAGGAATGGTTTTAATCTCTGTTGATTTTGAGTCAGAGGGAGAAAAATATAAAGAGCGTCATTTGAATACTGTTAAAAACCCACCGATTATATATCAGCCTATGTCACAGTAACATATATTCAGCCAATTTCTAACAGTATTTTGTCTAGTGTTTTATTTTTAACTCTTTTTCTCAAACTTACCGTGTCAAAGAGAGAGTCGGGCGGCATTTTTAATTTTCCAATACATCGGTAAACACTGTATGTTTTTCGAGCTGAATAAACATGTTACATTAAATAAAAACACTAGAAAATTATCCAGTTAGGTAGAAAAGTAACTTATCTTGCCTTTGATAACATTTATTTGTTATATATTTGTTTTTTGACAACTTTTTCGAATACAGTAATACAAACTCGAGTCATTCATTTAAAAATATAAGTTGTGGCTCGAATTGAGTTTGTAAAACTTACGTTATACAAACTCAATTACGATTAGCTTCCTCAAGAAAATTTACAAAGAAAATAGGATAAATTATATGGCGACATTAAAATAAATATTCTGTAAATAAAGGTTCACGTGTCGTTTTTGTTTTTTCATTCAGTTTACGTCCCAAAGTAACACATGCAAACAAATGAACGAAAACACGTTGAAAAGTTAGACGTTATCCGGTTTTAAATTACGAAGGCTCAGTGGTACATAAATCTTAGTTTTGTTTCCCACGTCTGATGTTAAATAGATGTTAAAATATTTCGGTTTATAAAGAGAAAATACTTAGCGAAAAACATATACAGTAAACGAGAGAAATTCTTTAAAAATTATAATTCAGTCGAAAACAAAAAACTATGAAAAAAATATCAAAGGCCAATATTTCTGCCTTTTCTTCATATAATTTTAATTTTTTTTTTTTTTTCGTAAGAGGAAACCAAAATGGATTTTGAATAGCATAGTACTCTCTCTGGATAAGAGCCTTTTATCAAATTGCATTAAAAATACTTTTTCTATACAACAATTGGTGTTTGTTCAGATAGAGTCGACAGATCGTTTTTTTTTTTTTTTTGTCGTTTTAAGCAAAAACAATATTACGTACTTAATTATCATGTCGAAAATAGTAATATATCCAAAAATTATGAAAAATCATTAAGTAGATAGTTATTTATAGTTAAAAGTAAGTTTTGGGGAAAATTGCATTTTTCTTAGATGTTATTTAGTAGACGAAGAATTAACGCACAGGGGGGCATAACTCGAAACGTATTTTAGATTACATTTTAATGGCGACCAACATGTTAGCATTATACTTATATTTTTTTACTAAAAACACAGTTGTTCTATTCGATGAATTTTCGTCATTTTTTGATATATTACTATTTTCATCATGACAATATTATTTTGGCTTAAAAACAACATATTAAAAAAAATCGACCTTTCGGGTCTATCCTAATAAGCAACCAATAATTGTTTTAATTAATAATTTGCACTAAAATCTAAAATATTTTAGACTCCTAAAATTAAAAAAAAAAAAAAAAAAGTATTTGCGTACGAAAGGAAGTGGTACTCCTTTTGTTCACCTGCTAAAAAAAAAAAAAAAATGCGATAGTAAATAAAACCATAAACAGTTAAGGTACAGAATAGTTAACAAAGTCCTCCCTATTTTAAGAATGGGTTTGTAAATAATAACGTTATTATTTAAAACAAAACAACAAAAAATGCATTCTTAACATACGAGAACACCTTCACCGCATGAAATAAGTCTGAATTACGTGCCCAAACACCCATTTATTTATTTTAATAATTAAACTACAAATCAATAACATTCTGTATTTCATTTTACATCAGAAGGGTACCTAAAAACAAAGTTGTAAATATATCTCCGCTGGTCATCCGTAGATTAAAATATTGATCGGTTTATTAACACATCAAATTTCACAAACATGGACGACTGATTTGACATAAAAAGGAGGATTTCAGGTAATTTATTATTATCATTTTTTTTTTTTTTTTCAAATAGATTTGAATTTCACTCACTTGGCATAATAAACTTTTCCTTCGAAAGTAACCCTTTCCTCCCAGCCCGGAGGTAATTCGTCTTCACTGTCAGTGTCAACAATATTTTCAAGCGTGGCCGCCATAACAACAATATGCATTAAAGGGAAACAACTCTTATAAAACAATATAAGCAAAAAAAAAAAAAAGAAAGATAATTTTAGTTCATATTTCTTAATAGAACAGCCGGTCGCTGATTTGGTCCTATGGTGTAATGGCTAGCACTCTGGACTTTGAATCCAGCGATCTGAGTTCGAATCTCGGTAGGACCTTAATCGTTTTTCAACAACATTTAAGAATGATAGTAAGAAACAGATACTTCTGTAACATATGATTTGAAACTCTTCCTGCTATTTTCAAATAAATGCTGGCTGAATTTTGAATGATAGATATTGGTGCTTATAGCCGGGACGGAACAATGCAATGCAGTTTACAATTTGTAAGCCAGGGAAAAAAATAGAATAAGATAGAAAAAGCATAAGAATGCAAAAGTTAAATAAGATCAAAAACTTCCTTAAAAAATAAAAAAATAAAATTGATTCATTTGCTAATTTGAAGAAAATTATTGAACTCATTCTTAACATGGAAGGAGATAAGGGAGGAGCTAATCAACCGTAACCGAAAAAAAATGGAAAGATTGTTTCATTTATAATGGCAGTACTAATTGACTGTTCATCGATGGCTTGTCCATTTCTGGTTTATTCCATAAATCACAATCTGAAATGTTTGGGTGTATATGGATTTTCATCTACAGAAGTAGCAAAACGTGAAATCTTTGTATTATTTGGATAATTTGGACTTTACTTTTGTTCACCCCAAACAAGGCATATTGCCACTTGGACACAAGGAGCTACTATCTGAGACCATGTCTACAGAAGACTATGTAAAGAGATGAACAAGATGTCTGTTCACATTACATTTAAACTTCTGCATATTATTATAGTTAAGGAAGTAGGGAAGGAATTCCAATAATTTATCAGTTCAAAAGGAAACAGCTTTTAGAATAGAAGGCTTTCTGACATCTAGGGATTGCAACAATGAAAAGGTGGGATTCTGCTGATAGACTTTTTTTTTTTTTACAGAGGAATAACCACTTATCGTGGCCCGGAGGAAACTCGAGGATAAGGGTTAATGAGTGTACGGTAGTCAATAGGACTATATCATAATAATCGTTAGTATTGGAAATTTCGTAAATTGGATTACTTAAGGAGATGGCTCATCAAGAACTTGTTCACATTAGACTTGAAGACGATCATTTTGTAGTCAGCTAGAAAAGCAGGCAAATAGAAGAAAGTTCCATAGGCGTGCAGTTCTAAGAAAGAAGTTTTGTTCATGGAATCTACATATAGGTTGAGGCACAGATAACAAGTAGGGGAAATTATTGATAGTGGTTTCAGCTAGTTGTCGGGGGTATGTACATTGAAAAGATAGAAGTGCAATGAGTTCATCAGAGTACATTACATTAAAGTACTTGTAAAACAGGCACAGCGATGGGACAGGAGTTAGGGTTGTTTGATAGTTCAGAGTCTATTAGATTGGAGACTCTTTTTTAGACTCTGTGACTCCCAACATTTTTCAGTTGCATTTTTTCAAACCCGGAAACTTAACAGAATTTCACACTGAAATATTTAATAAAGTATAAAAAATAAAATATCAAATAAACAAGAGAGCAGGTCAATATAAACAAGCAAAACAAAGGAGAAAGGAGTCAAAAATCGATGGTCATCATCACTACACTGTGTCACTGAAATCTGTCCACCTCTTGTTCCCTCCTTCTATCTATTGACTAAAGCGCTCAACACAAAGTAAGAAATAAAAGAGTATTTTATATTTTTCTAACAAACGATTTTGTTGTTGTGAGTTCTTTTTTCTTGCCTGATGAGAAACTGCTTTTAGGTTGGTGCAAAAATAATGTTGTTTTTTTTCACGTCCAACTTCAAAAGATCATAACTCCTTTCATAATAAACTTTATTAATCTAAATAGGAACCATTAGAATCGACACATTTTTGCCAATGAGAAACAAGTTTATTTATCCCTTTAACATAGAAATCCGGAGTTCTGGAAGCGATGAAGTCATTGAAGGCCGATTCAGTATCATTGTGACTTTTAAAGCATTTTTCGCGCAGGAAGTTGTCGAGATGCTTGAAAAAGTGATAATCGATGGGCGAGAAGTTAGACGAATGTGGCGGATGAGGCAGAGTCTTGCAGCCCAATTCATTCAGCTTCTGCAGAGCCAGTTGAACAACATGTGGGCGAGCGTTGTCATAGAGGAGAATTTGTCCCTTCATCTTGATCAATCTTGGGCACATACGTTGAAGCTTCTGGTGTATTTCGTTAATTTATCGGCAGTACCCCTCCATCGTAATCATTTTGCTAAGGTTCAAGAAGCTATAATGGATGAGACTAGCTGCAGACCACCAAACAGTCATCATAACCTTTTTTGGTGCAATGTCAGCTTCAGGAAGTGTTGTGGAGCTTCTCCGGCATCCAACCATTGTACCGAACATCACCAGTTGTGGTAGAGGATCCACTTCTAATCACAAGTCAAAATCCGCTCGAGAAATGGGTCATTTTTGTTGCGCAGAGGGAGTGTAGAAGATACTTCAAAATGATGATTTTTTTTAATTATAATTCAATTTATACGGCACCCATTTATCCAACTTTTTTTACTTCCTTATTTGCTTTAAATGGTGAATAACTGTTGAGTGGTCGACCTCGAGTTCAACAGCAACTTCTCATATGGTTTTGTATGAATCAGCTTCAATTAAGGTTTTCAAATGTTCGTTATCAATCACAGTCGGCTTGCCATGACCATCTTCATCTTTGAGGCTCTTGTAACCATTGTGAAATTTCTTGAACAACTGTTGTGCTACACGTTTGTTAGTAGTTACTGGTCCAAATGCATCATTGATATCACAAGCTGTCTCAGCAGCTTTTCGGCCTAGTTTGAACTGGAAAAATAAAATTGTGCAGATTGGATTTTGTTCAAGCTATTAAAAAGCCTGCAAAAAAAATGAATAATAAGATTGAGAACGGTAACAAATAAGACAATCCAATAGAGCACGAAATGTGCTTCAAAATGATATATAATATGGCTATATATGTATCAATGAATTGATTTAGAAATCATATATCAAAGTAACATGTGAAAAAACGATATTGTTTTAGCACCAACCTAATATTTGTTCAACTCGACTACATCACAGAAAGAGCATAGAGTTGTTTTCATTTTCTTATTAATTTGAGTTCATAGTGATTTAATATAATTTGAGTTTCTGAATTTTTGAGATTAGGATTGAAAATGTGTGTCATTTGGATTGGTTGAACTATTGGTCTCGAAAGAGCAAATTCAAAAGCATTATATCAAATTGGTACAGACCTGGATTAATACAAAAACTAACAGGGCTACCCGATGATGCTCAGGATCGTATAAAGCAAAGGGAAAAATGAAGTTGCTTTTGAACATACCGGTTATTCTTAGGATATTGAGGAATTTTTGTATGACTATATATCATTTGCTATCCTGAGCAAAAGAATATTTTACCTACACTATGACAGGTATTAATACATATATGAAATAATTGTACCTTCCCTAGGACGGTTAATTTACAGCACATATATGAATTAATTTTACCTTTCCTGGGATGGGGAATGTAAAACACGTATAAAATAATTTTACCTACCCCAAGACGGGTAATGTAAATACATATATGAAATAATTTAACCCACTTTAGACGGGTATTGTATACTATGTATGAATGAATTTATCTCCCCTCCTTGACTACCACCACCATAATTTTAAGAGAAATGATGTCATTTTCAGAAAATTAATCATTAAAATTTCCAAATTAATACAAAAATGGAAACAATGCTTTTTCCAGTTTCATAAACTCATTGCCCATTTTGAATTCTAACGACTATGGTTTGTTTGAAAAAAAAAAGCATTGTTTACACCATTCAACAATAAGCACATTGTCAAGATACACCTGAAGAAGGCCGAAGGTTTGCATTTGCACTCCTATAACATAAATAAGCGTGAAAAACATGACCAGCATCAAAATAACTGAAAGTTTCAAATTGTAGATTTTGTCGTTCCAGCAGAGCACAGGGTGAATATCAAACAAAACAAATATACAGAATTTGCCAGAGAACTGAAAGGAATATAAAACATGAAGAAAATTAATATAATAACAATAATTGGAAGAACACTTGGAATAATCCCAAAGAACTTAAAAAAAGAACTAAGAGAAATTGGAATCAAAGGGAAGACGGAGACTATACAAGGGACAGTATTGCTGAAAACAGCTAAAATTTTAAGGAAACCCCTCCAGTGCAGAAAGTTATCCACATGAGTGACAAATAGTAATTGGACATATAGAAACTGCAACAGAAGTGAAATAAAATGATGCAACCAAAAGAACTGGAACCGCAAAATTGGAAGTGCCTATACTCACCTTCCACCCCCCTACCAAAAAATAGGAAAGAAAAAACTGTGGAGTCAGCATGACAGGCACTGCACCAAAATGTCGAAGAGTCAAGGAGAATAGAAAGACCGAGAAAAGAATGCACGAATTAGCCCTTCATTGGATGAGCGTGAAAAGGATTGAGACCTTAGGGAGGCTTTTTGCCATCCAGATTTCAGTGAAGACCAATGGTCGCTGCCAAGGTTTTTTTTCAAGGAGAAATCTTTGATGGTGGTCTGTGTGAACACTCCTATTGAGATGATGATGATGATGATGATGATAATAATAATAATATTTTCATTTCATTATTATGATTATTCTTTTGTTGTTGTTATTGTTATTGTTCGTTGTTAGGATGTCTTATTAAAAGTGAGGTCTTAGAGACTTAGAGAGTCTTATTAAGAGGTATGTAAAGACATTTTTAAACACATGATATATAAGACATATAATGACAATTTTCACTTTACCTTTTGGTAGAATTACAACACAAAGATGGCGTTTATAAAAACACATGATGGGTTTATTTCTTCTCCGACCGGTCGTGGTTTTCTTAGTCAAGAATTCAAAGTTTTACATTCTATGTTTCAAAGGTGACCGTCTCGCTTCCAGACATTCAACTCCCATTTCTCGACTCCAGACTGTCGTCTCTCGTCCTCAGGCTCTCTCTCTCAGACTCCTCCTGCTTAACTCTAAAGTTTCTAACTATATCGAGAACTTCCCATTTTCCATGACGTCATACACATTTTAAAACATGTGTCTTCTTTCACGTGTTCTGGAAATGCGTGTCCAAAACTTTTTCCTTTGTTTACAAAAGGAATTTTAACCTATATTTCCAGTAACCTATATTTCCAATATGTTAAAAACATGTTTATTAAATTATCTTATAGTTGCATTCTTCAATTGAATTTCATAACAGAATTGACAATGCACATTCTTTTCTTAAAACTATTTTATCTCTAAGCTAAACAATGGTTTGTTTTTTACATTCCATTTGCTAATTCTCTCTCGTAATCTATTTCTAAACCTAAATTACGAGGTTCGAATTTCGTCTATTCTATTTCATTTTTACATTTAACTAAATCTCTCTATTTTTATACTTACATGAAAAGGGGACAGCCCTTATCATGTAACAACAACAACAACAACAATAATAATAATAATAATAATAATAATAATAATAATAATAACACCAACAACAACCATGGCATGGATCAACTACAAGAAAGTATACAACAGGCTCCCTCAAGTATGGATAATAGAATACCTGAGAATATACAAAATAACAAACAAGATTATTTTCATTGCATTTGCAATGAAAACATGGAGGCTTGAACTGACAGCTGGTGGACAATACATAAATGAAATTAAAATACAAAGAAGTATCTTCCAAGGTGATTTCCTATCACTTCTACTGTTCATTGATGACCCTTAACAACATATTAAGAAAATGCGAAGCCGGATATAAGTTCACTAATACAGATGGAAGAATGAACCACCTCATGTACATGGACGACCTGAAAATGTTTGCAAAAACAGAGATGGAACTAGAAACCCTTATAAATACAACCAGGATCAATATTTAATTATTAAGATAACTATAGTTAATAATTCAATTGCCCACAAATTAGTTTCAAGATCTCTAAATTTTATCTTCTCCAATTGGAAGTAAGTGAATTTAGCTTGTTTTTATTAATGAGTCATCGTTTATCAAGACCAAAAGCCACTCGAGGTTAAGAGGTAATGAATATTATGAGGGGATTAAAAATGATGAATGGAATGATGTGTACTTTATCCACTACGCCATGAGGATCTTGCCCCATGACATAGTGGATAAAGTATATATCCATGACATAGTGGGTAAAGTAATTGGTAAAATTCTGTTGTAAGTTATACTCTTTTCAGGCGACACTAAAAATAATACAATTGCGAATTACTTAGGGGTGTTACTCAGTCATGGTTGAGAGAACGAGAGCATGCTACCCTCATGGATTAAATAAAGATGTCTGTTCAAAACTTGGTGCAGATTCCTGAATACAACAGAAAGATTCCCGAGTTCAACAGAAAGATTCCCGAGTTCCAAAAGATATTCTGAAGAATGTCGGAGAGTACACCGACTGAAACAGTGTGAAAAAAACACTCAAAATGAAAACAGTAGTTTGAAGAATATAAATTATACGAATAATCAATCCTCAGCTCTAAATATCAGGTGCATGATATCATAAAAAACCTATGCACCTCAAAAGCATGTGGACCTGATCTCATCCTGGCTATGCTATTAGAAAAATGCTCTGCTGAGGTTGCTCCAGTCCTCTCCAAACTTTACAACAAATGCCTTAACGAATCTTGTTTTCCTGACTGCTGGAAAACTGCTTTTGCGGTACCAGTTTTTAAGAATTCTGGCGAAAGAACTGACCCATTAAATTATTGCCACATTAGTCTCCTCCCTTTTTTTGCCAAAATATTTGAGTCCATAATTAACCAAGCTCTAGTCCATCACCTTACAGTTGCTAAACATCTGATCAACCAACAATATGGATGTAGGCAAGCCCGTTCTCCAGCAGATATCCTAACTGTAATCTCTGAATGTGTATATCATACACTGGACAAAGTAGCCCTAGATATATCTAAGGCTTTTGACAGGGTATTACACGATGGTCTTCTCAGGAAAACCAGATCATACGGTATCACTGGACGAATACTTAACATAATTAAATCCTTCTTAAGTAAGAGTAGAATCCAGGATGTCCTTGATGGTTGTACAGCTAAACAATATAAATTCGGATGTACCTTAGGGGTCGATCCTTGGGCCTTTATTATTCCTAATATTCATAAATGACCTCCCTGATAAAATTGTCTCTGAGATGGGTATATTTGCTGATGACACCACGCTCTATAACAGGCACTAGGGGAAAACAAATGAACACATATCTAAAGAAATGGCAGTAACACTAGAGAAAGACCTTCTGTAGTGGAATGGGGGACAAAAATGGATCGTCACATTCAATACTTCCAAGACTAAGCTTGTTTCCATCAAAAATTACAAGAAACCTTCTCAAGCACTAATAGCTATGGCTAAAGACACATTACCTGAAAGTACTTCTTTCAAACTCATCAGCTTAACATTCACAGGGAACATGAGTTGAAACAGATACATTGAGGGCATTGCCAAGGCTGCTGCGAAGAAGGTGGGCTCTATCTACCGTGCTAGTAAGTTACTAATGGCTGAAAATATCCTGCACCTCTATAAGGCTACCATTCGCCCATGTATAGAGTATTGTTATCACGTTTGGGCCTGTGCATCTGCTACTGGTTTCTCACTCCTGGACAGGGTTCAAAAGGAAGTCACCAACCTGATAGGTCCTGCTGTCCTCTAGGCTTCAACTTCTGTTGCCTGTTTTATAAGTATTTTAATGATGGATGCTCCGACAAACTACTAGCCCTTGTCCCCCACCCTCAACATAAATACCCCTGTCAAACTTGACAGCCATCAAAGCCCCACCCCTACATAATAGAGATCTCTAGATGTAAGAAAGCCTTCTATTCTGATAGTTTCTTCCCCAAAACTGCTAGACTCTGGAATTCCCTTGCAGGTTCCTGCTTTCCCAACTGTACTAACATGCAGAAGTTCAAGTGTAATGTGAACAGACATCTTGCTGCTCAACTCCCAACATAGTATCCCTGCAACTTATGTCCCTGACAGTAGCCCTCTACATTAGTGGTACTAATTATTTGGAGTGAAAATGTAATTTTAAAAAAATCAGAAACAAAATGACAATATATTTATTTAGGGTTTGTATTACTGTACACATAGATTCGAAAAAGTTGTCAAAAAACAAATATATAACAAATAAATGTTATCAACATCTTTTCCCACACTTACCGTGTTAAAGATAGAATAAGACGCCATCTTGAATGTTCCAATACATCGGTAAATACTGTATGGTTTTCGAGCTGAATAAACATGTTACATTGAATAAAAACACGATCAATATATCCAGTTTAGTAGAAAAGTAACTTATCTTGCCTTTGATAACATTTATTTGTTATATATTTGTTTTTTGACAACTTTTTCGAATCTATGTGTACAGTAATACAAACCCTTTATTTATTTTTAATAAAAATATTACGTACTAAGGATTTGTTTTATGGCTCCAGGCTTATTTTCACTACCAGTAGTAGTAGTAGTAGTAGTAGTAGTAGTAGTAATCATAGTTGATATTTTTTGGCAAGGTATTTCATTTAATTCTTTAAATACATCGTTCAAATAGGAGATGAATTACTTCCCTTGCATTCTCTCTCAGTTAACATCATTTGCAAGGGAAAGAAGCAAGAAAAAATATTAGAGTTATCTCCCGTGATCTTAATTTAATCTTATTTTTATAAATACATTTATCAATTGTATCTAGCCAGCGTTACCCGCGATTATATATATATATATATATATATATATATATATATATATATATATATATATATATATATATATATATATATATATATATATATATATATAATATTTTATTTTTATTAAAATAAAAAAAAAACATCTCGTGTTATATTTTTATAAAGAAATTAAGCAAATGTTACGATCACTTCGTTAATCGAGGGGGGATAACTAATGAAATGATATTTTGCAAGGAACAATTTAGAACGCTAAAATAGTCAATTGAACACTGAAACAATGTAAAAGAAAAAACAACAACAACAAAAAATCCCGTGCGCGTGTTTGAATATAATTACTTTTAGCGTGCGCTATTGCAGTGCTTCTCAACTTTTCACCCTTTTTCCATTTTCAGCGTCAAAACACGAATTTTTTTTTATTAACATAAAAAAAATATAATAAAAATGTCAATGACTAAGCTACTCCTGCTGTTTTTAACTATACTACAGGTATTCTATAAATTTCCATCAGTAGAAAAAAAAAAAAAAAAAAAAAAAAAAATTTCAGCTCATATATTTTCCTTGACACCTATTCCAGGCCCATTTCAAAATTTCTGTCTCACAAAGGGATGTAAGGGTCTGCGTTAAGAAACGCTGCTGAGCTGCTCTATTGTTTATTGATATAAAAATGCCATCTAACGATTAAATAGAAAATTTATATTAGTATAAAAGGGAATAAAAAATATTTCAACTTTTTTAAAAAGTGTAAATTTATTTAATACTAGTGGGGGTGGGTATAAAAAACTAGAGTTACCTCCCGTTTTATCTTATTTCCTTTCCTTACAGTTTAAATAAGGCCCTGTCTCATTGGCCAAAGGTGCCGCTCATCGCCCAATCATGGCAACCTATTTATTAAGCTGGAGTAGAGACTCCCTTTAAACACCCTCTTTCGTACGAACATCAGTGGAGAAAAGACGTTTTATTCCATTTCTCTACTTCTTAACTTGAAAGGACCCGTCAAACTCAAGACATTAAAATAACCTTTTTTGGACTTCTTAAAAAGCCGCAAACACAATTATTTTGCAACCTACTTATTTTACGTTTGTATTTATTTGAAGTTAAATACACTTTTATTGTTCTACGACTTGTATATCCGTGTTTCTTTTTCATCTGAATCCAAAGTGTCTGGTCGGAACACAACATGGGGGCGTCTTTGCCCGGTCGTAAAATATGCTTAAATATTATATTTTAATTTGTCCAGATTTTGTATATATTATTATAGAGTCGTGATTTCAAAAGTAAAAAAAAGTTATTTAGGTGCTATCGGCTAGAATCAAAACCAAAAGCAAAACTGTAGCATTCAAAGCTGGTGACGTTACCACTGTACGAACGTGACATGCATATGAACTGATTTAAAATAAACTAAGATGAATGTACAAAATGTATAATAATTTTTCAATTTTGACCCATTTTTGATCCCTTAAAAACTATCTAACCGGCTAAAGACTCATAAAAAAAAGGTCCCTAAAAAATCCAATAATTTGAGGCCTTTAGTGCCGCTCTGTGACTTAGTTTTGGAGGGGATAGTGTTTGAAAATATGGAGACAGACATACATATAGCCTTTTATATATCAGACTCAGTGTAAAATTCAATTTTTCACAATAAAACAAACTTTTTATTTTTGAGCGAATAATAAAAGCCACAGATAGTTCTGTATGTATATCTTTTATTCTTCCAAAATAATTAAAAAATAAACACCTTGAAAGGTTAACAGTTATACAGGTATATAGGTATACAATTCGGCAAATGTTTGTTCATGCAATCGAAGTTTAAATTGGGTAAATGTTATGAATAAGGATTTATCTCCCTTTATCCAAACTAACAAACGCTAAAAAACGCTGATTTTTCTTGTGTTATTCTTTAGCTGAGCAAAGATTTTTTTTTTACCACTTATCAAGGCTTGGAAACCATTTGAGGATAGGGGCTAATGAATGTACAGTAGTTATTGGGACAATAGCATAGCAATCGTTAGTAGTGGAAATTTGATTATTTAAGGGAACAGTTCAACAATAACTTGTTTGTATTGGACTTGAAGATAACCATGTTAGAGTCAGCTGGAAAACAGGCCAATGGAACAGAGTTTCACAGGTGGGCAGTTCTAGGAAAGAAGCTTTGTTCATAGAATCCACGTTTAAGTTTAGGAAGAGATAAAAAGTGGGGGAAATTATTGCTAATGGTTTAAGCTAAATGAGTGTTTTTTTTTTAGTTTAGCAAAGGGGGGGGCATAAATTGGAGCTCAGATTAACAATTGCCACGAGACTAAAGGCAAAGCAGAGATAGGCTAGCAACGTCTCTTCTGTAGGAAAGAAGTTGTGGAGAAGAGAAAAGGGCACACCTATTAGGTTACAAAGTTGGTTTTGAGCTTTGTCAAGGCAGGATTGGATGTTCTGAGCAACTCCTGCTCAGAAGTGGCGACAGTACTCCATCCTATGACGCACTTAGCCCTTATACAGGTAGAAGATTGCATCTCCAGTGACATATCTACTGGAATGGTGACATGATCCAACCATTTTCCAGCAACTTTGGCAACAGATTTGATATACATGCTTCGTGTCAAATCAGGAGTGAAGGTCAGACTCAGAAGCTTGTAAAAACATGGAACTTCCTCAAGACAAAAGTCATTCATTTCAGTTGGGGCCAGATGAAGTCAGAATATTGATGATGGACACATAGAAACTTTGTTTTAGATGTATTAAAATTAACCAGCCACCTTTTTCCCCATTGCACTATGTGCTCAAGATCAAAGGAGCGAAAATAAGAGAGATTTCGGTCATTTCTGGCCTTTAAAGTTTTACCATAGATGGTAGTGTTGTCTGCATAAATGTCTACGAATGATCTAAGAGTGTGATTTGGGAGATTATTGATGAAGTTCCCATGAGTTTTGATATATAACAAATAAGGTTCTGAACAGGTGCATAATGTCCATCCCAACCATCATCAGCGAATCTGAAGTGATTACTTCAGCGCCCATCAAGGCTAATATCTTTGTTAAGAACTGTGTATCAACCCCTCTCTGTGTGATAATGGCCACCTACTCTCAGTATTTCCTCCCAAGACTGTTAATACTGATAGTGTTCTGCATATAACTGTCTGAGATGTTTTCAAACTCATCAAGAATCTTGATTCCAGCAAAGCAACTGAAACTAGCTCCAATACTAACAAAGTTGTTCAAACGTTGCTTTAAGGAAAGATGCTTGGAAAAACCTTATCAGTTTGTCCAGTATTTAAAAATACTGTGGCTGGGACTTTTGCATCTTAGTATAAACCAACCAGCCTCCTGTATGTCATGAATAAGTTATTGGAGTTTGTGATAAATAAATTGTCAACCACCTAAGCAAAAACAATCTATTCAGCGACAGGCAATATGGTTTCCATTCTAGAAGAGCAACAGCTGGTGTGCTAACAGTAATATCACACAGGTTCAATGAACCTATTGATGATGACTTCGCTTCTA
The DNA here is from genome assembly GCF_053919585.1 of Euprymna scolopes. NCBI lineage: Eukaryota > Metazoa > Mollusca > Cephalopoda > Sepiida > Sepiolidae > Euprymna > Euprymna scolopes. Next base: position 146,413,312 of record NC_136490.1, read on the forward strand.
GAGCAATAACTCTTGACATATTTAAGGCATTTGATATGATCTGGCACAAAGTTCTACTTCATAAAATTTTCAGCTCCAGAAATGCTAGAAATGTCCTTTCAACTATAAAATTCTTTCTCTCTAAAAGGTTTATTATTATTAGTCGTTGATGGTGCAGAAATTCGAAGCTCATAGTTTATTTGTCAACATTTATGTATATGATACTACCATTTATGGCAACACTTTAAAGGCTGGAGTGGGTGATACAATGGGGTAAAAAATGGTTAGTTTACTTCAATGCATCCAAAACCAAACTTCTATCTTTTCACCATCAATTCTCATATTCCCACTTTGCCCCAGTATGAACAGCGATTCCCACTTTGCCCCAGTATGAACAGCGATCGCTTTGAAGAAGCATCCTTCTTCAGCAAACTTCTCGGATTAACCTTTTTCCCCTGACGTGAAATAGAAGACCTACATCAGATCCGTCACGAAAATCGCTGGAAAAATTGTTGGCTCATTCTGCTGCTTATGAAAGTATCTCACTCTCCACACAATTCTCCACCTATACAAAAGTCAAATGCATCCTAAAATGGAATACTGTTGCCACATCTAGGGTGGAGTTCCAAAGAGCACCGTTTCCTGCCTTGACAGGGTGCAAAAACGTTTGCAAAATTTAGTGGTCGATGACTTTTACACTTTGCTGCTTCCTCTTTCTCACAGAAGACACTGTTTCTTCTTACTTTTATGGCATAGTTTCAATCCCATAAAACGTTCACAACAAAAACACGTCTATCTGCAATACCCACTAATAACTTCCTGCACTCTCTATCTGTGCCTAAAACTAAATGAAAATTCTACGAGGAGAGTTTCTTTCCTAGAACTGTTCACCTGTGGAACGTAATACTGTGTCTGCATCTTTTGTGTAGAGAACTGGATATGGTTTACCCGCAGATCAAGGTCGATGGTTTCCTTGTTTCAGGATTAGAAAACAACTCAAAGAATCTGGTAAGATGAGTATCCTCCTAGGTTTATATTCTATGGTGAAGTTGTATTCTTGAAGTTTTAGTATCACTTGTCTTGGAGGTGCAAATGTGATAATCTTATTAAAGATCATTGTCAGTGACATGCAATCTGTAATAACATGGATACTTCTGCCACATAAGTACGTCTTGAACCTCTCAACTTCAAAATATATAGCTAGCGTTTCTCTTTCAATGTTTGTATATCTGGTTTCCTTGCTTGTTAATGATGTGGAAACATAGGCTACTGGTTTCTCTTCTCTCTTGTTAGTTGTTTGGAATTGAGCATGAGAGCATTTCTTTCTGCAACTCTCATTAACTCTATTATTACAGTTTATAGATCACCTTCTTAGCTGAGAAGATGATCTATAAACTGTAATAATTGTTTGTCAATTTTCGTTCAGTTAAACAAAAGTTATGATGAATTTTCTGGTGTTCAAAATCGTAAAAATATGCAAGGAGGTAAGCAACGCTTTTTATGACTGGTTTCCATTGTTGCTACTAATTCACTAATGAAAGCACGAAAGGGAGATAATTGAGGGGATTTTATGTTTGGTCATGTTCCTGTTCAGTTCATCCATACACCACATCATATGTGATGCCATCGGCTCCAATGCATTGATTTAGGATGAAATCCATTCGTTATTGGAACAGGTTTTGAGATATAAACAGACCAAATAGAAGTCTCTCAAAATAGTATCTCCTAAATGGCATTCTGAATGTTAGAAGTCCCTTATGAAGGACATTTCTGCTGGAACCTATTACAAGATGCAACAGAACATTAAAACTAACTTTCTGACGCTTTTGTCTACTTCTTATTCAAGAACTTCAAAACTTCTCAACAAACTTTGGTCTTTCAAATATTTTAGACCACTGTAAAATGCAGGATGGAACAATGAATTTATCGCCCTGAAGAAAACACTACAGCTTTATTTTAAAACTTTTATTGAACAAATCAATTCAGTTAACAATTATGTACTAGAGCTGACATCTATTTTGAGGGTGCTGGAGATGGTTCTGTTATCGGTAGAGAGCATAAGTTGTACAGCGGTGCATCTCCAATTTTACTCGATGAACATTGTGTCACTTTCAGACATGATAGAAGGCTCCTCTCACTCTTGGGATTTGTACACAACTGGCCAACAAGTAGATGGTCTGCAACAAAAAAGAAAACTGGTTTTCATCAAACGGAAATAGAATCATGTCATCTTTTCTAGGGTGACAATTTTATCGTTCCACCTTATAAATATATTTTGTTCGTTTATTCATGCTTTGTCGCTTTCATTTCAAAATTCCTGTTGTTGAGTTAGCTTTTACTACCTGGTGACCCATTCATTTATTCATATTTTTATCCATGTTTTTTATTGGCCAATTTCACTACGTGTATTTAATTGTTAGTGTTGTTCTTTCTTGGCACTTTTTAAAGGTGTTACTATTATTGAAAAAAATACTACCCAAAGCCAGGAGCTGCACTATAAATTTATGACTCTCTCTCTCTCTCTCTCTCTCTCTCTCTCTCTCTCTTCTTTTATTGACAATTTGTAATTTTCTATTTATTTATTACAATAGATTAGATCTTGATCTAAAAAAGTGTAAAAATAAACTGGAAAACATGACATCTTATTTTGTAAATATAATGGTATAAACCTAATGAAATCGGAAATATGTATCAATAAAAATCACAATATTATTAGAACCTTTTAATTGTAGAACATGTCTTCTCTGAAAAAACGATATAAATTTTTATGATGTTAATGGAAAAACATTGTTTTTTCTTTCTGTTTACATTTTTGACTCCATCGATAGTGGCAGCCATCTTGATTTATGACATATATTACGATGATTGTTATTGGTTATCAACAATCAACGAAAGATGTATTCTGATTGGCTACTTTTGTGAAAAGTGAGTATCTAATTTGAAGATTACAATTGAAATTCACAAAGTATCCCAATGTTTTTTATCCGAAAATAATTTTATCCCATTTTGTATTTCACCTATTCCAGTTTGTTTGGAGAATTATTGTAGTGTATTTATTTAAATTTCATTACAAAAAGAATGAGTAAAAATTAGGCGGCAAATATAACTGTTAGTGATGTTAATTATTTTAAATGAAATTTTAGGAAAATGAGAGTTTGAATCCTTATAAAATAATTAATTAATAGTTGAACACGAAGTAAGGTATACACAACAAAACCACTTTAAAAAAAAACAAAAAGGTTTATTTGTACGGCAAATAGCTGAACTATGTCTGAATGCAAAAAGGAAAAGTAAAAAGTTCTTTGGGTGTATCAGTTAGGCAGCAGTTCTTTGGGGAGTTCCAGATCAGCTAACAGTTATCTCCAGTGAAAATTATCTATGCTGAAATGTCCAGTGGACAGGGACGAGAGAGAAAGGAGAGAGGTCTGCCTTTGTTTCTTGCTAGGTTTTCTTTGTTGGTTAAACATGATTCTCAAAGGGGCTAAAAAAGTTCTTTGAGGGACAGATGGAATGAATGCGCTCTGCGAACCTGTTGGTCTGCGTCTGGATGAATCGCTCAGTGGGGGGAGAGGCATTGATCCGTGAGAGGAAATAAATCTTTTATTTCATCTGTGACTGCTATAGAATATAATTGCAAAATTAGTTAAAAACAATTTATTTTGGTTTATGTACTCGTATTTGACGCATTGCGTTATGCAAATAAACATTGATTTAGAATCCACTGCAACTGTCAACAACATCGAACCAATACATGTTCTCTTTCCATAAGAGGTCAGGTTAATACTGTTAATCTCTGTTAAGACAGTTGAGGTACCTTCTCTTGTCTATAATCAGTTTTCGGCAAGAAATTTGGCTGTCAAGGGGTCAAAATTTTACGATTTGACCTTTGAAAACTCTATCAAACTCCTTCGCCAATTTTGGCTCTAAACACTTGAAATTTTAGATGTAGGTTGGACATGGATCAAACTTTTTAATTAAATTTGAGCCCCAAAAATAAATATTAAGAGTATCAAAGTGGGGTCAAAGTTTTAAAAAATTTGACTTCTACGGTTTCTACCAAATTACTCAGCTAATTTCTGGTCTAAACATTTGAAATTTAATGTAAAGGGTATTCACAGATAGGGCAAGCTTTTTAATCGGTTGTGGTCGAAAGTTTGAGCTCACTAGAGGTCAAAGTTTAAAAGATATGACCTCTGTGGTATCTAGCAAACTACTCAACTAATTTTGGGTCTAAACATTTAAAATTTATACATAACGGCTATTCAGACATGCGGCAAGCATTTTAATAAGTTTTGTGGCGAAAATTTGGCTGCCAAAAAATAAAAGTTGAAAGAGTTGACTTTTGCAGATTCTACCAAATTTCTCCACTAATTTTGGGTCTAAGCACTTGAAATTTTAGACATGAGTAAAACTTTTTATTTTGATTTGAGACCAAAAATAATAAATGTTAAGGGGGTCAAAATTAGGGTCCAAGTTTTAAAAAAATTTATGGTCTTTACGAAATTACTCAGGCAAGTTTTGGTCTAAACATTTGAAAACTTACATAAAGTGTATTCACACGTAGGGCAAGTTATGAACAGTACATTTGCAAAATTGGTACGTGGGAGGCCACCTAATTTGTTTCTGTTTTCAACTGTTTCATAACTGCGACTGCACGGTCGTAAAATATGACAGCTTATCTATGTTAAGTATAAGTTGGGGTAAAAAAGCTGTTTAAAAATCATGTCAAGCTGGTATAATAGTTATCGTACTTGACTGACTGTCTTTAGGTTTTGATTTCGATCTCTAATCGAGTATATTTTTTTAATTACGATAAGTGAAATATTTAGTTAAACATATTAATTGCATGCACATGTCTCAGTTTCTTTCCGTTTTTTTATTTTATGTTATAAAGAGATTTAACGTTACGTTTAATGAGGTCAATCAACAGGCAAAAATCACTGCTCTCACAAATTCTCCCAACTGATTTTGCCGCTTCTCAAACGTCAAATGATTTCTCCCTCCTCTCTCACCGACAAGTGACCTGCTTTTATAAGGTATGTGCACGTGATCTCGTGAGACTTCGTTCAGTACAAAACGTCAAGGCCGCCATGATGGACTCTTTCTTTCTTTCTTTCTCGATGCGTGCGACTCACAGGATAGACAGACACAAAGACGCTTGTATGGTAAGCCATTTTCCTCACACTCCCCCCTGATCTCATGATCAGAGATGACAAGGGGGTGGTGATCGTCTTCACTTGTGCTTTTGTCTGTGGTCTGAGAGTCGTGCATCTCTGTGCCTTCTGGGAGGCTACTAATCTCTATGTCTTCTGGGAGGCTACTAATCTTCGAGTCACTGTCTGATGGTGGTGCTGCAATCCCGAGTGATGCCTCGCTAGATTCTGACTCTGATTTGCTTGTGTCGTCTAATGATGGTTGCGTTACTAATCGTATGTCTTTAACATGATGGGGCATGTAGTCGATCCGCACTGCTTGTGGGCTGATTATTTCAGTGACTCGCCCGACTCCATACCTTGTTGTGCACTTGCCTCATGGGTTCTTGATCTACACGACATCCCCTTTCCTCACTCTCTCTTCGGCTACTTCCAGTTCAGGCAGTGAGTTCATCTCTCTGCCCTTCACCCTATGCAATGTATCAACCGGCGCCGTAGAGGGCGAAACATCATCTTTCAGGGTTACATTGTTCAAATAAACTGCCTCAAACACTGTGCAGCCTGATCTAGCCGCAATTGTTTTGATGGTTCGATGATTCCATTCAATGATCTCATTTCCACTAGGTACCTGGGCGCATCGAAACCTCAGATATATGCCCCAGCTGTCAGTAAACTTTCTAAACTGCTCACTGGTAAATGCAGTACCATTGTCAAGCAATATCTCTGTTGGAGGTCCATGTTCAAGGAAAATATTGTTTAGTTGATGGACAATAGTGACTGTATCTTGTCGACACAGCATATACCATATGGCAAACCTTGATGGACTGCAATCAATGAGAGTCAGGAAATCTTCGCCATTGTGGTGAGTAATGTCTATCGCTAGCCGGCTTCTGTGGCTCCTAACTTCCAACTTCCCCTTTTCCCAGTGAATGGGTGCCAGGTCAATTGACTTGCATTCCACGCAGTTTTTGACCACTTCCATGACATCTGCCCTTTACACTCCTGGTTCAACCAACTTAGTGAAATATAGGGTCCGCTTGACTCCAGGATGCCTGCGTTGTTGGTGGATTTCCTTAATCCAATTAGATTGACCAGGGATCATAGATGCGGCACACAGAGGTTGCATAGGTTCAACAGTTCTTTTTATGGCATCAAGCCACCTTTGAGGTACACTTGTTAAAAAATCTGCCTTGTTTATTCTGGATCTTACCAGGGACACCTCCATTGATAATGCATATTCATTCACCAGGCTCATGATCATGTCCAGCTGCCGATGGATGAGCATCTCGCTCGTTGTTTTGGTTCGTACTCTAGCCCGTTCAGTAAGAGTGCCTGAAATCCACTTATGGACGCAAGCAGAATCTGTGAATAGTTGCAGGGTGGTTGTCTTCCAAAGAATCGCCAAGTTCATTCCCTTGATCACTGTATCGAATTCTGCCAGGTTTATGTGTTAGGAGTCCTTTTCTGGGCGTAACCAGCAAGTGTCTTCCACTATGGCTCCATCATGGACTAATGACACGCCAATGGCAAGAGAGCTTGCGTCACCCCACACACTATGGTCCTGGCTGCCAACACACCATCTGTCCCGTGCTGGATCTTCTTTGTGCACTCTGGTGAGGACCTCTCTGACCATTGTATTGAGAGGGGCGTCATAAATTTTGTCATCCCATCCGGTGGTGATGTTAGAGTCTCTCCGTTTGATGAATGCATCTGCAATATGAAGCCAGCCACCCACAGGAAGGTGTCCAACCAATTCCGCATAATGAAAATATGCTCCATTGCGTGAAAACACAGGGCATACCTGGGATTTCATTGCCTCGTTTCCAACACAGGACATTATCTTCTTCCCAGACCTGCAAACCGAGCACTCTTGCACCATCCCGTAGACTTTCTGATCCCTTGCTGAGAAGGCCAAAGTTGTGAAGATGTTCTTTTATACGTTTGGCAGGCACAATTTCTTCATCCACATACACATCGTCAATATATGCAGATGTTGCCCGCTGAATGCGCTCATCCTTAGTCAATATAACATCAACAATCCTTTGCATAATTGATGGCACCACATTCCATGCGGGTTAAGCAATACCTTTCTCCCTTGATGAGCACCGTTTCATAGGGCCATAGTGACTGATGTACATGCATTTGAAGGTATGCTTTATGAAGATCTAGCACAGATACATTAGATCCTGCTTACCGCCATTCCCTCAACTTATCGGTACATACATCCGCGCAGGCTGTAGAAGGTGTTACATGCTCGTTTAGTTCCCGATAGTCAAGTACCGGCCCCACCTTCTGTTTAGTATGCTAGATAACCGCCATTAACGGGATCAGACACTTTGGGGGACCCAATTCCTTCTCTGGATAAGGAACTAGCCATCCATTTTTTATCCAAGTCTGTAGTTCCTTATCGTATTCTCTATGAACTCCAGGGGGAATTTTATATTTTGGAACCTTATTGTACAACTTCCCGGGTGGCTGCTCGTCCGACCATTTCCAGGAAACTGTCCAGGACCTCGTACACTGGTCAAATTTCGCATGAAAGTCAGGCTGTTCCAGTTTCATGGATGCACCCAGAGCAAGGCAGGTGTTAGAGAAATGTGTCCTACTCTCACCATCAATATGGACACCACCTAATTCCTTGATAACGTCCATTCCTAACAGCAGGTCATAACCAAGAAGGTCTCCGCTCACAACCAAGGCTTGTATGCTTATTGTAGGCTTATCACCGACACGTGTATGAATGACACTAACTCCACAAGAGGCTAGCATGCCCCCGCCGACTGTCAGTACTGGAATCCTCTTCTTGTCCCATGCGTCACAGCATGCCTTGCACATAAGAGTCTGTTTTCACCCTCTGTTTACAAGCGCAAAGCGTTCACATCCATTCACGCACACTCTCACTGTGGGTAGCACTCTATTGGTCAATGATCTGGGGAGAATACTGGTGCTATAGTTTACTCCCCTTGTCCGTTTCCTGGACAACTCCTTGCTACCTGACCTAGCTTGCTGCACTGGTAGCAATGCATGCGTCTTGGCGTTTCCTGAGTAGACGTGTTCTTTACACTGCTCCGGCTTCGGCAGTCCTTAGAAAAGTGGTTTGGCCTGCCACATTTATAACATCTTACGCCATCTTCTAATGAAGAAGATGCTTCTGCAGCTGCTAGCACCGGCTTTGCATCTTCTTCTTCTAGCCAACGATTCCTGAAGCCCAATCTCGCTGATTTTGCCGCTTCTCCCTCCTCTTTCACTGACAAGTGACCTGTTTTTATAAGGCATGTGCACGTGATCTTGCGAGACTTCGTTCACTACAAAACATCACGGCCGCCATGATGGACTCTGTCTTTCTTGACGTGCGTGACTCACAGGACAGACCGACACGAGGACGTTTGTATGGTAAGCCATTTTCCCCACATATTTCTGTTTATAATAATAAGAATTCTGCATTAATTATAATATTTATGTGTATTTTACGACCGGGCAACGCCGGGAGGCCTGCTAGTAGCAGATAAAAAGTCTATTGTATAAAGTTGAATTAACTTGAAGTGGAGCTTTTTGAAGTAGTGTGAGAAATCGGTTCAACTTTGGCATTTATTCATGCTTTCTCCTCTTATTTTTGCTTGATTTTAGTTTCTTAAATATTTTGTAGTCAATTTTCGATACATTTTGCTTGTATTGTTTTTATTTTAATCTAAAAGTAAACAAAGAAAAATCCAATAAATCTATTTTAAACTACAATAAGATATAAACAGAAATTCGAATACAATGAGCCTATAAATCCATAATTCTGTCGATCTACAAACTGTTCCGAGACTCGAGCTTAAATTGGTCGCTTGCTGCCAGTTCAAGATGGCCGCCAATAGAAATCCTCAAAACGTTCGACGATTTTCTTTTTAAACAGTTGCAGCGAATGTAGAGCTTATGTTAAACAATGCATACCTTTAACGAAAACAGAACAAATACTTGAATAAATAAAGTAATAATAATAGCCAACTTGATGTTTAATATTGATTTGTTCGAGTTAGAATGTTTTACAAAAAATCCAAATCCGGTTCCATCTAAATTTTATATATATAAACAAAAGTGATTTATATATTTCAATAGGATATTACCCGAAAGAAATCACATGATATATCGATCGGGATTTCTGTTTAGGACCAGCGCACAATTAAACAAAATACATTGCCATTTCTCTTTCCCCCATCACTATATATATATATATATATATATATATATATATATATATATATATATATATATATATATATATATATTGTATATGTGTTTAGGCTGCAGTCTTTCATTTAAACATTGTTAAAAACAATATAATAGAAAGCTTCCGCTTGATTAGACCATTTTTATTTTTTCAATTTTTCTGATAATCTTTTTAGTGTGTAGATCGAAAGAATTAATATAAATTCCATGTGTAGTTCGAAGTTGGTGGTGTTGCTTTTCGTCTTTCAAAGAAGACATCAAACCGGGTATATAGATCCGATCTATCTATCTATCTATCTATCTATCTATCTATCTATCTATCTATCTATCTATCTATCTATAAAATGAACGTGTCTGTGTGTCTATGTGTCTGTCTGTGTGTCTGTGTACATTTCCCTACGCAATAACTCTGTTAATTTTTAGTCTACAGACTCGAAATTTGATATACAGGGTACTGAGATTTGGGAAAATCGATGTGATTGGTTTTCGCCAGAAATTTGGCTGTTAATAGGTCAAAGTTCAACAATTTGACCTTTGAGAACTCTACCAAACTCCTCCGACAATTTTGGGTCTAAACACTTGAAATTTTAGATATACGTTCCTTGAACATGGATCTAACTTAATAACTTGATTTGAGCCCAAAACAATAAATGTTAAGGGGTCATAATAGGGGCCAACATTAAAAAAATTGACCTTTTTTTTTTTTTGCTCAGTATACACCTCCAAACACCCGGGCAACGCCGGGCACCCATGCTAGTATATCTATAAAAGTGAAAGTGTCTGCGTGTGTATCTGTCTGTGTACATTTCCCTACACAATATCTCTGTTAATTTTCAGTCTACGGACTTGAAATTTGATATACAGTGTACAGAGATTTGGGAAAATCTTTGTAATCCGTTTTCGGCCAGAAATGTAGCTGTTAGGGGTTAAAGTTCAACGATATGAGCTTTGAGACCCCTACCAAACTCCTACGACAATTTCGGGTATAAGCAATTGAAATTTTATATATAGGTTCTTTGGACATGGATCTAACTTAAAAACTTGATTTAAGCTCAAAACAATAAATGTTAATTGGGCACAATAGGGGCCAAAGTTTAAAAAAAATTGACCTATGCGGTCTCTACTAAATTACTCAGACACTTTCTGGTTTAAACATTTGAAATTTTACATAAAGGTTATTCAAAGATAGGCAAACTTTTTAATCGATTTTTAATCGGCTCGAGTCGAAAATTTGAGCTACCAATATATAAATGTATGTATGTATGTTTGCATGTTTCCCTAAAACTTTCGACGGAGGCGACGAATTTTCACAAGATCATTATTGTTTTGAAGCTCGACCCTTCAGACGACAAATATTGAAAAATTGGCTAAAAGCACTAATTTTTTCACCCTGATCTGGGCACTTTTCTACAGGGAGGGGTCGCTTTTTTCACCGATATTTTCGAAAGTCATCCCCTCTTTTCGATTGTCTAGCCTTAATTTAAACCTACGTCACTTCCGGTTTGGCAGTGGTCGTAACAGCAAAGATGTCAAGTTTTTTACCTGTTCTTTTCTTCCTTTGTGGTACAGGTTCTAGCCTGCCTTCCTACTACCACTTTTTTTTTTGCGAGATTGAAGCATATTGCCGGATGGAAAGTTTAGTGACATAATATTTAAGATGCACCAAATATGCTAACTCTTAATCTTGTAACGATTTTCCTGAAAGTGGATCACATGTTGGATTAACGGACGCATAAAACACTCACATCAAACGAAAAAAAAACCCCAAAAACTCTCATTGCTTAAAGGGGCAATAATTTCGATGGCTTAAATAAATAAAGCTTGCTTCTGTTTTTAAACGCAACTGACGTTGATGATAATATATTAACATAAATGCAATTAAAAATAAACTAAATAAATCAAGTTTAAATAATATACTTAAACAAACCAATAAAAACAATTCTATGGCTAATAACAGTTATTAACATAGAGCTAATTATTAAAATAGATTTTCTTTAATGTAATATGTAAATGAGGTAATTTCTTTAATGTAGATTTACTTTGAGTAAATAGTATAAATAGAAATAATGCTGGAATAAAAATATATAACTGTCCGTTTTCAGTGTAAAACTTGATTTGTGAAACGGTATACCACTTTGTATTTATTAATCAAACTGTAAACAAAAGACTGTATTACATTTTTATTATAACAGATATAAAAATATTTGGAAGCATATGTCATTATCGTATCATATCAAAGTTTAAGAAGACTTGTATCCATATTAACCTTATGATAAAGACGTTAGCGACGCTTTTGATTGCAATTTTTTTTTTATATAGAAATCGCTTCAGACAAGGCATGGAGTCACTTGATACAAGTAACTTAAAAATACTACTTCAAGGTTAAAAACTAGTTAACGATAAATGTGATATAGATACATTCCGACCCCAAAACGGTAATTTTTCTTACCTTGTTAAAAAATATGGCTCATGGCATGTGAGGACTAAAGGATAAAATAAGGAAAGCAAGTGTTACAAGGCCGTCGAAAGTAAACCAAATATCACTTTTCTATCCCCTTTCTCTCTTTCTCTCTCAATTGTACTCTAATCTATTTATCTATAAAAGTAAAAGTGTCTGCGTGTGTGTCTGTGTTTGTACATTGCCCTACCAAACTACTCTGTTAATTTTCAGTCTAGAGATTAGACATAAGGGATATTGAGATATAGAGAAAGTTTTTAATCGGTTTTCAGCCAGACATTTGGCTGGCAAGGGGTCAAAGTTTGACGATTTGACCTTTGAAAACTCTACCAAACTCCTCTGCTAATTTTGGGTCTAAACACTTGAAATTTAAGATGTAGCTTACTTGGACATGGATCAAAATTTTTAATTTGATTTGAGCCCAAAACAATAAATGTTAAGGGGTTAAAATTGGGGACAAATTTTTTAAAAATTTGACTTCTGCGGTCTCTACCAAATTACTCAGCAAATTTGAAATTTTACATAAAGTGTATTCAAACAAAGGACAAGCTTTTTAATCGGTTTTTGGTCAGAAATTTGTTTGCCAAGGGGTCAAGGTTCAAAAGATTTGACCTTTGCAGTCTCTAGAAAACTATTCAGCCAATTTTGTGTCTAAACATTTGAAATTTTACATAAAAAGTATTCAGACATGCAGCAAGCTTTTTACCTTTTTAATCAATTTTTGGGCGAAAATTTGGCTTCTGATAAAGGGAGAAAAAAAAAGCCGTAATCTAGGTTGGCAGTATTTTTACACGAAGAGTCGCCAGAGTTGTCGGAAATTTTCTGTTTCTATGTCTATCCTTGTAGCCATGTCACTAGTAAAGATGCTGGAGGAAAACGTTTTATCTGGGCCGACGTTATCCGCCTGATAGTCAGGGACCTAAAATTTTGATTAACCACTAAGGAGGCTGTCCTATCAGCAGGTGCAACGTACCGCGGCTGCTGTATTGCCATTTGGTGAATGGATTCTGGACAATGCAGTAGCTTCTTGTGGGACCTCTCGATGCCATATTAGTCGGTAATTGTTGCAGCTTTACCTTTTCATGTGCTACAAAACTTCATTTCTATTTCTCTCTTACTTTCCCTCTCTGCCTTGCTCTAAGCAATCTGTCGACCTATTCCCCAAATCCCAAATCACCATGAAAAGTTTCCAGAAAAAGTGCACGATTAAACCCGAATCTCCAATATCCAATGTAGACCCCCCCCCCACTACCATGTCTCCTTTTCCAACATAAGGGTCTACGTTCCAACCTTGCAGAGGTTAAAACCCAATTACAGGAGATTAAACCAGACCTATTATTCCTAAGCGAAACTGGTATTAGACAGACTATTTCCCTAGATGAGTTTGTAGTTAAAGAATACTCTAACTTAACTTCGAAATCTGACCCCGAAGATCGCCATGGGCATGGAATTTGTACTTCCGGGTTGCCCTTGTTCACCCTACTGCAGTTATATTTGCTTTCTATCGCCCCCACAACAGTGGAGTTACTATCTTTAAAAGCATATCTGAGAAAATTGACCACATCCTATCTGTTCATCCTTCGGCTAACAATCACGTCTGTGGAGACTTCAATGCTCACAACATTAACTCACTCAAACAAGACATGATAATGAGGGGAGGTTCTCTCATGATTTCTTCATTGTTTATGACCTCACTCAGATTGTTCATGAACCCACCCGTGTGCCCGACACTGATGGTCAGTATGTAAGTCTCCTAGACCTTTTTCTCACAACTTGCCCTGAACTATGTTCATCTTCCGTTCTGTCTCCACTGGGATCTTCCGACCACTCGGTTGTATCAGTTAAGATAAAAACGAAATATAATAGGTTCTCAGACGTACCTCTCCATCGTATGGTATTTCGATACACTATGGCTGACTGGGATAGCTTCCGTACATTTATATCAGATCTACCTCTGCGTTCCATGTTTAAAAAGGATGTGTCCTCTATAGTATCATACTTGATGGAATGGTTATTGTTGTAATTATAGGAATAGACTGTTTCATACCCTCGAAAAAATTCCAGCAAAAACCTAACAGCCAGCCGTGGTTTTCTCCAGAATGTACTGCTGCCATTGCACACACAAACCTTTTTTTCCATTGCTTCCAACGTAACGTAATAGATGTACTGAGACTAAAGCCGCTTTCAGGATTGCCAGCAACCACTGTAAAATCACGAATGCAAGAGAGTTGTATGCTCAGTCCGTCAAGTCCAAAGTAGCTAGCAGCGGCTTGGTTCCCACCAATTTTGGCAAACAGGATCCTAAACAGAAGCATGTGCTCTATCCCAACTATTATCAATGGACCTAAGGGAATCTCGTCAGCATCTGATAAAGCCAAACTCTTTGCCAAGAACTTTGTAGCTAATTGTACACTATGTGATCAAGGCCGCCAACCCCCAGTATTTTCTTCTGTATCAGAAAACACGCTATGCAATATACAAATAGCTGTGCATGATGTTGCCAAGTTAATCAAAAACCTTGATTCCAGTAAGGCTAACAAAGCTTCAACCAGGACTGGCTCCCATACTTACAAAGCTGTTTAAGCGTTGTCTTAAGGAGAATTGCTTCCCAACACTCTGGAAAACCTCGTCAGGATTCCCAATATTTAAGAATTTAGGTGATCGGTCATCCCTCTCTTAGTATAGACCTATAAGTCTCCTGTGCATCATGGGTAAATTGCTTGAATCTGTGTTAAATAGTAGTCAACCACCTCAGCAAAAATAACCTTCTTAGTGACATACAATATGGTTTCCGTTCTGCTAAATCTACAGCAGATGTGCTAACGGTTATATCTCATAGGCTAAGTGATTCTCTTGACAGAGGCTACCTTTTTAGGGCAGTTGCTCTTAACATATCAAAGGCCTTTTATAGAGTATGGCTAAAAGGTCTACTTCACAAGATCTCCAGTTACGGTATAGCTGAGAATGTCTTCTCAGTTATTAAATCATTTCTCTCTGGTAGGAGTAGTGGTTGATGGGCAGAAATCAGAAGCTCACAGTATTAATGCTGGAGTCCCTCAGGGGTCCATCCTGGGCCCAACTCTCTTCCAAATCTACATCAATGATCTTTCCAGTTATATCCTTAGTTCATTCATAGATATTTACGCTGATGACACTACCATCTATGGCAGTACATCAAAGAACGTAAACGACCTGGTTCTCTCTTATTCTCTTTCTTCTGATCTTAAGCATGTGCTACAATGGGGAAAGTAGCTGGTTATTTTTAATGCATCTAAAACCAAACTTTTGTCTTTACATCATCAACGCTCTGATCCCCATCTGGCATCAATTGAAATGAATGGCTCTCGTCTTAGGGAGGCTCGATGTTTTAACAAGCTCCTGGGCTTAACCATTACTCTTGATATGAAATATAATACATGCATCAAATCTGTTGCCAAGGTCGCCGGGAAAATGGTACTGTTGCCACAACTGGGCAGGAGCAGCTAGAAATGACTTATCCTGCCTTGACAGAGTTTAAAATAGACTTCGTATCCTACTAGGGAATGCTCTTTTCTCTTCCCTGCAATCTCTTTCTCACAGAAGAGACGTTGCGAGTCTGTCTCTGCTTTATCGTTTTTTTTCATGGCAAGTGCTCGTCTGAACTCCAATCTATGGTCTCCTCTCGCCAAACTTTCACAAAAACACTCGTCTAGCTGAAACCACTATCAATAATTTCCTCCACTCTTTATGCCTACACCTAAACGTAGATTCCATGAACAAAGCTTTGTTCTTAGAACTGCACACGTGTGGAACTCTCTTTCATTTGCCTGCTTTCCGGCTGACTATAATATTGTCGTCTTCAAGTCCAATGTAAACAAGTTCTTGATGAGCCGTTCCCCTTAATGAATCCAATTTACCAAATTTCCACTACTAACAATTTCTACGTCACTGTCCCATTGACCACTATACACTTATTAAAACTTATTTTCAAGTGGCCTTTGGGCCTTGATAAGTGGTTACTCCTTTGTAAATAAAAAAGGAGCTGTCATATGTGTCGACGGCATCCTACATACAGCCCCTGGTATTCCCAAATGGTCAACCATCTGGTACTGGCCAGAATCAACGTTATTTAACTTCGGTGATCTCAAGTGAATAGGTCTGTCAACGCGATTATGTCGTATATAGGTTTAATATAATTCTATCGATCTTGAAACGGTTCTGAGACGCGAGCTTAAATTGGTCGTTCATGTTGTCCGCCAATAGAATCCTGAAAATGTTCGACGATTTTCAAACAGTTGCATCAAATGTAGAGTTGATGTGAAACAAAATTAGCATGTTGCATTGCTATTCCGTCAACTATTTAGCCGACTTATAAAAGTAATTCAATACCTTTTTGGTTTCTAACTCAACCTTACAGATTTAATCTGCAAGAAACATTATAAGTGTCACACTATCATTATCCGCTGACAATTAGTGTGTTGTAAAAATAAACAAGCACAAAAATTACAAGCCTCAATGATTCGTTCTGGGTCCAATGCTCTTCTTGATTTTCATAAATTTTCCAAGTAATTTTCTGAGAGCATTTGTTGACATCTATACAGACAACATAATTATTTATGCCAGCATTTCGAAGAGCATTGACGACCAAGATGTTGTTGACACTCTCTCTTCTGTCTTGCAGCAAGTGGTACAATGGACCAAAAAGTGGCTTGTTACTTTAACACCTCTAAAATCAAGATTCTCCCCTTTTTACAGGCAAAGCTCGGATTCTAACTTCTCCCAGATTAAAATAAATGGCGGTCTCATCATTCTTTGAGAGATTTATAAAATTGGCTTTCACCCGATACTTAAAATAGAACACTTACATGGAAATATATTTCTAAGGTTGCTGAAAAATGGTGAGACCATGTTAATGCTCAAAAGCTCCTGATGCAAACGTCTATCTGCAGAAGAGCTAGAAGCAATCTTAGACAGAGTACTGTTATGATATCTGGGTCGGTGCCGCCTTGAGCACTCTTTCTTGTCTTGACAGAGAAAAGAATCGATTTCACAATATGAAATTATCTATGTATCTATCTATGTATCTATCTATCTATGTCTCTCTCTCTCTCTCTCTCTCTCTCTCTCTCTCTATATATATATATATATATATATATATATATATATATATATATATATATAAAATAAAATAAAAATTACAATTAAATTTGCCAAAATGATCCAAGATGGTAAAACTAAAGTATATTATGAATATTAAAGAATTAATATTTATAAGGTAATCTTGTATGCAAAATCCGATCCCGCATTTTGCTAATTCCTACCCTCTGATGAGAAGGAAAGTATTTCTTCGAAACTCCGCGGATTAAGGATTATCCACTTATCAAGTGTTTCCTTTTTAGATTAAATATGTTTTTAACTCTTTTTCAAAGTGTTTTTTAACATGTTTTATTAACTGTTTGCTCTTATATATATATATATATATATATATATATATATATATATATATATATATATATATACAGAGAGAGAAAGAGAGAGAGAAAGAGAGAGAGAGAGAGAGAGAGAGAGAGAGATTTAAAAAGAATTGGAATCGGTAATTTTTTATGGAAAGCGCTCCAGACAAGGCATGAAGCCATTTGATGTAAGGAGCTAAAACACTGCTCCAAGGTAAAAAAACTTGAAAACAATAAATGTCAGATAGAATAGATTCTGACACAGAAAACAGCAATTCTTTCCTCTTTGTCAGGAACATCGCTCCTAGAATATGAGGAGTAAATGACAATATAAGAGGAACGAGAGTTACGCAACTACCGAAAGTAAACTCATTGTATTGACATCGGGAATTTAGAATGGAATCAGTAATTGTATTGGAATCGAGAAATATATTAGAATGTTTTCATAATAAGTTATAACATCGCATGAGAATAACTTGATTTAATGGCAGTATTCATGTGTAGGAAATGGAAATAAAAGTTATCTACCAAATGTACCTGTCTAACGGTGACTGGCTAGTTTATAAAATCAAAAACGGAAACAACATCAGTTTTCAAAAGGTTAAGGCTATGTGATATGTAAGAAAATACTGTGACAGAAAGACGCGCATAATTATTTTCTCTCCGATAAGATTTTAAATGTAAGTTGTTTCCCGCCAGTCAAGGACGTGCTTGAAAGTTTGTGTGACAATCTCAAGTCGTAAGTGGGTAAGATAAAAGCCACCTAGCTTGTTCTGTAGGTGTTAAGAATTCGCTATTGTGTTTTAAAGAAAAACAAAGATAAACAAATAAGAAAGTTCTGAAACTTCAGATATGTGCTAATCGTTTCCTTAGATAAGTGCATTTTGATATTGAAAACAGTTGCAAGCTTTAATGGAAGGAAAGGAGTGAGAGGTTAAGCAATTTGATCATTTATGACAAGTGAAAAATATTTTGATTTTGAAAGTTGTAATTATGACTGGAGTTTAGATTTTGAAAGTGGTAATAATGACCCAAGATTAAACTTTAAAAGTGGTAATTATGACCGGGATTTAAAATTTTGAAATTGGTGATATTGACCGGGATTTTAAATTTTGAAAATACTAATCATAACCGAAGTTTAGATTTTGAAAGTGGTAATCATGACTAGAGTTTAGATTTTTAAAGTGGTAGTAATGACCGGAGTTTTATCAGTAGACTTCTTCTGACAACACCGGATTCTAATATAATAATGCATCTGTTCTTAGATGTGTAGAGAAAATCGTAACTTACTTGACTAGCATGTTTGCATGCTTTAAAAGGTCAGTCGTGTAAAACGAACAGAATAAAAGCTAAAATGGCGACACCCACTTGGTTTTATGGTTGACAGTTACGTGAGCGACGCCGTTTCTATGTAAATGAGACAGATGAATAAAAACAGACGTGAGGCGAACAGAGGGGTGAGTTGGAATAAAGGTGTGTGCTACAACAGAGTGTCAAATTTTGAAGGAGGAAGTTTTGACAGCATTGTGTCGAAATTACCCGAGAAATTGTTAGATGTTTCGGATTTGATAAGAGGTCTTTAAAAAAATGGACAGATTCGCTCAATATCAGAGTTTGATGGATCACCCGCTGGACCGTCTGCCATGGAATTGGTTGAGAAGACTGAGCATATCTGTAAACTGCGCAAAAAAAAAAAAAAGCAGCAACAGTCATTCCGTTGAGGGTAACTGGGGGGCATAAGCAGTATACTAACAACTCTGGGATAAAATTAAGCAGAGCCTATATACAGCGTTTGGTACGGATCCTTTTGTTGTATGGCAACAGTTCACTAGCTGGCGACCACCCAAAAGAAACGGTTGACGTGTACTTAGCTGATTTACGGAAGTTATCTGTACCGTTCGGTGGGATCAACAATAAAATATTAAGCTATGCCTTTTTAATATGAATTGATGAATTAACAACGGATAATTTGTTGGCCCGAAATCGAAACAATCTTTAAGGAACCAATTGTAGCAGCAGTCAGCACTCATCGTGTACCACCATAACTTTACAGAAATAATGTGGATTCTCTCCCAGCTAACGATAAACGCGAGAGCCGGGTGTGCGATAAATGTGGTGGACCTAATTTTGTTAAAGAGTGCCGGAGTTGAAGTGGTATAAGGAGTATTTATCTACGAACACATAGAACAGTACGATGTTATCGCTGCAATAAGAAGGGTTACATATCTCGCAACTATTCGGGAAACGAAGTTGGGGACAAGGTATTGTCGCAACCCCTGCCCCTTGCCAAACAATAAACACAGAATTGCCTGTCGTTAGCGTCCAAATTGATGTACAGTGTTTGGCTCTCGTAGACACGTAATGGCCCAGTTTCTAGTAAGCGCAAATCGCTGTCAAATGTGGAGGAAACAACAAGAAAATGTTATGACCATCAATGGATTATTCGAAGCATGTTGTTGTGTAGGGACTATCACGATCTGTACTGAGAAAGGCGACACAGCTGAAGTTGACGTTCTGGTGATGCAAGAAAAAACCCTTGGCTACAACCTGTTAGTTGGAATTGACGCAATACGAGCACTTGGAGGCGTCATGATTGCAGCGGCTGGAGGCGTACCGCTTGGTAAAGGGAAAGAAGTCTGTGTAGCTATTCCTATTGAAGAAAAGGACTTCTATGCTACGTTTGACGACAAAGAAAGGGCCTGGACTGCGATGTTGATTTTTTTACATAGGCATAACCACTTATCAAAGCCCAGAGGCCACCCGAAGATAAGGGTTAAAGAGTGTACAGTAGTCAATTGGACAATATAGTAATCGTAAGTAATGGAAATTCGGTAAATTCGTTAACTTAAGTGGAACAGCTTATCAAGAACTTGCTTACGTTGGACTTGCAGACAACCATATTGTAGTCAGCTGGAAGGCAGGAAAACGAAAGACAGTTCCACAGGCTTTGTTCATTGATCTACGTTTAGGTTTAGGCACAGATAAAGAGTGAGGGTAATTATTGATAGTGTTTTCAGCTAGACGAGTGTATCTTGTGAAAGTTTGGCGGAACCACCTGAATTCTTAAATACAGGGCATACTGATGAAGTTTTCCAGGGTGATGGGACGTAATTCTTCTTAAGACAACGTTTAAACAGTTTTGTAAGTATGTGCGCTAGTTCTGGTTGAAGTTTTTTTAGTACTATAATTGGAATACCGGCAGGGCCGGTTGCTTTAATGGAATCAAGGTTTTTGGTTAGCTTGGCAACATCACGTACAAATATTTGTATATCACATAGCGTGTTTTCTGATACAGGAGGAAATATTGTGAGTTGGCGGTCTTGGTCGCAAACGGTAGAATTAGCTGCAAAGTTCTTGGCAAAAAGTTTGGCTTTGTCTGATGCTGATGAGATTACCTCAGGTCCATTGATGATAGTTGTGATATAGCACACACTTCTGTTCAGGATTCTGTTTGTTATTTGTCAAAACTGGTGGGAACCAAGCCGCTGCTCAGCTACTTTGGACTTGACGGACTGAGCATACAACTTTCTCGCGTTCTTTATTACTTTTTTACAGTGCTTCCTAAAGGCGGCTCTAGTCTCAGTACATCTATTAGCAATGAAAAAAGTGATTTCTGTGCGCAATGGCAGCAGCACATTCTGGAGAGACCAGGCTGGCTGTTAAGTTTTTGCTTGAACTTTTTCGAGGGTATGAAACGGTCTATACCTACAATTAACCATTCCGTTAGGTGTGATACTATAGAGGACACATCCTTTTTAAACATGGAACGCAGAGGTAAATCTGATATAAATGTATGGAAGTTATCCGAGTCAGCCATAGTGTATCGATATACTGTACGATGGAGAGGTACGTCTGAGGACTATTAAATTTAATTTTCATCTTAACTGATAAAACCGAGTGGTCGGAAGATCCTAGTGGAGACAGAACGGAATCTGAACATAGTTCGTGGCAAGTTGTGAAAAAAAGATCTAAGAGAATTGCATACTGGCCGACAGTGTCGGACACACGAGTGGGTTTGTGAACAATCTGAGTAAGGTTATAAGTAGGGCTGTGACAAGCATATTCTTTTACAAAAGAATATTCTTTGCATATATTTCGTTAGAGAATATTCTTTTAACAAAAAGCACATTCTTTTTTTTTAAAGAATATTCCTTTAACAAAAAGCCTATTCTCTTAAAAAAAGAATATGCAAAATATTTATGGAATAAGTTGTGCTGAAAATATGTTGAAATAAATATTTGCATACGAGTCTTAATTTTACGAAGTTTTCTTTTTTATATAAATTAAATTAAACATGGTAAAACCTTTGTAGTTGTGAATTTACAATAACCTTTGGTTCCTAATGAGAGCCATTCTATTAGAGGATTATATTAGGGACGAAATATCCGCGTATCCTTTTTGCCCTAGGTCTCCAGTGCCGATATATCGGCCCCGTAGTGTCCAAAGGATTGTAACTACAATTTGTATCGAAAAAATAGCCAGGTTTAAATATGGTCCAGTAATCTCCTACGATTGGAACGAGTTTTTTTTCCATTATAAGGCTATTTTAGTGGACAACCAAACAAGCTTTAATTTTGATAATTTAAAGACTAATTTAATTATAAAATGCAATAAATAAAATATTTAAGTTCCATGGAGTGTTCAATTGTTCACAGTATATAAACAGTATATGCATTAATGAGTAGGGTAATGTCAAGAATATTCTTTAATAAAAAACAATTCTTTACATATATTGGGTTAGAGAATATTCTTTTGATAAAAAGCATATTCCTTAAAAAAATGCTTTTTAAAAAAGAATATGCAAAATGGAATAAGTTTTGTTTTGCCAAAAATATGCTGAAAGAAAATATTTGGATAAGAGTTTTTAATTTATTCATTTTTTTAGATGAATTAAACGTGGTATAACCCTAACAGATGTGAATTTACATAAAAAAGGGTCTAAAATTTGGTCTGTTGAAAAAGAGTGATATTATAGGCATATATATAAATATGTACAGACATCTCGTCCTTGTAGATACTCAAAGCGTGTTAGTACCCAGGACGAATTTACAAGATCTAAAAAAACTAAACAAAAAATGCCGAAAATAATTAGCACTCCTGCTGAACGGATGGCAAGATATGCCGATGAATTTGAAGATTACCAGTTAACTGGCAATTGCTTAACCTGCAAATACTGCAATATCCAGGTAGGAACAAACTTTAATACATAAAATTTGCAATATAGTTGACTAATAGATTGGCGTTGTTATAGTAGTTTTGTTTTGGAAATTCTATAACGGTAAATCTAGCTGTATTAAACTTTGATTGAACGTTGAAATTTACAATTTATTTAATCTACTTTTTACGTTAATTAATAAATGTTAATCAGCTTCAAATAACTTTTTCCACCCTTCCTTTAAATGTATATATTACCATTAAATAATTGATTTTTATTTTTACAGATCAAAAGTTGTAAAAAATTTCTAATAAAGCAGCATTTAAAAACCAACGCACATCTGGCAAAAAAGACCTACACGGCAACGTTAGGCGAAGTTCCTACTGCAGCAACTGATTTAGGAGCCAGTACGAATAATTTGTTCAACGCTGACTTATGCAAAGCGTTGATTGCAGCGGATATTCCGTTTCATAAACTGAGCAATAATGTGTTCAAAGACTTTCTTCATAGGTACACACATAGAAATATTCCAAATCAGACTACACTAAGAAAATATCACGTTAGTGAAGTGTACGAAGCAAAAGTGATGTCACTCAGAGAAAAAGCTGCTGGGATGAAACTGTGGGTCTCGATTGATGAAACCACTGATGTAGAGCAGCGTTTTATTGCTTGCTTTGTGTTTGGCATTCTTGGGGTAGAAGAGGAACGCAGCAAGTGCTATTTGGGAAATATTGCATGTCTGCCAAAAGTTAATCATTCTACAATTGCTGCTTTTTTTAACGATTCGTTGCAGTTTTTGTGGCCGCAGCAAGTCCTTTATAATAATGTGCTCCTTGTAACCACTGATACAGCTGCATATATGTCCAAAGCTATGAATGCTCTTCAGGTTTTATACCCGAAAATGGTGCACGTTACTTGTTTGACCCATGGCTTGCACAGGGTTGCGGAATTAGTCAGGCAGGCGCACCCAAAAGTAAATAAACTGATTTCAACTGTAAAAAGTATATTTTTAAAAGCACCCAATCGGATCGAAAAGTTCAGGGAACTAGCCCCAGGAGTGCCCCTTCCACCGAGTCCCATTGTAACAAGATGGGATACGTGGTTAGATGCAGCGCATTATTACGGCAAACATTTACCCGGAATTACTCCTGTCATAATGTCTCTAGATTCAACAGAGGCCCAAAGTATATTGGAGTCCAAAAAACTGTTGGATGAGGAATCACTGCCATTTGATCTCGGCTTTCTCGCCAACAGTTTTTCCATTTTAACAAAAAATATTGCAAAGTTGGAGACTAAAGGGCTGAGTCTTTCAAAATCTATTGAATTAATTAGAGAGGTCGAAATGACACTTGAGGAGATGGATGACTCCCAATTTCGTAAAAAGCTGAAGAATGTCATTTCAAAGAACAAAGGTTTTGCTACTTTAAAACGTCTCGATGCACTTATTAGTGGGAAGGCTTTTGAAAATGAAGGAAATTTGGATAACATAGATCATTTAAAAGTTTTAAGTGCCGAAGAAATGGCCAGCTTGAAATATGCCCAGTAGTCTCATGCGACGTGGAACGAGTTTTTTCCCAGTATAAGACCGTTTTAGCAGACAACCGCAGAAGTTTCAATTTTGAGAACTTAAAAACGCATTTAATTGTAAAATGCAATGAATAAAATATTTGTTTAAGCTTGATAGTGTTTAATTGTTAGAAGCTTGATAGTGTTTAATTGTTAGAAGTATTTATAGCATAAAAATAAACGTTTTTTCTATATATTTTCTTGCGTTTTCGGCATTAACTGAAGCTTTTACAAAATCATCAATAGAATTTATAAAAAAACAAATAATTAACCCTTTCGACCCTAACATTGCAAAATTACCAACTACTCAACTATACCCGTTCTATTAAAATACTATAGTAAGGCCGAAATATCTGTAGATCTTCTTTTACTTTAAATCCCCATGGCCGATATACCGGCCCATTGGAATCGAAAGGGTTAATATTGTTGCAAACGTAAATCTAAGGTACCTAGCATAAATATATTCGCTTGAAGTACAGTGAAAATATGCGATTTATAAAAATAAATATACGGTAGCCAAAGAGAATATTCCGTCTCAAAGCAGCATATTCTTTTTAAAAAGAATATTCCTATGCAAAAAAAGCATATTCTTTTTAAAAAAGAATATTCCCGTGTAAAAAAAGCATATTCTCGAGCATATTCTTAAAGAATATTCCCGGCATATAAAAAGAATATAGAGCATATTTGAAAGAGAATATTGTCACAGCCCTAGTTATAAGCAATGGAGAAATCGTGACAGAATCTCATCATCTGTCTTGTTTGAGTGGGTAAACCATTCCACATTGTAAACATTGAAGTCTCCACATACGTGAATGTTAGCTGAAGGATAAGCAGATAGGACGTGGTCAATTTTCTCAGATATGCTTTTAATGATGCTAACTCCGCTGTTGTGGGGCGACAGAGAGCAAATATAAACGCAGTAGTGTGAGCGAGTGCAACCCGGAAGCACATATAGGGTGAGTTAGGATCTTCTCTGGCGATCCACATGGAAAGCCATCTTTAATATAGGCATATATTCCATGCCCATGGCGATCTTGGGGGTCGGATTTGGAAGTTAAGTTAGAGCATCATTTAATTATGAACTAATCTAGGGAAATAGACTGTCCCATGCCAGTTTCACTTAGAAATAATAAGTCTGGTTTAGTCTCCTGTAATTGGGTTTCAACCGCTGGAAGGTTAAAACGTAGACTCCTGATGTTGGAGAAGGAGACATAGTAGTGAGGGGGGGGTCTACGTTGTAAGTTGGAGATCCGGATTTAATTGCGTATTTTTTCTTGAAACTTTTCATGATGGAATTTTGGGATTTGTAGACGAGGTGACAGATTTGCGTAGAGCAGGACAGAGAGGGAAAGTAAGAGAGAAAAATAAACGAAGAAATTTTTTCTTTTGTAGCACATAATAAGTTAAAGCCGTGACAATTACCCACTAATATGGCATCGAGAGGCCCCACAAGAAGCTACTTCATGGTCCAGAATCCATTCACTAAATAGCTATACAGCAGCCCCGGTACTTTACACCTGCTGATAAGACAGCCTCTTTAGTGGTTAAACCAAGGTTCGGGTCCCTGACTATCAGGCGGATAACGTCAGTGCAGATAAAACGTGTATCTCCAGCACCCTTACTACTGACATGGCTACAAGGATAGACATAGAAACAGAAAATTTCCGAAAATTCTCTACTTTCCATTAAAAAAATGATTTTATTAAGTATTGTATTTAATAAAAGTCCAATTGGCGTATTTAAGAGAAAGTATGGTGATAGAGTACCCTCTCACTAACTGTAAATAAATACAATTCCCTAATCTATTTATGCTATCAACTTGGTAAATATAATAAACAACATTTATGGACGAGAAAATCTATTATTACATAACACAATTCAAAAAATATAAATATAAATTAAATACTGAAATAAAATGTAGTTATTAACATTTGAATCTAAAAAGATAGAAATAAAAATTAATATCGCAACAACTTATCTCGAAAGAATTTCTATCTTCAAATGCAAACTGTTGAATGGATTTTAGTTTTAAAAACTTCAGCTTTCAAAAGAAGTTTTAAAAAAAAATTAACCGTTAAAAACCATGATCTTCTTCCGAACTTCGGCTAGTGACGTTTTAAGGAATTACGATACAAAGGAAAGCGGGCGGGAGCTGTAAAGAAAATATAATTGTTGAGTCTATGCTATATTTAAGATCAACTTGGTAGATATAATGAACAACATTTATTAAATACTGAAAATACTGCAATTATTAACGTTTTAATCTGCACTTGTGCTCTCTCGGCATACATATCCCCGACAAACCCGCTTAGCAAGAAGATCACACACTTTCACTGTTGAGGTCCCTAAATACCAAAAAGCTTTATACTCTAATAGTTTCTTCTCTCGAATAGTTAGACTTTGGAATTCCCTTCCTGATACCTGCTTCCATGACTGTACAGATATGAAAAAGTTTAAATGTAACGTAAACCAACATCTTGTAAATCTATCCTAGGCATGGTCTCAGATAGTAGCCCCTTATGTCCAAGTGGCGATATACCTTGTTAGTCTGTATAAAAAATCATTAGTCTCTCTCTCTCTCCTGAGTAAATTCTCTCCAAATAAAATCATATATGAAAACTGTCAGCGAACGTATCTTTACGTATTACTTTCTGCAGAAAAAAGTTTATTTATAAAGAAATAGCACACAACAAAACAGCGACGATGAGAAGAAGCGACTCTGAAAAGAGCCATATAAACACCATGTAAACACCATATAAACACCATGTAAACACCATGTAAACACCATATAAACACCATGTAAACACCATATAAACACCATGTAAACATCCGCATGTATGTAAAAAGACGTTTATTTTGTTGAGGAAAACATTACACAAATCGCGAACGATAGAATTAGCATTAAAAACTCCGTTTCAAATAATTTATATTTTAGTGTCACATTCAAAGATATGCTGTGGTGATTCGTTGTCTAGAAATATGTTTCCTTGTGCAGGACGAGAAATTACCATTTGGAGTATCCAAACAGAAACGTCAATTCGAAGGATTTTCTGGTCTCTGAATGATTTTCCAGATGCACGCTAAGGGCATCATAATCATGTGAATCCGAAAATTATATTGTTGGCATTGGTTTTCCTGATATTTTTCTAGTCAGAAATCTTTCTAGAATGACGTCAGGTACTTATGGGAAGCATCACATGAAGGTTGGCAACATCCTAAGTGAATGTGATTTTTGTGGAACGAACTGAATTCGAGCTTGGAACGCCCAGCTCGTCATTCCATGCCGTTAACCACTCTCAAGCTAAAGGCAAAAAAGTAGATAGCCTTTAGTCATTCCATCGGGTTTTGTTGGATCTTTTCATTTGTTAGAAAACAAGTATCGCCGAGTGTCACACATCCATCTCAATAATGATTGCTACCGCTATAAATGGTATGAATCATATGGAAGTTTTTCTTATTTTTTCTGTTTAAAGTCGGAAAATTCTATAGTTTTCATTAACTCTGGCAAGTGAAAATCGCCAATGAAACTACACCAGCCCTGGAAGAATACCAAGCATTTGTTTTTCGATGATCTGGAAGCAGTCAATAGCTAATAAATCGCTTTCATCTTAAGTGTCGTCCGATCCGGGGGATGTTTTCCCTCGTTTCCTCAAATCCACAGAGTCCAGGTTATTTCTAAAATGGCTTCTGTCCTGTCGATTGCTTCTATTTCTCAACTACTACTACTACTACTACTACTACTAGTAGTAGTTTTTTTTTCTTTTCAGGCTCCTTATTCTTCTTCGTTTCTTAATCTATCCCTTCTTCTTCTTCTTCTTCTTCTTCTTCTTCTTCTTCTTCTTCTTCTTCCTGCACTTGTTTTTCTTATTTTCTTGATATTGTTGTTGTTCTTTTTCTTCTTCAATTTCCACTTTTCTTCTAATCGTATTTACGTTCTCTTTCTTCTTCATCTTTGTCTCTTCTTCATCTTCTTCTTATTATTATTATCTAAATATAAATGTCTTATTCGTACGTGCAGTGTCACAAAAAGGCATCATCATCGCAAACATTAATGGAAAACGAATTATCTCCCTTTATAGTCGCTCTTCATCAGGTAAAAATCATTTTCTCCAAAAATTAAAAATAAAACCCCAAAAACCATGGTTTTGTGTTTACGGTTTCAAATTGCCTATTTTATTTTAGAATTAAAAATGTCGTGTTAAGTTTTTATTTTATTATAATAGTTCTTTTTAAAATTAAAAAGAAATATGCAACTAAATTGACATCTATTCCGTTATAATTTATAAAAAATATTCAAAACAAAGCAATGTGTTGAATTTTCCTTGAAAAAATCTAAATTCTTTCAAACTTTGAAAAAAGAATTTGCTCCAAAATTATTTTAAATTCGTTGTTATTTTATTTTATTTTTTTATTCATTTTATTTATAATGTGTTTTGAAAATTTTCAACTATCGTGAAATTTCCACGGGTTCTGCTAGTTATTATTATTGTCATCGTCATCATCATCATTATTATTATTATTATTATTATTATTATTATTATTATTATTATTATTATTATTATTTACCACATAATCTTTCTTCTTACTCCTATTTCTCTTCACACTTTTTGTTTTGTTCTCAGTTTAATTCTTGAATGTTTGTTTTCTTGCACGCTGGCTTCCAAAAAGAGCTTATTTTCTCGTCTCAGACGAAGATATAATTGCGAGTCAAAGATTATTATTTACCCATCGCCGCCCTAAAAGAGAGAGTGAGGGGTAGAAAGCTATAGGAGGAGAGATGGGGAGAGAAGAGAGAAAGCGGAATGACAGAGAGAAAGAGAGAAAAAGAAAAAAAAGAGTGGGAAATAGAGGAAGAGGAAGAGAGAAAAAGAGGGAGAAAGATAGGAATAAAGAGGAAGAGAGAGGAAAAGGAAGAGGAAGAGAGAAAGGGGGAAATAGAGACATAGAGAGAGAAAAGGGAAGAAAGAGAGGGTAATACGGGGTAAAAGGAGCGGGATCAGAAATGGATCTTCTTAAGATACGTCCATTCATTCTGCGAGTTTTTTGATGAAAATACTAATTCAAAGTTAAACGTGACAGACCTACGAAAATACTATTCTAAACATAAACCAGATAGATATCCTGGCGGACTATGCCTCTTTTTTAAGATACTAGGATGCATCTAAAATTAGATGTTTCCGTTCAATCAGCGCGTTTGTGGATGGAAATCTTATTTCATACTGATGCATAACAGATTGACAAACAGACGCAACTAAAAACAAACAATAAAAACATAAAGGCTTCATGTTTGCGCGCCTTTTACTTCTCGATCGTTCGAAAGATTTGACCGCCATTTTTTTCTAATGTTTGCATTCCAGGATATCCGCTTTGGCGAATTCACGTAATTTTTGCAGAATCTGTTATGTAGAAATAAAGAAGAAGCAAAAAAAAAAAAAAGTATTAACAAAGAAAATAAAGACATAGATAGGGGGGGGGGAGAAA
Source organism: Euprymna scolopes (assembly GCF_053919585.1). Classification (NCBI taxonomy): domain Eukaryota; kingdom Metazoa; phylum Mollusca; class Cephalopoda; order Sepiida; family Sepiolidae; genus Euprymna; species Euprymna scolopes. The sequence continues at coordinate 146,442,748 of NC_136490.1, forward strand.
GAGGATGAAGAAATGTTGAAGAAAGGTAAAAAAAGACAGAAAAAGAAAGAAAAATATGAAGAAGAGCAAAAAGAATGATGTGATGAAGAAGATGACGAAGAAAATACATGAAGAAGGGTTATCAGGAAAGAGATGGAGAAGAGAAAGGAAGATATTGAAAAGAAGAAAAAAAGATGAATCGGATGAAGAAAGAGAAGAAAAGGAAGACAGAAAAAACGAAGAATAAGACGAGGAAGGTGACGACGACGACAAAGAAGAAGAAGAAGAAGAAGAAGAAGAAGAGAACGAAAGGAAGGAAAGAAGCAAATATAAATGAGGGCAGAAGAAGAAACAGAAAAAGAAGATGACGAAGTATAAGAATAAAAAGGATGAAGATGGAGAAGACAAAAATAGATTGGAGCGGAATAAGAAATAGAAGAAAGAGGAAGAGGAGAAATCCCCCCCCCCCCCCCAAAAAAAAAACATTCCACTTTCTGGCTCGAATTTCAGTAATATTTTACACGGGGTTTACGTTTCTAATGCTATTAAATAAATTATGACTTTATAGAACAAGAAGAAGTGGGGGTTATTAGTTGGCAACGCGCCAATAATCGTAGGAGTGAAGAGAGTGAAAAAAATGGGGTTTATTGACTTTGATGTGAAGTTTGAAAGCTAAAAAAAATCAATAAAAATTTAATTTTATTAACACAGAAAACACGTTAGGTAAAACTGATATGCTTACATTGCAAGCACCCAAGAGGTTGTATTTCACCTAATAACCTCAAGTATATTTAATATTTAAAATTATATGGGCCAGATTTTAACAGTTGGGCCTAAATAGCATTTAAGCTAGAAAATAAAGTTTCATTCTAACCAAATTCTCTATCGATTATTATATTGAACCTAATAGATAGTAGTGATAGCAAAACTTAAAAAAATATATATGTCTTGGGTGCCATCAGCTATAATCGAAATCAAAACATACAACTCTCCATCCTCATTCCTTAGCTTCTGAGCCACGCCCATACGCGCACATGCAGGCACACACACACACACACACACACACACACACACACACACACACACACACACACACACATATATATATTTATAAAGTCACCAGTCATCCCTTTTTTAAAAGGTGGAATCACTCGATCGTTGAAGACAAAATTCAAGCAAGCAAGCACACCTGGACAATCCACAGAATTTTATCATTATATAGATTATTGTCTCATACTATTGACAACACGCTGATTTCAGTCTGTGCCTGACATGCCCACCAAGTTTCAGTTATGAATGCTCAACAGTCTTTATTTTATCGCTGTTCAACGATAAACACACCTGAATGAGATTGTGCAGTATCATTTCACAAACTCTGGCGCACTGCTTTATTGGCATTGCCTTCATTTTGGCTGTGGTGACCCTCCTCACTTACGGTATAGTTTATGGATTATTTTGATAGACATAACCCGCATAAAAATCTGCATGGTTATGATCCGGTGAATGTGAAGCCCATTCAGCGTAACACTTCCTGCTGATGAAAGTGTCCCTAAATGAAGTTGAATAGTACCAGCTATGGATGGGAAATGTGTTGCGAATTTTATTAATGAGTTGCATTTTAAGGTAACCTTGTAACTTCTAAAAACGTTCAATATTTTAATAAATGCTGGTTTGCTAATAAATCTATTAAATAAACAAATAATACTATCTACTTTAAGGCGAACCAATGTGAGAAATATATATTTTTGTTAATTTTACTTCACTCGTTTAGCAGGGATGGGATTAGACCCACACGATTTTGAGGTGTCTAGATTTTTTTTTATATATCAGAACAACATAAGAACATAAGAACGGGTGATTTTCAAATCATCGACTGTGGCTTCCGGCCACAAACGGAATTTGGGAGAAAGTGGTTTGTTTGATCTAAAGTAAAGTTGGTGACAAACCTCCGGGCTCGCAGGTTAGTCTTCTCGATTGCTCCAAAAACAGCCTCATAATTGTTAGAAAGATAGGGGATTGTTGATTGACTATTATTTACTACACTGTTATAAAATTTCCAGAAATCGCGAGTTCCTAATTTCTGTGACTCAATCCGTTTTCTGACGATTTTAGTATACATTTTCGTGACTGCAGCTATTTGATTCTTACAATTATTTCTAGTTTCTATATACTTTTGTCCATTTGAACTGGACTAAGTTGGATATGTCTGCAGAATGTATGCTACCTTTGCACAATGGCATTTGCACAAGTAGAAGTGAACCATTGGGAGAATGGGGGTTGCTATACAACTACCGTGAAGGAGCATGTGCTTCAATTGCTGCTTTGAACTATTTAGTAGCCTCAAAAGATACTGTTTCATAGAGCATCTCTGATATGATCACTGAAGGCTTCCCAATCAGCCTTCTTGAGGTACCTTGTCGTTTTGAGCAATAGCTCTTTAACTTGGAGTCAGGAGTTTAGGGTGATGTCTATCAATATCACAGCGTGATCCGCATTCTCTAGTGCACTATGGGCATTTGTTGCACAATCATCGAGAACTGTGGTCAGAAATAGGTCTAAAAGTTAGGCTTACTAATCCTGACAATCTTTGAGACAGCTCTAGGAAAGTTGTCAACCAGAACTAACGAGGTCTCTTTTCCTGATTGTTTGGTGCCATGACGTAATTGGTCAGTAGCACAGGTTTAATGTCAGAGTTTTCCTTCTCCTAGATATCTATGATTCCATCAGCACATAGAAGGGTAGCCTCGTTCCTGGGTTTTATACCAGGTATTTCTGAGCCCCCACAAAGTGAGTTAGTACTTACAATTATCAGTATCTACAATAAAGTTACTAATTTTAATGAGATTGAAGTCAATCGTAATTCCACATTTGCTTTAAAAATAGATACACATTTTAGTGGTGCGATTTAAAAAATAATTAGTAGAAGATAAATCAATTAAGATATAGATTTGATTGAGGGATAATAAACATAGATTTTAGATAGTTTTATATTTAACTCATAATCTTTGCTAATAAAAATAAAATTTGTATGTGCAATTATTCTTTCATTTCTTTTTATTATCGTTTGGAAGATGATGGTGGTCTAGTGGTTAACGACACGGACTGACGACCTGGTTGTTTCAAGTTCGAATCCAGATTGTTCTACATAAATCAGTTTCGCTTTGGATAATGACACCCCTCGTGTAGTTCCTTCCGTAAGTATCCGACGTCATTTTAGACTGAATTCTGGCTATATCAAAGAACCCAATATCTTCGAAATCTATATGGTACAATGATTATTATCAATTATTATAAAGATCACCTTTTGATCATAAAGATAAATTTGCATCGATGATTAATGAAACAAGACAGACACATGAACTTTCATGTCTTTAAATATAGATTATCCCTTTTAATTTATTAACGCAACAAACTTTATAGTCCATTGACTTAGAATGCTTTATGCCAAACTGATGGTTGAATACAGTTAAATGTTTGCTCATATTGCATTAAATACTGACCCTTATTAATACCTAACTCTGCATGGAACAGATATCATCATACTCAGTTTGCTGCACCTTATCATAACAAAGGTTGATATAAAATTTCATCCAGATCGGATTAATAATTTCCGAGAAAATTTCTAGAGTAAATGCGGTATTGTGGTGACTCATCCCTAGTAAAACCTAACTCTGGACGGATACCATAATACTTAGTTCATTGCACCTTATCATAACACAGATCCATAGAACATTTCAGTCAGATCGGCACAGTAGTTTCCAAGAAGAGTGGATCGGACATACAGACAAATAGACAGACTGAAAGAGAAAATAATACAGATGAATTAAGTATGAGAAGAAAATTGAATAAAGACATGGTTATTCGATTTTGTTGAGAATAAGACAATTTATGTAGTTCGTTGCAGATGATTGTGTGTGACCTCTGAGGTCAGACAGATTGTTAGGTGAAGTTACCCTCGTTGTTTGGATAATGCTTATTAAATTACTCTATGATAAGAACATACCATTTATGTAGTTATATCAGGTTGAACTGTGTAACCTCTGGATGGATATGGAAGTAACGTTCACTGTAATTTGTAGCAGTTGTCCATAATATGAGAGAGAGAGAGAGAGAGAGAGAGAGAGAGAGAGAGAGAGAGAGCAATGCGTTTGCACAATCAGCGGAGACAAAATCACACTTCCTTTTGCTTCTTCTGCTTTGACAAACTTTTCAGACTGACCTCCACTATTGATCTGGAATCGATGATTTACATGAAATCGCTGTAAAAATAGTTGAATCATTCTATCGCTCCGGAAAGTATCTCACTTCCGACGCAATCTTCTACTTGTACAAAACTCAAATACATCCTAAGATGGAGTACTGTTGTTACATCTATGGAGGAGGTTCTCAAATCACTTTTTCCTGCCTTGACAAGGTTCAAAACCGGCATCGTAATGTAGTACGTGATGTTCTACATATCACAAGCAAACCATCATTTATCAAGGCCTCTGAGTAACTTGAGGATAAGAGTTAATGAATGTGCTGTGGTCACTGAGACAACAGCGTAATATTCATTAATGGTGGAAATTAGGTATAATTTGATTATTTAAGGGACCGGCTCAACAAGAATTTGTTTACATTGAACTTGAAGACGACTATATTGTAATAATTCCACAGAAATAATTCCACAGGTGGGAAATTCTAGGAAAGAAGCTTTGTTCATGGAATTTGTGTTTACATTTAAGCATAGATAGAGAGTGGGGGAAATTATTGATAGTGACTGCAGCTAGACAAATGTTTTTTTATGAAAATCTAGCAAAGAGAGACCACAGATTGAAACTCAGACGAGCATCTGAAAATAAAAATAACGATAGAGCAGAGACAGACTCGCAATGTCTCTTCTGTAGGAAAGAGGTTGCAGGGAAGAGAAAAGGGCATCATCTACTAGCTTTCGGCTTTGAACTCTGTCAATGCAGGATAGGATGCTACTGCCCAGAAATGGCAACAGTACTCCATCCTAGGACGTATTTGGTTCTTATACAGGTAGAGGATTGCATTGGCAATGAGATATCTACCTCTTTTCTTCTCCTTACTGCTTATCTCTCACAGAAAGGATGTTGCGGGTCTGTCATTATTCTATCATTATTTTCATGACAGATGCTCGACTGAGCGTCAGTCTTTACAACTTCTACCCAATTTCCACCACTATTGATCATCGTTACTTGTATCTATTGAATACACATAAGCCTTCTGCCATCTAAAATATCCAGAGCTTGTACAACAATTTTTAGTTAATTCGTAATATCAAGCCATTCTGTAACGCATTATCCTATTCTTAAGCCAACATAAAAATAAAAGGAAGAAATTTTGTTTTACTTTTTATTTTTTACTCATTTATTTATTTTCTCAATTATAATTAATTTTAGTTTTTTACTTATTTATTTATCTTTTTTATCTCAATTATAAATTTAAAGGAAAAAAACATTAAGCCATATTAACTCCTCCCAACAGACCTGTTTGTAAATATAGCTGCTTCCACTGCATGAACTCTTACTCACTCCCTCCTCCAGTAACAAACAATGAAATAGTAATGTCCCGTAATCACTTTGAGGAGTATAATCTCTCAGTAGATATATAACCTTTATAAGCTAACCCAGGACCAACACTAACCACCCTCGCGGGGTCGCAGAAGCACCTGGATTAGGACCCATGCGCGGGGCAAACCCTCTCGGTACTGATGGATCCATAGATCTTCCCAGGTCACCCGTCTAGGAGAAGGAAAACTCTGAAGCTAAACCTAAGGGGAGGAAGGCCTCTCCAGTCTTGGATGACAACCTTCCTAGAGCTGGTGACTCAAACAAATTACCGGTCTGCAAACCTAAACTGCTTAAGATGAACTATCCTGAGACCAAAACCCTAGTAGATGGAGGGACAGCTGATGATCTGCCTGTGTTGCATGTCTGATGTTCTGCATAACCACTTGCTCAGCACCCTTACCTAAACTGAAACTCTTAAATAAAAATGATAGTACATTAAAAAATTACGCTAAAACCAGGTCAAAACTCAAACAAAAACAACCTGCTTTCTCCCTTGAGGCTCGCATTTATGAACATCCGTGGGCTTAGAACTAATTTAAATGATGTTGAAGCATTTCTCCTAACAAACACCCCGGATATCTTAGCACTAAGTGAGACTAACCTACACTCATCGATTCTCTCTAACTAACATGCTCGGATACCTCCCACTCTGCCGTAAGGACTCTGACAGACATATGCATGGGCTTGGAGTCTACATTCAAAACACCCTCTGCTTGACTAGAGAAACTAAACTAGAATCGGACGATCAAGCCTTTATGTGCTTTAGACATAACATGCAACACAACATTAGCTACTTTTATTTTCTCTACCGCTCTCCCTCGACTCAGGACTGTACCCTAATAAACAAAGTCTCTGCCAGCATAGATACAGCACTTTCCCTCGACACTAGCGCACAAGTGCATGTATTTTGGTGACTTCAATGTCCACCACAGCAACTGGCTTGGATTTTCTACTCACACAGACATAGCTGGTATCACAACACAACTTCTCTATATTTCATTCCTTATCACTGATGGTTATGTTTCCCAGACCAGCAAGAACAACATGCATTGCTTCTAGATCTGTTTCTGATCACAATTCCCGATGATTGTGTAATGAATGCCCACAGCCCACTTGGGAACGCCAATCATGCAGTGGTAATGGTTGAAATTGCCATAAACTCTAGAGCCAAAACTGAAGAGCCACTGCTCAAAACAACAAGATATAATAAAAAGGCTGACTGGGAAGCCATCAGGGACCTCATCAGGAACGCTCCATGGCAAAATATCTTTTCACTTCCTGCTGAACATTGCGCAAATGAGATCACTGAATGGTTCAAAACGGCAATTGAAGCGCATGTTCCCACACGCAAATTCTATAGCAAACCCCACTCTCCCCAATGGTTCACTTCAACTTGTGCTGCTGCCATAGCTCAAAGGCAGTACATGTACCACAAATTTAACCGGCATAAGTCCAGTTCAAACAGACAGAAGTACATAGAAGACAGAAATAACTGTAAGAAAGAAATAGCGACAGCTGAGAGAGAATTTACTGAAACCACCAAAAAACGCATAGAAGCACAGAAATTAGGAACCCGAGACTTCTGGAAAATCTACAACAGTGTAGTAAATAATGGGCAATCAACTATTCCCCCACTATACAACAATTATGAGGTTGTTTGCTCAGCAACTTAGAAGGCTAACATGCTTGCCAGACGGTTTGTCTCCAACTCCACACTGGACTCTGCTAATCACCCCCTCGCTGACTTTCCCTTGCAGAGAGACGCCACACTAGACGATCTGAAAATCATCCCTGCTCAGGTGCATGCTATCATAAGAAAGCTTGACACTGCAAAAGCATGTGGACCTAATCTCATCCTGACTGTGCTATTAAAAAAGTGCGCCGCCAAAGTAACTCCAGTTCTCTCCAAACTTTACAACAAATGCCTTAATGAATCTTGCTTTCCTGCCTGCTGGAAAACTGCTTCTGTAGTGCCAGTTTTCAAGAATTCTGGTGAAAGAACTGACCCAGTAAATTATCGCCCCATTAGCCTCCTCTCACTTTTCACCAAAATATTTGAGACAATAATTAACCAAGCTCTAGTCCATCACCTTACAGATGCTAAACTTCTGACTGACCAACAATATGGATTTAGGCAAGCCCGTTCCACAGCAGACATCCTAACTGTAATCTCAGAAAGTATATACCTGTCACTGGACAAAGCGGGGGAGGGTAGAGCGGTAGCTCTAGATATATCTAAGGCTTTTGACAGGGTATGGCATGAGGGTCTTCTCAAAAAAATCAGATCATCCGGTATCACTGGAAGAATACATAACATAATTAGATCCTTCTTAGATAAGAGAAAAATCCACATTTTCCTTGACGGTCGTACATCTAAACAATATGATATAAATACGGGAGTGCCTCTGGGGTCTATCCTTGAACCTCTGTTATTCCTGATACTCATAAATGACCTCCCTGACAAAATTGTCTGTGAGATGGGTCTGTATGCTGACGGCATCACGCTCTATAACAGGCATGACAGGAAAACAAATGAACACATCTAAAGAAATGGCAGAAACACTAGAGGAAGACCTCCGATCCGTAGTGGAATGGGGACAAAAATGGATGGTCACCTTCAATCCAGCCAAGACTAAACTTGTTTCATTCAATAATTACAAGAAACCTTCCCTACCGCCAATAGCAATGACCAAAGACTCTTTATCTGAAAGTTCATCTTTCAAACTCCTTGGCCTAATGTTTACAGGAAACATGAGTTGGAACAATTACATTGAGAACATTGCCAGGACTGCTGCAAAGAAGGTGGGTTCTCTCTACCATGCTAGAAAGCTATTAACGCCCGAAAGTATCCTATACCTCTATAAGGCCACCATTCGCCCATGTATAGAGTATTGTTGTCATATTTGGGCTGGTGCATCTGCCACTAGTCTTCGCTTCTAGACAAGGTTCAAAAGAAAATCGCAAATTTGATAGGTCTTGAACTGTCAGCTAAACTTCAGCCTCTGTCACATCGACGAAATGTTGCATCCCTCTGCCTATTCTACAAGTACTTTAACGGTGAATGCTCTGACGAACTGCAAGCACTTGTGCCCCTTTGACGTAAATACCCCCGACAAACCCGACAAGCAGCTAAATCCCACCCCTTCACAGTAGAGATCCCTAGATGCAAGAGAGCCTTCTTCTCCAGTAGTTTCTTCCCCGGAACAGCTAGACTTTGGAATTCCCTTCGGGGTCCCTGCTTCCCCGACTGTACTGACATGCAGAAGTTCGTGCAACGTGAACCGACATCTTGCTGCCCAACTTCCTGCACAGTACCCCTGATGCTTATATCCCTGATCGTAGCCCCCTACAACAAAGTGGCAGTATGCCTTGTTTGGAGTGAAAATGTAATAAAAAAAAAAATTATTGTGTTGTTTTATCAACCACCTTGCATTGATTAACCATTATCCTTGAGTAGCCTTTAGGCCTTGATAAGAGGTGACTACCTTGTAAAAAATGATCAATCATGGTTCAAATATATTTTAGTAAAAACTCATAACATATTTGCGTTCCTATTTTTATTTGAGATTACTATGATGCTTTGATCTCCATATAACTGTGACGGATGCGCGTGGACATTAAGTTGTGATCAGTTTATCGTAGCAGAAACAGGTCATTTATTTTTTTATGGAAATCGCTCCAGATAAGTCATGAAGCCACTTAATATAAGGAGCTAAAAAATACTACTTTAAGGTCAAACTGACCCAGAAAACAGCAATTCTTCCCTCTTTGTCAGAAACATCGTTTATGGAATATGAGAACAGGCTGCCGAATGCAAACCCAAGATAAAATAAATAAATGTTTGGTTTTGTTGGAATCTCTGTCTGTATAGATAAAATGCACTTTGTATGTGTGTGTGTATTGGGGGGGGTGAGTTCATTCTCTATGGACTCCAAAACAGCTGGGCTGATTTTTATGAAATTTCACACAAAAGTATTTTATGTGCCTGGAATGTTGTTATATAGGTTTTATATCGAAATATCTCCAATAAGTCTCGAAAACCGATAATCGAAAAGTTTGATTAAAGAATGGACAGTTCAATTTTGACCAAATTTTACAAATTATACAGCCTTACATAAAGTGCATTTGAGAAGTTTTATCACCATGCAATCCGAAAAGCCTGGCATATAAAATCAAGAGTAAATTCTTTGATAAGACAGTGACGATTTCGAAATAAATGTTTCTGTTTAGAGCATAATTGAACCATGATACTTGACTTTTGCATTTTAAACGTTAATTCAAGTCAATATATAAAAATATTTTCATAAAACCAACAGTAAGTTCTGTACAGTGCAGCATAAATCATAATGTATTGTGAACTAAGCCACTGTGGGGAGGCATGTGAACTTCCTCATGGTGCACCACGGTGGGTTCATGACTAGAGTAGGCAATCTATTTGATTGACGAATGGGTGATTTCACCAAGTTTGATAATAAAAGTATTGGAAGTGTGGAACATCCGTTGATTCTTATTCAATCCCGGGCAACGTCGGGTCTCTCTGCTAGCACGTTATAAGCATGAGAAAAAAAAGGATGGCATTTTTTTTTTTCGCATTCTAATAGATTAAAATACAAAATGGCTGTTTTTAAACTCTTTTTCACCCCAAACAAGTTATATTACCACTTGGACGTAAGGGACCACTATTTAAGACTATGTAAAGATATGAGCAAGATGCATTACAGATTACATTACATTTAAACTTCTGCATGTCAATAGAGCCAGGGAAACAGGAAACATGGAGGGAATTTTATTAAAGTACTTGGAACACAGGCACAAGGATACAGCATTGCAGCGATTGGGCAGTGGTTGGAGCTTGGTTGAGAGTGTTGATAGTGCCGAACCTATTACATTAAGGACTCTATGTTTTATTAAATTGGGAAAGCCACCCGAGGATAAGGATTAATGAATGTAAGTTGGTAGTGTAGTAATTGTTAATGGTGTAAATTGTGTAGAATTTGACAATTTATGGGGACGGCTCAACAAGAACTTGTTTACATTGGATTTGAAGGCTACTATGTTGTATTCAACCGTGAAGTAGACAAACGGAACAATGTTCCACAGGCGGGCAGTTCTGGGGAAGAAGCTTTGTTCATGAAATCTGCGTTTATATTTAGACACGTATTAAGAGTGGGGGAAATCGTTTATAGTGGTTGTAGCTAATCGAGTGTTTTTTTAATGTAAGTTTGGCAAAGGGAGCCTGTATAAAAGGGATGCAAAAACGATATAAATTTTACATTTAGATTAATATAAATCTGGTTCTTATATTTTTTTACAGCATTTGTAAAACTGTATTCAGCAGTTCTCTCATAGTGTACCGTTTCATGTGTTAACATATAGGGTCCCAACACAACATAGACTCCGTCGCAAGGAACATAAGAAAAGTAATAGGAAATAAATCCAATTCGCTGTTTCAGGTTTTAAGAAAAAACATTTATTCCTCATTCTCTTGCCACGCGTGACTTCTCGTTACGGCTGTGACGTGACTCACGCCCCTAACTTAGTCATGATCTTCTTGAACGTGATCCTTCCTCAGTACTTACACATTGTTCTTCTTAGATATTTTTCATTTCTTCCTCGCCATGAGGTGACTTTGCACACATCGATGCATATAGCCGCCATACACGCGCCCGCATTCTGTTACAATAGAAAGAAATATCCTTTGTTCTCTTTTGTGCAATAAAACGTACATTTGGGAAGATTATTAATAATCATGTTGTGGTGTGGTCTCTGGACTTGAAAGAGCCATTTTAGATTATCATAGCGTCGTGTGATATGACCAAGAACCAAACCACCATTTACTCGTAATATACATTATCGTATAACAGTTATGTCTTAACAGAGTTTTGTAAATCCGAAAACTGAGAAGAAAAAAAAATTTGGTAACAAACCATTTTTATACAAGAGATAAGAATATAAAAGTTAAATCAAAATGTTTAATGTGCAAACACATGCTTGGTAAAGAAAGTTGAATAGTCACAAATCAAAATGTTCAGAGTGTGAATTATATGCGTATGTAAGAAATATACATATGTGAGTATTTAGCAGCGTGGTATCGTATATGTGTGTGCGTTGGTTTACCTTTTTCTTGTTAGTACGTGTAAGTTAGTAGTACTGTTCTGTTCGCTTGACTGTTGCTAGTGCGTCAACACGCGTGTCCGTAGTGAAGAAAGCTTTATGGGAATCGTTGAGTCCTTTTCATCTCCTGTCTCTTGCTTCCTTTGGCCAAAGGCAGGGGATGGTTGAGCATATTTTCTTAAGGCCTTTTGGTACTGTGGCCGGTGTGATATTTCTGGAGAAAACTTATTTTGTTGATCAGGTCTGACATGAGTTTCTACGTTCGCACTGGCTTATCACTTTGACATAGACATGTTACTTTTGTGACTTTTGACAATTTTATATTGAAAATACCTTGAGTTTACACGTTACTGTGAAAACTTACTTGGTTTAGGAAATGACGAAGAAAGCGAAGCCAAACGAAACGGAGAAGGAAATATGCCATCAATTAGAGCCATTTGCTATGTAGCGTTCTTGGAATCACGACTAAGTCTTACTACAATATCATTTATACTAGCAAAAATATTTTTTTATATGTTTTATTGCTACATGACGGCCATTTTCTACGCATTCTTGGATTTCAGACAGAATGTGAAGAAAAATAGCTTATATCTTCTTTCAAACTCCCTTTACATTTTGCTTTTACAAATAAGCAAAACCTATACTGATGATTGCCTATGCTATATTTAGATGCAGGTGATTGAGAAAGATAGCGATGAAGATTATATTTAGTGTCTATGACGTAGAAGAGTTATAGGGGGTTATGTCGTATATATACGCCCGTTTTCTTAGAAAAATGGCAAATATATACAATTGAAAGTCTATCAAATATATATTCCATGAACTGACCCATAAATATAATAAACATCGATGATATTATAAGTAATATTATATAGTATATAATAATTATATATAATGTAAATTATAAACAATAATTATTAATAAATATAATAGATGAATATACATAACAAATACAGATAATATAGATAAAACATATAGAAAATGTAGATAATATATCGATAAAATATTAATCAAATGTTTATTTTATCAATTAGATGTCCATCAAAAAATTACGTTTTTATTTTATTTTTTTTTAATTTACTCTTAAAGAGTAAATATATATTATATTTCTCTTAGTCTGTCTGTCAGTCTGTTCCACTTTTCTCGGAAACTACTGGATCGATCGAATTGATATTTTATATGAACCATTGTTATGATAAGGTGCAATGATGCACAGTAAGGCGTTATACTTTTATGCATAATGAGCAAAAATTTAATGATATTCAATCATCAATTTGGCATAAAGCATTAATTCTAAGTCAACGGGCTACAACGTTTGCGCATTCTTAGCGGGCTAAATACCTAGTTTTCTATATTATCTTTAATATTATTTTTCTCTACATTCGGTTCTCTGTTTTGATTTCTACATACTCTCCAAGCAACTACCGTTTCAAATTTTATACATCAAACTTATAATCTAGCTGTTATGTTAGAAGCAAATCCTCCAGGTGTATGTAAGCGTCAAATCGAGCTTTCTAAACGTCAATATGGATTGGTCAGATCCTGATTCAATATAAGATTTGTGTTAGTATTAGCCAAAGAAGCAGATAAGCTTCGTTTGCATTTCCAGTGGATAATCCCATCTCGGCGTTCTAATCTAAACAAGCACTTTTGTCAGTGGCGCGTTTTTCTTTTGATCGAAATATGGATTTACATCTTGACCAGCGATCTTAATCGACAAACACTAATATTGATCGCCCGTCTAATTCGCGTTAAGTCAACTTATCATTTGTTTATTACTAGATGAAGTACTTGTCTACGCCAGGTCCCTAAAACGTTACCAAACTTGAAAGCTAGTTTATGAAAGCCCTACCGTGATTAAAGAAGGATTTTGAAAATCTCTGAGGCGAACAAATAATGAAGAGATACCCTATAGATGGGCAAGATTTCGTCTCTACATCTCTTTCTTGCCTGTGCATACTCAATCATTACTATTTCATATATATATATATTATAATTATTTTTTACTATAATAATTAAATACCTACAGACACTAGTGTTTCATCCTTTCGGGAATCCTCAGTGGAGGGTGTCACGATTAATACCAGTCGAACGATTTGAACCCCGCAACACGAGACATCTCTGGCTCGATTAGCAAAAACCCAATCCATTCAACTACCAATTAACCGCGTGAAATAACGTTGAATTTTAACATTTTAATTTTTAAATGTTCATTTACATCATCATTTATATATATATATATATATATATATATATATATATATATATATATATATATATATATATATATATAAAAGTGAGAATGTGTGTGAGGACACTTCTCAATCTATATACTCAACGAATTTTTGATCTACAATTTTAAAATTTGGTATATTGAAAATTCAGACATGTGGAAAACGTTTTAATTCGTTTTTATCCGGAAAAAAGGGATGCTGTGGGAGAGGGGGGTCAAAATTGAAAAATTGGTACGTAAAGCTGTCGGATTTTTTTCTGTTTGCTAACCGTTTCACGACTGCGCATGCGCTAATCGTTCACATTATGTTAAGAAAAAGGTTTGAAAACACCTTTTGGCAATCGTGTTCAGTTTGGCTAATAGTTATCGTACTTAACTCATTGTCTTTAGGTTTTGGTTTCGATCTCAACTCGCGTATTATTTTTTTTACTTAAAAGAATTGAATTGTTTAGTTAAAAATAATACTCGCATGCACATGTCTCAGATTTTTTTGCTGTTTTTTTTTTTACGTCATCTTTTAAAGGAATGCAACGCTACGTGAAATACCAGGCAAGGTCGGGTAAATCTTCTAGTATATATATATATATATATATATATATATATATATATATATATATATATATATATATATATATATATACTACCAAGGAGACCTGACATTTCCCGAAATTGAATGAGGATTAACGAATATTTCACCATCCCATATTTCATTATCATCGAAATCAGTGAAATGGCCCATTTATCAATCAAATCGATTAATTGCCGACTGTAGACTCTTGTCCGCTCAGACTCTTCTACCGCGGTGGACCAAAAAGAAGCTTCACATACCTACCCGCAGAGACTGAGTCCACAATACATTGTATTCTACATTACACTGTAGAGAATCTACTGTTGATTTGAGAAAATTATTTTTATATAATAGCTTGAATTAAAGTTTAAAATGCTAAAGTCAACTATCATTGTTTAATTGTGCTCTAAACAGAAACATTCATTTCGAACGCGCCCCTGTCACATCAAGATTTTATATACTTGGCCTTTCTACTTGTGCGGTAATAAAACTTCTCAAATGCACTTGTCATGTTAGGCTGTATAAGGTGTTAAAGTCGTCTGTTTCTTCTTTCATCGGATTATTTCGATTATCGATACTTATCGAACACATTTCGAGACAAAACCTGTCTAAGAACACTGCCAGGCACATAAAGTACATTTTCGTGACATTTTCAACAAATTGGCTCAGCCGTTTAGGAATCCATAGAGACGAAATAACACACACACACACACACACACACACACAGTTCCTTTTATATAATAGTATAAATTTATGGGCATCTCTGATCCAAAATTTAAAACCACTTGCAAATCTTTAAAAAGAAACTTTTTAAAGGATAGATTTTAAACTCCTCTCTCAAGGTTACCAATACATAGACATAGGCTCCTTCCGTCTTTGACAGACTATAGATACTTATCGTAGGGGTGCCTTCACGTGAAATTTTTGTGGCAGGATGTGCGCATTCTCCCCCCCCCCCCCTGAGTCGACATTGTTAAATACCAGTGGCAAGTGAAGTGTATGTTCAGGACAGCAGAAACAAGTGTCAAAATAAGCAGAGAGCACATACAGCGCCTAGAATTCCCAAATGATCACCCATCTGGTACTAACCAGGCTTAACTCCGGTGATCTGACAAGAACCGGTGTGTCAACGCGATTATGCCGTATATCAGGTTACCAATACCACAACCTAAAAAGGTTATGGAAAAAAAAAAAAAAAAAACATTTAATTCAGAAATTTACATTTTTATAAAATGAGGCATTTTACACTTGATGGAAGCTATAAGACAAGGAGTATAAATTCTACGAAATTGTACGAAAAATGTATGAAAACATTCAACAATCAAATTTAATAATGAGTTCTACCTCTACTCATTTTGATGACTTCAAAAATTCTTTGCTAGAAATAAGTGTTTCCATTAAAGTGCTGGGGATGTTGCTCTATCTTCTGAAGATGGCTTCACGAAGTTAACTTTTTGTTGAATATTGTTTGCCATTTCGATAAACATCTCTTGTAATCCATCCCAAACATTTTCAGTTAGGTCTAAATCTGGTGAGCATGCATGCAAGATGTCTGAAGAGGTGAACAAAGTTCATCGTGCAGCGTGGATGGCAGCATTAGCCTGTTGGAATAACCATCCATCCCTACACAAACGATAGCCCTCCGTCATCAACGATGTTTTTGTAGCATGCTAACATAACCAGCTGCTCTCTGACGATCCTGACCACCTGGGTCCCTCTGAAAGCCCCTTCATACCATTAGGGACCTCCACCGATATGATCTGTAGAAAAAATTTTAGAAGACATGTTTTCGTTATGCTAATATCGTTGGAAGACGTCAGGACCATGTAGATTGAATTTTCTTATCAGAAAACAGGACTTTCTTCCACTTCTCAACGTCCCATGTTTGGTATTCACGACCAAACCTTAAAATTTGTTTACATTTTTATTTACTATGCCTTTTTTTTCGTAAGTGTCGTCTGATGATTACTGGAATGCAATTAGTATCTGTGACTGTCTTAATTTGACTAGAAGAAAGTCCCCTCTCTTTCACAACAATCCATCTTATTCTCCTACTCAATGCAGGAGAATTTTTTTGGGGGGTGGGGGGTGGGGGGGTCTACCAGTGGATTTTGCTTTTCCATAATTCTCACTGTTCTTTAGAAAATTGCAAATCACATTTTTACTACGATTTACCTTAGCTGCTATCGCCCGCTGCGACAAACCTTGCTCATAGAAATCTAGAATTCGAGCACGTTCAAGTTCAGTAAGTTTGCTTGCTTTAGGCATGATGAAACATTTATGCAGTTATTGCTAATCTGTAAATGAACTAAAAGACAATTTATATACCTTGTCTTATAATTTGATCAAGTATAAAATGCCTCAAATGCGGGGGATCCTGCTCCAGTTTTTTTTTTTTTAATATTCTTTGCAATTTCGATAAACCTCTCTCATCATCAATCCACAAACATTTTCAATTGAGTTCAAGTCTGGTGAGCATGCAGGATGTCCCAAGAGATGGACTCCATTTTCTTGTAGAAAGCTCAAGGTCCATCTTGCAGTGTGGATTGCAGCATTATCCTGTTGGAAAGATGCTTTTTGCAGCATGCTAACATAACCAGCTGCTCTCTGGCGACCCTACGCCACCTGTAATATTTCAGCTTGCATGAAAATTCTCTCAAGTTGATCTGAAATGCAAACATACTTCTTTTGAGAGAATGGAGTCTAAAATAAGTCCAGCGTGACGATGCATATAATCCGATTGGAAAGCCTTCTAAACAGCTGAAAAAATGAAAATTGTTTTTTTCTGGACAGTCGGAAAAAAATTTCGGATCAACTTGAGAGAATTTTCATGCAAATATTATGCGCGGTTTGTTTTTATATTTTTTTTACATATCCAACATTTTTTTACTTCTTTTTTTGGCAATTTATAACTACAATAAATTGCGGTTTCACTTAATGTAATAACTAGCAAATTCTAGGAGTGTTACAAATATAATTTGCTGATTTCGTTATGTCCTCCGATGAGAAGAATAACATTCTTTGAAACTCTGCAGAATAAGGACTTTGTAAATTATTTTTGAAGTATTCAGTCGAACAATAAATTTTGATTGTAAAGTTCAACTTACAGTTTTAATTTTCTTTCTCTTATAATAAGCTCCACTCTCTATTGTGTATTAAGCTTTTTTATTCGGTTGGGATTAAATTTTATATATATTAGTATGAAGTTTACCATTGCGTATATCAGGTAAGCACTACATCTCGTTGATTTCATTAATATATATATATATATATATATATATATATATATATATATATATATATATATAAAGGAACAAACCGTATTATGTGTTCATCAACGTTTCGTCTTTATTTCGAGACTACCTCTGGATGAAATATATATATATATATATATATATATATATATATACATATTATTATTATATTTTCACCCCCAACAAGGCACATTGCCAATTTGATGTAGGAGGCTACTATTAAGAACACAATATGTGGGGATTTGGGCAGCAAGACCTCGGTTCACGTTACACTTGAACTTCTGCATGTCAGTACAGTTGGGAAAGCAGGAACCCGGGAGGGAATTCCAAAGTCTAGCAGTTCTGGGGAAGAAACTACTGGAGTAAAAGACTCTCTTACATCTAGGGATCTCAACTGAGAAGGGGTGGGATTGTACTACTTGTCAGGTTTGTCGAGGGTATTTACGTCGAGGGAGTACAAGTGTTTGTAGTTCGTCGGAAAATTCACCGTTAAAGTACTTGTAGAGCAGGCAGAGGGATGCTACATTTCGTTGATGGGGCAGAGGCTGAAGCCTAGATGACAGTTCAGGACCTATCAGGTTGGAGACTCTCTTTTAAACCTTGTCTAGGAGCGAAAGACTAGTAGCAGATGCACCGGCCCAAATATGACAACAATACTCCATACATAGGCGAATGGTGGCCTTATAGAGGTACAGGATATTTTCGGGCGTTAGTAGCTTTCTAGCACATTAGAGAGAACCTACCTTTTTCGCAGCGGTCCTGGCAATGCTCTCAATGTTCCAACGCATGTTCTCTGTGAACTTTAGGCTGAGGACTTTAAAAGATGTACTTTCAGATAATGAGTCTTTGGCCATGGCTTTGGTGGTAGAGAATGTTTCTTGTAGTTATTGAAGGAAACAAGTTTAGTCTTAGCAGCATTGAATGTGACCATCCATTTTTGTCCTCATTACACTACAGACCGGAGGTCATCCTCTAGTGTTTCTGCCATTTCCTTAGATATGTGTTCATTTGTTTTCCTGTCTGGTCTGTTATAGAGCATGGTGTCGTCAGCATATACCCATCACACAGACAATTTTGTCAGGGCGGTCATTTATGAGTATTAGGATAGACCCCTGAGGCACTCCCGCATTTATATCATATTGTTTAGATGTACGACCATCGAGGACAACATGGATTTTTCTCTTATCTAATTTTCCTGAGAAGACCTTCATGCCATACCCTGTCAAAAGCCTTAGATATATCTAGATCTACCGCTCTACCCTCCCCTGTTTTGTCAAGTGAATGGTATATATGCTCGGAGATTACAGTTAGAATGTCTGCTGTGGAACGGGCTTTCCTAAATCCATATTGTTGGTCGGTGAGAAGTTTAGCATCTGTAAGGTGATGGACTAGAGCTTGGTTAATTATGGACTCAAATATTTTGGCGAAAAGTAGGAGGAGGCTAATGGGGCGGTAATTTACTGGGTCAGTTCTTTCACTAGAATTCTTGGAAACTGGTACCACAGAAGCAGTTTTCCAGTAGGCAGGAAAGCAAGATTCATTAAGGCATTTGTTGTAAAGTTTGGAAAGGATTGGAGCTACTTCGGGGGAGCACTTCTTTAATAGCACAGCTGGAATGAGATCAGGTTCACATGCTTTTGAAGTGTCAAGAGTTTTATGATCGGATGTACCTGAGAAGGATGTTTTTCAGATCGTCTAGTGTGGCGTCTGTCCGCAAAGGAAAGTCCGGGAAAGGGTGGTTAGCAGGGTCCAGTGTGGAGTTGGAGGCAAACCGACTGGCAAGCATGTTAGCCTTCTCAGTTGCTGAGAAAACAACCTCATGATTGTTGGATAGTGGAGGAATTGTTGATTGCCCATTATTTACTACACTGTTGTAGATTTTCCAGAAGTCACGGGTTCCTAATTTCTGTGCTTCGATGCGTTTTTTGGTGGTTCCAGGAAACTCTTTCTTAGCTGTCGCTATTTCTTTCTTACAGTCATTTCTGGTTTCTGTCTGTTTGAACTGGATTTATGTCGGTTAAATCTGCGGTACGCATGCTGCCTTTGCATGATGGCAGCTGCAACTATTGGGGAGAGTGAGCCTTGCTATAATATTTCCGCATGGAAACATGCGCTTCAATTGCTGTTTTGAACCATTCAGTGGTCTGATTTGCGCACTGTTCAGCAGGAAGTGAAAAGATATTTCACCATGGGGCGTCTCTGATGAGCTGAGGTTATTATTTTCCAGATGTTAAATAACTAAAGACGTGTAACGAGGTTAATACAAGAGTGCTCAATACCGAAGTAGAGCAGGGTATGCTCTTTATTTGTTTTTACGTAAGCAGTAATATGTTGCTACACAGCTGACTGAAACATGCTCATGAAGGTGTAACAATATATTACTGCTTATGTAAAAACAAATAAAGAATATTTACATATACATATATATGTGTGTCTGTGTGTATATGTATGTGTGTAAGGTAGTCGTTACATGTCAAGACTCAAGGCCCACACGTTACATGCAGACACTCGCAAGGAAAAAGAAAAGGAAAGAATTCGACTCACTTTTCTTTCAACAGACATTTATTTACAGGTACTTTCAGAATAACTCCTTCTCTCTTGTTTATGAGACTTCTCGTACTCTAACGAACTTTACAAAACTCTGCTGTGTCGAACACGTGGTATTCTGTCTTTGTCCAGCCATGCTTAGAACATATCTTTTCCTGTCGTTCTCGGGCCACGTGTGTCACATGCCTATCTCTCTTTTTATAATCTTTTTCTTCCTTTCTTCCTCGCTGTTTCGTCACCTTGCACACGGTTCGTTCATTTGCATTCAGCTAATGCTGCCATGCGCGCATTCACGCTCTGTTACACACACACACACACACACACACACACACACACACACACACACACACACACACACACACACACACACACACACACACACACACATACGTCGCACGATCTAAATCGAGTTCTTATATGACAAAGTATAATACAATAATACAAATGCGACATTTTTAGAAGAGCCGAACTTTATATTTCGAAGCAATGAAGTTTAAAATTGACCTCACGCATTCGGCAACGGATAAATAGCGACGTTTGACGTTTTTGGCATCTGATTGGCAAATTTGATTCGATCGAAATTGATCCAATTTTGATCAAAGATCAATGGCAGAGATATGAATAACACAAGTTCATGCGGGTAGGCGCACCATGAAAAAGGGCATTCTTAGGATACGTCTATTCAATCAGTGTTTTTAGCTATGAAAGCAATATTACAAAAGTGTTAAGCGTGACATAATGAAGGACTATCTTTGATTCTATATTTCTTTGTTTGTAGTAATTTTCGCATAAATATGAAACAGACACACATTTGCTGTTCATGATGTTTGATTTCACTAATATCCAAATAGGGTTTATTTATGACCAGTTAATGAAGTCTGTAAATAAAGAAAAACTCCTCTATCTTTCTCTCCATATATACATTTAATACCAAGTTACATACAGACATCGATGTATATATATATATATATATATATATATATATATATATATATATATATATATATATATATATATATGCGAATGAAAAGGAAAACCTAAAATTAATAAATGGTAATCAACGTTTCGTCCTTATTTCAGGGGACATCATCAGGATAGAGTTAAAAAAATGCTGAGGAAACAGTTTAAAGACCACATGCGAGTGAAGAGGGAAATAATTTTTACAAAGTAAATAGAGAGAAAGAAAGGAAGAGAGAGAGAGAGAGAGAGAGAGAGAAAGAGAAAGGTGAGGAAGAGATATTAAATGAAACAGTGAAATCCCGTAGAATTATAAGAACAATAAGAAAATGCCAGCCATACAAAGAAAGCGCAATACACGAGATTGCGCAATAATATGAATGCCATTCTCTTTGTTTCATGGCAAAATAGCAATGTGTCTTTAATAAAGAAAATCTATAAACTAAGGAAAAAACTTTAATTTTTTGTATTCCTTGTCAAACAATAATTTGTTGTGAATTTGAATAATTTAATTCATAATTTATATATATATATATATATATATATATATATATATATATATATATATATATATATAATGTGTGTGTGTGTTTATATGTGTGCGCGTGTGTGTAATATTCGAGAAACATTACTTTAATTTA
The DNA here is from genome assembly GCF_053919585.1 of Euprymna scolopes. Taxonomy (NCBI): domain Eukaryota; kingdom Metazoa; phylum Mollusca; class Cephalopoda; order Sepiida; family Sepiolidae; genus Euprymna; species Euprymna scolopes. The sequence continues at coordinate 146,464,617 of NC_136490.1, forward strand.
AATATATTAGGTTGACAAGAAAGTTCTAAAGTTTGTAGCTTTTAAATTCAGATGAACCTCTCTCGGCTCAAACAAAAAAGTATTTATTGAAATGTACACTATCAGTATACATACACTTCTGCCAACATAAGACAAGTGTATTTATGCAAGTAACGTAAAGATCTTGCATTCTGGTGTCGATAAAATCGCTGAAGGCGTTCTTGATATCGCTTAGTTTTTTTTTAAACATTTCCCACGCAGAAAGTTGTTGAGATGCTTAAAAAACGTATTATTGGTAGGCGAGGTCTTTGAGAGTATAGTAGATGAGGAAGAGTTTCGTCGCCCAAATCGTTCAACTTCTGCAGGGTTGGTTTAACAATGTGCGGTTAGGCACTGTCGAGGAGAAGAATTGAGCCTTTTCTGTTCACTAATACTGGATGTTGTTGTCGAAGTTTCTGATGCATTTCATCCATTTGTTGACAGTACTTCTACACCGTAGTGGTTTCGCCTGCATTAAAAAAGAACGGTTGCAGATTACAAAACTATCAGCATGACTTTCTTTTTGTTTCAACTCTGGCTATGGGAAGTTTCGTAGAGCTTCGTCGGCGTCTAACCACTGAGTTGAGCATCGCCGGTTGTCGTAAAGAACCAACTTTTTATCGCGTAACAACCGGCTCGTTCTTGTTGCATAAAAGAGAAGATGACACTTCATTTCTTTTGGCTGTCGTTCAATACGTGTGGCATATATTTATCAAGCTTTTTCATTCTGATCTCTCTCAAGTGGTTGGAAATCGTCGTATACGTTACGTCTAATTCAGAAGCTAGTTCTCGAACAGTTGTGCGTGGATTGGCTTAATTGATCGTTTTCAACATCCGATGGCCGACCACTGCGCTCATCATCTTCAAGACTCTTGTTGCCATCATTGAGCTATGTGTTCAGTAGTGGTTCGTGGACCAAACGCTTCGTTGATATCGCGAGCTGTTTCAGCTGCTTTTCGGCCTAGTTTGAACTGAAATAAGAAAATTGTGCGAATTTTCATTTTTTCTGAGTCGTTTTGAAAAGAAGATATAATTGTTTGAAAACGATTAGATAGAGTGAAAAACGCTCTTAAAATGGTATATAAAGTAAAGTATTATAACGAAAACGTATTTGAAAATACATCATTTGAAATCAAAATTAAAAATTCTGCAAAAACTTTCTTTTCACCCTAATCTTTTATCTTCACTTTTGTCCGTTCTGGCTATGGGAATTGCATCTTTCTACGCAAATGCTATTTCTGAGTACGTCCGTGCATGTTCATATGTGAGTGTCAGTTTTGTCATATTAAACCTGAATTGCAATTTATTGTTATTTCTTCGTAAACGACCCATTAAGGACAAGTTGTAATTTTGCCACGAAACAAGGAGAATGAAGGATTCATTTTTGTTTTCTTTTCAATAAACTGAGAGTTATCGAATAAAATGTTAAGTATATGAAATGTTGTGACATAGGTCAGCAGAAGGGACACAACTCGGTGTTTAGTGGAAATAAAATATTTTGCAAAGAAAGACAAATACGGCATAATAAAGACAAATACGGCATAATAAAGACAGTAGTTGCAAGTCAGTCTGACTATAAAGTGTGTATAGCATCGAGATGGATATTCGTTTAGACTTTATAGCAACAGGAAAAAATTGCCACAGAAATGTATGGAATGCTTCAGACTGCTTTTGGACCATGTTGCACGAACTGAACATCAGTTTTTAAGTGGCATAAGTGATTCAGGGAAGGTAGGGAGTCTGAGAGGGATGCTGAGAGGTGTGGGAGGAGAAAAGAAGTCAAAACACCAGACTTGATTGGACAAATAAAGAATTTCATGGATAAGGACTAAATAAATGCACAGTTTGCTGTCAGTGTGCGGACAGTACACATAATTGTTCGCGAGGAACTTAATGCACCAGTCTGCTACTTCATGCCTGTTTCAAACTATTTGATTAAGATGGGTATCAAGACAGTTGTTCACCCTCCCTATAGTCAAAATATTACTCCCTGTGACTTTTGATTATTCCCTAATCTCAAGGAAAACCTTACAGGCTGTCTTAATGAGACAATTGAGGAGATGAAAGAGGCTGTGATGAGGGTCATTTACACACTCACACAAGAGGACTTCCATGGGGCTTTCCAGAAGTTGTTGGAACGGTACAACAAGTGCATTGCATCCGGAGAAGATTATTCCGAACGTGACTAGAGTTTCATGTGTGTACTGTCAATAAAAGTACCATACGAAATGGTCTGGAAACTTATTAAAGGCACTTCATAAGTACGGGTAAAAAGTAGTATAATGGAGCCGACATCCCATATTATTGTTAATTTTTTTAAGGGAGGGGAACAAAGCACATTCGTCCATAGTGAGATGCGGAATATTCTATCCTGATGCGATATTCATATAAAAATCAACAGAAAGTGATCAGTTTAATTTAGTTAATTGAAAATATCTCACATTTCCAATTAATTTGTCTTACATTTTAAACGAAAAAAATCAGAAAATAATAAAATAAAAAATAATGAAATAAAAATAAAATAAAAAATATAAAAAAAAATAAAACGAAAAATAATAAAATAATATAATAATAAAATAAAAAAATAATAAAATAAAAAATAATAAAAAAAATAAAAAAATAATAACATAAAATAACAAATAATGAAATAAAAATAATAAAATGAAAAAATAATTAAAAAAATGAAAAAAAAAATAATACAATAATAAAATATAAAATAATAAAATAAAAATAATTAAATAAAAAATAATAAATAAAAAATAAAAAATAATAAAAAAAAATAATAAAATAAAAAATAATAAAATAAAAAATAATAAATTAAAATTTAAAAAATACTACGATTAAATAGAAAATAATAAAATAAAAAATAAAACAATAAAAATAAAAAATAATAAAATAAAAATAAAAATATAATAAAATAAAATATAATAAAATAAAAAATCACAAAATAATGAAACAAAAAATAGTAAAATAATAAAATAATAAAACAAAAAATAATAAAATAAAATATAAAAATAATAAAATAAAAAATAATAAAATAAAATAAACAAATATAATAATAAAATAAAAAGAAAAAAATAATAAACTGAAAATAATAAAATAAAAAAAATAAAAAAATGATAAAATAAAAATATTAAAAAATAAAAAATAAAAACAAAATAAAAAATAATGAAATGAAAAATAATAAAATAATATAATAATCAAATAAAAAATAATAAAATAAAAAATAATAAAATAAGAAAATAATCAGATTAAATAAAAAATAATGAAATAAAAAAATAAAATGAAAAAGAAATAAAAAATAAAAAAATTAAAAATTAAAAATAATAAAACAAAAAAAAAATACAAAATAATGAAATGAAAAATAATAAAATAAAAAATGATAACACAAAAAGTAATAAATTAAACATTAAAAATAATAAAATAAAATAAAAAACTAATACAAAAAAAACAAAAAAAAAATAATAACATTATAACACAATAAAAATAATAAAATAAAAAATAAAAATTAAAAACATTATAAAACAATAAAAATAATAAAATAAAAAATAAAAATTAACAAAATAAAAAATAAAAATAACAAAATAACAAAAAACAAAATAACAAAAAAATAAATAACAACATGAAATAAAAAATAATAAAATAAAAAAAAATTAATAAAATTAAAAAATAATAAATAATAAAATAATAAAATAATAAAATAAAAAAATAAAAATATTGAAATAAAAAATACAAAATAATAAATCTAAAAAGAAAATGAAAAATAATAAAATAATATAATAATAAAATTAAAAATAATAAAATAAATAAAATAAAAGTAATAAAATAAAATAAAAAAATAATAAAATAATAAATGATAAATAAAAAATAATAAAATGAAAAAATAATACAAAATATGAAAAAATAAAAAATAATAAAATAATGAAATGATAAAATATAAAATGATAAAATAATATCAAAATCAAATGAAATCAAAAATAAAACAAAAAAATCAAAAATAATAATATAAAATAAAAAATAATAAAATAAAAAATAATTAAATTAAAAATAATAGATTAAAATTAAAAAAAATATTAAAATAAAATAAAAAATAATGAAATAAAGAATAATAAAATGAAATAAGAAATAATGAAGTAAAAAATAAAATAAAATAAAAACAATAAAATAAAAAATTAAAATTAAAAAAAAATATTAAAATAAAATAAAAAATGAAATAAAAATAATAAAATGAAATAAGAAATAATGAAATAAAATAAATATAAAAATAATAAAATTAAAAATTAAAAAATAATAAAATAATAAAATAAAAAATAAAAATTTATAAAATAGAAAATAGTAAGATAAAAATAAAAAATAAATAAATAAAAAAAAATAACATAAAATAAAAAATAATAAAATAAAAAATAATTAATAAAAAATAATTAATAAAAAAATAATAAAATAATAAAGTAAAAAAATGAAAAATAAATAATAAAATAAAAATGAAAAAAAATAATAAAATAAAACATAATAAAGTAAAAAAATAATAAAATAAAATAAAAAATAATAAAGTAAAAAAATAATAAAATAAAATAAAAAATAATAAAATAAAAGATAATAAATAAAAATAAAAATAATAAAATAAAAAATAAAAAATAAAAAATTATAACATAAAATAAAAAATAATAAAATAAAAAATAATAAAATAAAAAATGGAAAAAATAATAAAATAAAAAATAATAAGCACAATATTTTACTTGTATAACATAAGAAAACAAAAGCTAAATAATTGTTGAAAAGATGCAATTACAAAACATTTCGAGCAGAGAAATAGTTTGTTATTTCCTTTACGCTTGATTATGTTACAAGATGAGAGGCCAGTATTTATCACTTGTATTCAATAGAGTATTCATTAAACTTTACTATATTTAATAGAAAATATAAGTATGTGAAATTACGTTAATATCGGTTATAAGTAAGTAGTCAGCTATCAACTATACTTGTATTTTCTATTAAATAATAAATCGTTTTTAACGCAAATACTTTAAACGTATATAAACAAAAATAAATTGTTTTGGAAAAATTTGCCAACCGTATTTTCTTTTTTTTTAAAATTATGTCAATAGTAATATTTACTGATTATTCCTATCGCCAAACAAAACATGTTTTTTAAGAGAATGTTCTGCGCCAAAATTTAGTTTCGTCCTTGGAAATATTGAAATAATTATGCAAAACACACGTGAAGAAGAAAAAGAACAAAAGATAAAAACCAATAAATAAAAAGCACAGTTTGTAATGTGAGTTAATATCACACCAATTTTCTAAAAAATCCTTTTGCTTGATAGAATCAACGTCGCTAAAAACAAATTCAATTCCAAGGTGTTTATACCAGAAACAAGCGTAGGCATGGACGCACCCAATAAAGAAATTCCTTATAAATCAGCTGCGTAGCAAATATCAGAAGACGAACCACAAAAAATACAGCAGCTTTCAGTATTCGTCCCGATTTCTATTTCGACATTTTTCACAGTAATCCTCGCAGCTGAAATCATCATCATCATCATCATCATCATCATCATCATCATCATCATCATCATCATCATCATCATCATCATCGTCATCATCATCGTCATCATCATCATCATCATCATCATCATCATCATCATCATCACCATAGTTATTAGCGTCATTATCGTCATCATCGCTGTCATCGACAATGTTATCATCATCATCATCATCATCATCCCCATTATAATCGTCATCATCGCAATCGTCATCATCATCATCATAGTCGTCATCGTTAGCATTGTCAGAATGGACATCATCATCATCATAGTCATCGCGATAGTTATCAGCATCATCATCGTCATCATCGCTGTCATCAACAATGTTATCGTTGTCATCATCATCAGCATCCTCATCATAATCGTCATCATCGCAATCGTTATCATCGTTGTCGTCGTCGTCTTCATCATCATCATCATCATCATCATCATCATCATCATCATCATCATCATCATCACTATCATCATAACCAACGTCATCATCATCATCATCTGCAGTCTGACGATTATTATTTTATGATGGCCATCAGGCCATGATTATTATGACGAAACGAAATATCTTGACTTCTTTTTCGACTCCTTTAAGCCACATTACATTCAGTATGCAAACGAAATATGAAGCTTCTTCTGAAAATTCACTGCTAAAATATTTCTGCCTACTTCATATCTTCCTCATAAGACTACTGTTTAGATAAGGTGTTCAGGCCACTGCTCCATATCTCATACATGATATCGACCACCTGGAGTGAGTTAAAACAGCTGGATACTCGAAATGGTGCAAAGACTACGGGATCTACGATGTTGCTTTTCAAGCTTAATGTTATCCTCTTGGAATGAAACATAAATGATTTCTCTCTGATAAGCTCATAAGAGTAGTGGTCGATGGACAAAAATCAGAGGCTTGCAGTATTAATGCTGGAGTCCCTCAGGGGTCAATCCTGGGCCCAACTCTCTTCCTGATCTACATCAATGATCTCCCTAAACACATACTTAAATCATTCGTTGACATCTATGCTGATGACACGACCATCTACGGCAACACATCAAAGGCTGTAAATGACAAAGTTCTCTCTGATTCTCTCTCCTCTGATCTCGAGCGCGTGGTTCAGTGGGGAAGACGTGGCTGGTTACCTTTAATGCATCTAAAACCAAGCTCCTATCCTTACATCATCAACGCTCTGATCCCCATCTGGAATCAATTGAAATGGATGGCTCTCGTCTAGAAGAAGCCCCATATTTTGACAAGCTTCTGGGCTTGACCTTTACTTCTGATCTGAAATGGAACACGTACATCAAGTCTGTTGCCAAGGTTGCTGGAAAGATGGTGGGATCCTTCTACCGCTCCAGAAGATATCTAACTACTGATGCAATTCTCAATCTATATAAAAGCCAAGTACGTCCAAGGATAGAATACTGTTGACATATCTGGCCAGGAGCTGCTAAAAACAGCCTATCCTGCCTTGACAGAGTACAAAATAGACTTCGTGGCTTAGTGGGGGATGCCCTTTTCTCTTCCCTGCAACCTTTCTCCCACAGAAGAGACGTTGCGAGCATATCTTTGTTTTATGGCAGGTGCTCGTCTGAGCTCCAATCTCTGGCCCCCCCTCGCCAATCTTTTATGAAAAACACCTGAAACCACTGTCAAAAATTTTCCCCATTCTTTATCTGTGCCTAAATCAAAACGTAGATTCCATGAACAAAGCTTCTTTCTTAGAACTGCATGCATGTAAAACTCTGTTCTGTGTGCCTGCTTCCCACCTGACTACAACCTGGATGTCTTCAAGTCCAAAACCGCCCCCTTAAGTAGATACCTTTATTAAATCTCCACACTAACGTACTGTACATGCAATAACCCTTATCCCTGAGTGGCTTCCGGGTCTTGGTAAGTGGCGACCACCTTGTAAAAAAAAAAAATGTAGTTTATTTGTCTTAGACACATTTTCGTACTCTGTCTCTATCTCTGTCGTTGTCTCTGTCTCTCTATCTATCTATCTATCTATCTATCTATCTCTGTATTCATAGTTAAGAAATCAAAGGTTACAAAAGAAATAATTTTGGAAAGTCCAAGTGGGTATAAAATATTAATATTAATTTATAGGATAAAACTAACCACAACTTTTCTTAACTTTACTGACAGACTTTCAACCAACCGGATTACAATTGATACCATCGAATTTTTGATTGCCTTTCAAACTTTAACCAACCCATATATATATATATATATATATATATATATATATATATATATATATATATATATATATATTTATTTATTTATTTATTTACCACGTTTTCTACATTTCTTTTTCATGTGGAAGATCCTTTGGATCTATATGCTGCTATATAATATTTGTTTAAATAGACTTTTCGAACATTTTGAAGTTTTCATATTTATGTGCTATCCAGCAAAATTATAGCTTCTAAATATTATTTTATTACATATTTTGCTGCTGAAGATACGAGGCATTCTTTAGAATTCCATGGAATAAGAAAAATTTTAATGTTCAACTTGTATTACTTGTTATGATTTCTTGTTGCCCACACCAGTATCCAGATGTTTCCTTGAGATGGCCTTTACTACTGTATTGGAGTAGTTCAAATTTGTCTCCGTTTAGAATCATATTGTTGTCATTAGCCCATGTTATAATTTTGTTGAGGTCTTCATGTAAAAGCCTTGAGTCATGTGGTGTGGGGACATTTTTCATGATTAGTGTGTCGTCAGCGAAAGATGTTGCTATGGCGTATTCCAGGTGTCTATCTATGTCAGTAACAATAGAGGACCTAATACTGAACCTTGTGGTATGCCGCTGATGATTTACTTGTATCTGCTAAGCTATCTCGAATGGTTATTTTGTGTTCGGTCTGATAGGAAGCTGTGTGTCTATGTCCCAAGTTTTCCACAAATGCAGGAGTATACCAATGTCTATTTCATCGAAAGCTTTTGCGAAATCTATATAGATTACGTCTACTTTATCTCCATCTTGAATATAAGGTAGGATTTTCTCATAGTAGCTGTGACAAGCAGGATCGACCCTGTCGAAATCCATGTTGTCTTTTGTTGAAGGCTCCTTTGTTTTCCATAAAATCTACCATCTTATGTCACACCGTTCTTTCAACAATCTTTATTGGATGCTATATCAACACTACTAGTCTATAATTTTTTTGCTATTCCTCTACTACCTCCTTTGTGTATTGGCGTACTTCAGAAAAAAAAACAAACTAAAAGGTTATAATTAAATATGGTTGAAAAATCTTAACTAAGAAACAAATATTTCCTTTACCCGAAAATGTTAAATATTATTATAGTAGCAATATTTAAATACAGTTGTGAAAAAAAACGGCATGAAAATAATATTTTTCATTTAAGTATTATACAAGATGTCAAAAAGTCACTGAAGGGTTAAAAATCTTTGTTATTTTACCATTAATTATTATTTTTTCTCTATTTCAGATATTTTACAGATAATATTTTGGAAATTAATTTTGGATAAGGATAGAATTGAACAATGTACGCATGTTGTGAAATTGTTTTACCAAAATCAGGCAAAGCTTTGCTGACAACATTATCTCTCGCTATGGCAATATCAAATGGCCACAACGTTTCCCAAACTTGACTAGCCGCAACTTTTTCTTGTGGGGATATCTTAAAGAAAGAGTTTATGTTAACAAACCCCAAACCCTGTAAGAATTGAAGGAAAACATCAGGAACGAAATAAGTGAGTTAAATCACAATCCAGAGATTCTGTAATCTGTCATGAATAATGTTTTATAAAAAGCAAAAATAGGCGAAGCTAAAAATGGACAAGATTAAAAAGACATCATTTTTTATAAATAAAGATTGTTTGAATTTTGCATTTGTGTTTTTGTTAAAGAATTCTCAATGCTTTAATCAGATTGTGTTAAAATCGCAGAAACATAATATAAAAAATAAAGAATCTATTTAAGTTCAAAACTAGGAAGACCAGATTTCATAATAATTAACAAGAAAGAAAAATCCTGTCAAATCGTAGACTTTGCTGTCCCAGCTGACCACAGGGTGAGTATGAAAGAAAAGGAGAAACGAAGCAAATACACAGAGCTAGCCAGAGAGTTAAAAGGGATTTGGATGATGAAGAAAATCAAAATAGTACCGATAATAGTAGGAGCACTAGGAACAATTCCGAAAAACTTTGAAAAAAGAATGTCAGCAATTGGAATCAGAGGAATAACTGCAAAAGTACAACGACTAACGATAATGAAAACGACGGAAATATTAAGGAAAACCCTTGAATGCGGAGAATAATACCAGAAGACAATATAACGAATAAGCGTTACAGGAAATGAAGAACACCGAAGCTGCATATCTACGAGTTCTACACCCCCATCATGCATCCCCCCCATAGTTTCACCACCGTTCTTCCCAATAAAAAGGAGACACCAAAGAGCTGAGAAGGGTCAAGAATAACTGAAAGACCGAGGAGAGAAGGCTAGCCAGACCTCGGTTGGACAAGCGCAAAGAGAACTGGGACCTTGGAGAGGCTTAGTACCACTCAAATTCCAGTATAAACCAATGACCACTGCCGGCGAGAAATCAATAGAAAGCGGCTGTTGCGATGATGCAAATTCATTTGCAAATGCTATCGAAGGAGGTGGAGAGAACTGGACGTCTGGGGAGACTTGTTGTCACTCAGCCTCCAGAGAACACCACAGGTTTTCAATCAGATCGTTTGTTGACTTTTTTGAAAGCTGCATGTGAGCCAATGATCAACAACAACAAAATAATATCTCCCTTCTCGTCGTACAGAAAGTAAGACGATTTATACATGCATGCTTTATGGCTTCGGGGAAATGCCGGAGCACGAACACATTTTATATTACGAACCTCTCGAAATATTAATGAAAAAGCAAAAAATATAAGAAGCAACCATTGTATTATTGATCAGAAGGCTTTTAGACTTTCATAATTGATCGGAGAGATCAATGACAATTGATTTCACATCGATGTTTATTGATTTTTAATTCATCGTAAAAAGGTGTGAGAGGGTAGAATAAGCAACAAGGCCGAAATTTGTTTGAATCGCACGTTTCGGAAATCAGTTGTATTGAATATTCTTTAACTGGCAGGAATACCCAATATTGCCCGGGTGACAAATTTTACACACAGCACCACATTTATTAATTGCAATACATTACTTATTAGGTAAACTTTCGCTCTTAATAATAATAATAATAATAATAATAATGAAGATTGAAACTGTATAATTGTAAGTTAACCCCCCCCCCTGTTCCCATACCTTCCCCGAGGAGAGAAAGCACTCCGCTGGATGAGTGCAAAAAAAAAAAAAAAAGACTAAGACCTTGCTGAGGCTTTTTACCACTCGGTCGCCGCCAACGTGAAATCAATGGTAAGCGGCTGTTACGATAACGCAAATTCATCTGTAACAATTATCGGAAGTGGTGGAGAGTACTAGAAATCTGGGAAGACTTGTTGCCACTCAGACTCCAGAGGATGCCACAAGTTGTTCTCAAAGAGAACTCTTTGATGGTAGCCTGTGTGATTACTCCTAGAGAGTAAATAATAATAATAACAGTAATAATAGTAATAATAATAATAATAATAATAATAATAATAATAATAATAATAATAATAATAATAAAGTCTGAAACTGTATAATTGTAAATTAACCCCTTGTTCTCCTACCTTTCTCGAGGAGAGAACTCACTCCGCTATATGAGTGCAAAAAGGACTAAGACCCTGCTGAGGCTTTTTGCCATTCAAATTTTAGTGAAGACCAATGGTCGTCGCCAACGTGAAATTAATGGTAAGCAGCTGTAACGATGACGCAAATTCATCTGCAATAATTATCGAAAGCAGTGAAGAGTACTAAAAATCTGGAGAGACTTGTTGTCACTCAGCCTCCAGAGGATGCCACAAGTTGTTCTCAAAGAGAAATCTTTGACGATTGCTTGTGTGATTACTCTTAGTGAGTAAATAATAATAATAATAATAATAATAATAATAATAATAATAATAATAATAACAATGCCCCACTAAAAAAATGAATAAAAAATAATAAAGCCTCCTTCCAAATAGTCATATGTGACACTGTCACTAACATCTAAATCAGAAACCACAATTTGCTCTGAGCTGTAATTTCGCACATAACCCGTAGAGCTAAAAATTGTGATACAATGCAAAGTTTCAGCTAACCCAGACAACTAGAAATGAGCATTATTATTACTTATTGAACGCCTTTTGTAAATAGCAATAAAAAGACTGACATTCAAGCTGGCGGACTGTAAAACTACACTAGGCAGTATGTTTAGTGGGTTGTATAGTGGCGATAACAAACATGCTACATGTGAGTAACATTTACGAAAGAGAGAGTATATAGGAAATTGGAAATGTTTCTGAAATATAGTTTTGATATTTGCCCACTTGAGAAAATAACGTTTCTTTATATACAGGTTTCCCTGCTGTGGTTATGACTCACACAGTGTTTTCCAAGTTTAATTACTGAGCAGATATAGTGACCTTCTAGACAGTCGTTTTTTTTGTTCACAGATTAGTGGTGAATTTGCTATTTTAATATCTCATACATAGAACATTATTGCCACATCTGCGCTGGTGCACAAACTACTAGCGTCTCCGTCTTGGACAGAGTGCAACGAAGATTTCTAACCTAACATGTTTGTCATGCTCCATCTTCTGTCGCATCACCACAGTGTGACATCCTTGTATTTTTTTACACATAATTGTACAAATGTGCTCTAATGAACATGCCCTTGCACCTCCCTCAACGAAAATATTTCCGACCTGCCAGACTAACAAAAATATCCCACCACTACACTGTAGAGGTGTAACAGACTGGGAATGGGAAAACTCAGGTACGAGGATCCTTCAATGTTTCAAGATTTATTTCGTTTGGAAACTTTTATTGATAGCACACACATGAAGCTGTAGCCCTCTTTAAAGTAATCTCCTCCAACTGCAATGCACTTGTTGTACCGTTCCAACAACTTCTGGAAAACCCCATGGAAGTCTTCTTGTGTAAGCATGTCAATGACCTTCATCACAGATTTTTCATCTACTTAATAGTCTCATAACGACAGCCTCTAAGGTTTTCCTTGAGCTTAGGGAATAAACAAAAGTCACGAGGAGCAAGGTCTAGACTATAGGGAGGGCGAGGAACTGTTTCGATACCCATAACAGCGTCTTTTTTTCTTATCTTCTCTAAGCAACCTTGGGACAAAACTTTGTGCAAATCTTCCACATCTTCAGTTCATTGCAGAATAATTGTGTGTACAGTTCCCACACTGACATCAAACCGTGAGCTCATTGTTTCTATAGATACATTACGGTCATTATCCATGAAATTCTTTATTTGGCCAATCAACTATAGTGTTCTCACTTCCTTATTCCTCTCTTATCTTTCATCATCCCTCACAGACTCCTTGCTTTTCTTTAATCTCCTATGCAAAAAACTTATTCATTCATGCAAGATGGTCTAAAAGCTGTCTAAAGCATTTCATATGTCTCTCTGGCATTTTCCAAGTTTAAAACAGCATTTTATTGCATATCGTTTTTTGTAAGTGTCCTCGTGTTCAGACTGCATTTTGGAAATTCACCAACAATGACAGTCAGGCTTTAGTAGGGTGTATTTCAATTCCTGCTATAGCTGTTCATTTGAACCTGATATAAAAATTGGTCGATCATCTCATTATATGTATGGCAATAACATACTACATTTTAAAGAGTCTTTAACAATTTTAAATACCTGTACAAAAACCCCTACTACCTGTAATGAACTATTCCATGACGTCACTTTCGCCCATGGCGTCACTTCCGGGTAACGAGGACCGGTTTACCAAGTCAGTCAGAGAAGGACACGTGAAGACTATGGTCGCCACCCACAAGTCTAGCAGTGAGCAAAGATATTGCTCAATTTACCTTTTTCCTTTATTTTCGTTAATACATATTTAACTGTTACTATGTTATTCATCATCAATTATTCAAATGCTAACACCACAATACTGGCGAACAAGGATTTGAATTTACACACGGAACTCAAAGACAACTGTTTGGCAGAGAGATAATTCGATTTTACACAATAATAACTTGTCAGCGACTATTCGAAATCGCTTATGCTAGGACCTTTAAAGAAAAAAAGAAACAATACAAAGTAAGCTCTGACTTAAATACGAGAAACGTTTTGACTAAGTCGTAAGTAAACTGTCTTTATCTCTTTACGAAAAAAAGTGAAAAAACTGTAAATCATACGTTTTTTGCTAATGTTTTGTTTTAATTCTTGTGGAAAAATAATTTTTACTTTTGAAAAAAAAAAACCGACTTCTGTTAAAAGGCATTTTGTAGTTCGAACATTTTTACTTGGTGCAAAGGAAAAAGAAATAAGAAAAAACGTTACACTGTACTTTGTGGGGACAAGGAAAAAAAAAGAATTGATCTACATTCTAAATATAACTGTTCACTTTTTAAGCAAATTAGGCTTTTCATCTGAGGTATTAAGATGCAAAAGATCGACAACTGCGACAACAATAAATTTCCTACATGAACTGCTTGCTCGTTTCGGTGTAGTAGACTGCATCATGAGCCACAATGGAATTCTGTTTACGTTGCACAGTTCAAAAGTTTTTGCGACACGTTCCAAATTAAATACACCACCACACCCCAATAAGATTAATTAAACACATCACCACTCCTCAAAAGAGCACTGAAGAAACTTCAAGGTATCCCAACAGATGAAGCCCCCCCCCAACAAGTTCTACACGTGTATATGATTATACTTAATCCTAACACCCCAACAGCGGCATCACCGTCGGAGACTATGTTTGCACGGAAGGTGAAATCCGTTTTTGCCAAACTCTTACCAAAAACAGTGAAGGCCACAAGTGACCACTTGCGTACCCAGTAAACGTTTCATGCCAGAAGAGAAAGTTTTTTTTTCAAAAGTTACAAAAATAAAATCTCATACTGGGATATGGGTACGATCAGCAAGAGAGTCGGTGATATGCTATATATCGTGCAATAACCAAAACATACCTATAAACGTCACCAAAACCAATTAAGATGTCGTGCAGATGACACAGCAGTACATCACCGTTGGAGGAAGAACCGATCGACACTATTTTCTCAAACCTCCCCAAATAACACCTGAACAACAACGGTCGGTTCGGAAAGTAAAGGTCACCGATCCACTAATGATCAATCCTGAACGAAAGGAACAAAAAGCATGGAGGGGGTATTGAGGACGCTCCCCTTCTGCCTGGAAAAATGAAATATTCCATGCCGTCACTGCCGTCCAGAACGCACTCATACTGCCTGGAATGATGAACTATTCCATGACGTCACTTCCAGGTAACGAGGACCGGTTTACCACGTCAGTCAGAGACAGACACGCGGAGAGTATGTTCGTCACCCACTAGTCCAGTAGTTGAGCAAAGATATTGCAAAATTGACTTTTTCATGTATTTTCGTTAATACGTATTCATTTAACTACACCACAACAGTCTGAAAACGTATTTAAGGCAGTTCGTTAGCGAGTTCAGCTCTACAGTTTGCATTTCTAAACGGAAAGAGTGTTAGAAATATGTGAAAATAGTAAACATTTTGATATGAATGGAATTCTTAACACGCGAGCCGAATTTGTAACAATGGCAGTTGGACCGGATTGAACGGTAATAATAATAATAATAATAATAATAATAATAATAATAATAATAATAATAATAATAAAGTTAAAAATGGAAACTTAAATATTTACAATAACGAAAAGAGGTTATGATAACAAGAGTTGACCTTTTGCAGACGTAGAAGCTGACGTAAGCAAGTTCTGAGATATTTTAATCATATCTGAGTTGGCGACCACATCGGGGAGTCGAATTTTAATTACCGTGAGATTCAGTTAGCGATATCATGACGACTTACTTCCTGTGAAGCTAAAGGGAATTTTACGGCTAAGATGTAAAGACTAGCAAAGATAATCTGTTGTCGACTCCGAACGGATGCAGCCGAGAAATAAAGTTAAACTGGAACAATGAAATTGTCTTGTCTTAATGCGTGCATCGGAGTTGAAAGTTAGAAGGGTCTCTATTTCAACCACTACAAAACGAGGGGAGTTAGCGACAAGAAAAAGGACCAGCATGAAACTATAAAAAAGGTATGTCCTCTTCGTATGTGCGCTACGCAGTCCTGGTTTAATTATACATATGTTTTGTAAATTGGAGTTAGTATGTGGGGTATATGATTAGAAAGAAACAAAAAAAAACAAAAAAAAAAACGTACCGGGCATATCTGCATTGCTCTTTGGGAAAGAAGAAGGAAAGGATAGCAAGCTCATTTATATACACGAAGGGCATCTTAGGAAGGCAGGGCATGATGGGAGAAGCTATTTTTTCTTGTCTCTTCCTTTTATTTTCTAGATATGATATAAAAGCTGGGAAAATTGTTCACTGGGGGTGGTCCGAACGTACGGTTAATTCACGTGCCCGTAGGAAGAAAGAAAGAAAGACGGATTCTCTACGAACGGCGAAACTGGAAGAGAAAAAGGATTGTCGTTTTTTTTTGTATGTGCCGAGAGCGTTGCAAGCTCAAGAAGAAAAGCCTCTTTTTTGCATGAACATTTAACGGTATTCGGCAGTTAAAAGGAAAACTTTAATTTCAATACTAGATAGTAGCCCGTTTGAAAGAATTGACTACGTTCATATGTTTATCAGTCATTATATTATTGAACTGTCATTTATTTAAAGTACATATACGATTTGTAAACTGTTTATAGATGTTTTAAACACCCACATCCATTCGCGCAACCCCAAGCACATTACGATTATATATGCATTTAACGAATATCTGTATACACAACACTAAGACGACACGGTGCGTATATATTCTGTTTACATTTAGTGATGGTATTTACACTTGTATGAAACGAATGTTGATACGTATGTAACATGTGTCATATATTGTGACACATGTTACATATGTATAGGAGGTTGGGATATACACCGGTATGTAATAGGGATCTCTAGATGCCGGAAGGTTTCCTATTCTAATAAATTCTTTCCTCGGATTTCTCTGATCTGATCATTGTTTCCCAAACTGTATCAACATGCAGAATTTTACATTCATGAGATAGTCAAAATGTAAAAGTATTTTTTACCAATCACTTCTTACTTTCCGTTTCTTTATTTGTTACTTTTATTTTCTGTATTTAACTGTTGTAGAAACTTGCGTAAGCGCTGAGTGTTTGCTACCTGAGAGGGTATATCGACGCTAAGAGTTTGTGTTTATTTAAAGAAAAGTTCTGCCAGTTTTCCTTTCGGGATTACAGAGTTGGTGCGAATTAAGGCATCAATGAAGAGGAGTTCTTGTTATAACCCTTTTAAGAGGTTACAAGGAAAACATAACACGAGAATAGAGTAGTAAAATGTATAAACAAGAACATACAAAAGTGAATTTTTTCCGCTAGAAATATATTGTTTGAATTGAATCCTTTATTTAATAAGGTGAGCGATACTCCTTGTGTAACATCAATAACAAAATAAGTCTTTATACATCCGTGCGGAGTATTTATACGTAATTTCTTTGTTCCATTTCTGTTATAGTAGCTTATTATCATCTTTACTGTTTCGTCTAGTGGTTGCTATAAAAATAAGCTTTTTTTCATGACGGTATAGGACACAAGGAACTGTTTACTGAGACCCTTCATTAATGGATTTATTTGGAGAGGATTTACCCAGAAGAGAGACTAATATTATCTTAGATAATTATTTACTTAACTTCTTAATTTAACCGAAACAAAAACATCGAGGTAAAATTCTGCTAGGATTATTTCTACATTATTGGCAGTGTCTTATTTGCACGACTTCCACAGAGAGACTGTTTTGAAAACTCTTGTTCCTTTTTGCTCGACAACTTGACGTCATTTGCCATTGTCTCTCTCTGTTTTGACCTGTTGCCCCTGCTTTAAATTTACGCCATCCGTCTTTGGGAACGATTCTGTTCGCAGATTAAGGTTATCATAGCATGCACTAAAAGTGATCCATGTCAGAATTTACACTAGCTAACTTAATCGCTACTGACGTTGAGTTCCTAACATGTGATACTCGCCCCAAAAGAGTGCTTAATCACGAATTTCTTTTAATTAGTTATTGATTAATTAAATTCGCGAAATATATCACTTGATATTGCACCAGCAAATTTCTTTTTGTTGCCATAGATTATTCTCTTCTTGTTTTTCGTATTTGTTATTATATATTCCTATTGTATTACTTCATATTTATTTTTCTTTCTTGCAGTATATATTTCCTGGTTTCTTTTTTTTTTGTTTCGTATGTTTCTATTCCTAAATTTCTCATTATCTTTTAACCCCATTGCCAGATAACTGCTACAGTATGGAGTCGAAGCCTTTTTTTCATATCTAATATGTGATATTTAGCATTTGAAGAGAGTTAAAAGACTGACTGTTAGAATTGTGCAGGGTCTATCGGATCTGCCCTATGAAATCTGACTTAAAATCTTAACCTTGAGAGCCAACGATGATGCGATGACCTCATTTCAGTCGACAATCTCATCAATGGGTGTTATGATATACCTCAGGACATATTATTTACTTCTGCACCAGAAAGAGATCTACGTGTACACTACAAGAATCCCTCCTCATATATTAGTTATTTTTACTTTCTTTCCTTTCAACCTGTATGTTTTATTTTTATCTCTTTCGTTCTGCTTAATCTCTTTATATCTTTTGTTTCTGTTCTCAATCTCACCATACCTTTCTTTAGTTTACTTTTTTCTTTCTTTTCAATATTTCCTTATCTCCCTTTCGTTGATTTTTCTTCCTTTCTAGATCTTTCTCTTTTGCTCTCAATCTTTTCATATATTTTTCTTTGTTCTCAATCGCTTCGTGTCTTTCTTTTAATTTTCTTTCTTTCTTTTTTTTCTTTATCTTAAATCTTTCCTTTATCTTTCTCTCGCTGAATTTTCTTTCGCTAAATTTCTTTCTTGTCTCTCTTTCTTTCTTGGCAAACTTTTCTTTCTTTTATTTTCATTTTTCTTCTTCTGATAAAATACTCTATATATTTCCTCCTTTGTTTTATTTTCCTATTAAATCTTTCGTGAATATCCAATCAATTATGTAACCGATATTATAGTAGATTATTCTTTTTTCCTACCACGATATTTTTCACAATCGGCCATTTTGCACTACAAGAGTACACATGCTGATTTGATATTCTCTTGTCTTTATCCAAACTTAGAACAAACTAATGAGAATGCTTGAATGCCTGCAACTTCTGAAATGCGTCCTCGCATTTCTCTTAGAAAATCTGCACGTCCGCCTGTCCGTCTGTCTGTCACGTGTCAGTTTCAAATAGCATTTTTATGAAAATCACTCTAGACTAGGCATGAAGCCACTTGATGTAAGAATCTACCAAGAACGAAGGATGGTTATCACAAAGACAGGAAGTTCTTTATTGACCTTCGTCTCGAAGAGACTAAGGTCATAAATAGGAGGAAAACAGTCAGTATGAAGAGAGTTTTACAATCTTGCATTTATTGGAAGGAAGCTACAGGAATAGGAAACTAATTACAATATTGTAACAGCGAAGTGATGGAGACCACTAAATCAACAAGTTAACCGAGCTGGAACAAAAGAAGAATTCTGAAGAACACACGGTATGATATGATTTATAGAAAAGATTAAAACTGGCAACATCACGTCTGTGAGAGAAAGGGTGCAGTGAGGAAGAAAGGGTAGACCTAATTAGATTACAAAACCGTTTCTGCAGCTTACCAAGAACTCTCAAATGAGACCGATATTCTGAAGCCAAAACATGACAACAGTACACCATATATAGTTTCATAGTAAATTTGTAGTGATAGAGAATAGCAGGTGTGAGAAATGGTTAGGACGATACAAAGGAACAATTTTACTTTTCGCGTTATTAAACGATTTTATGGTTGCTTAAATGTAAATGCTGTTTTAAAGGAGTTCGTGTTTGATAATATCCCCTTTTTTGTCTCTTCATGGGAAAACATAGACAATCTCGATTCCTAATCTAAGAAAACCCAACTCTCCAAAAAAAGTTCCCAACTGGATTGGGACGATATATATATATATATATATATATATATATATATATATATATATATATATATATATATATATATATATATATATATATATATATATAATGTTAAAAGTCCACGTATGCTTCTAGGATAGTGATTTAAAGGTTATGAGGGGTTTTTGAAGCATGAAAAACGATGTTACTTCTTGTATTTAATATTTTTATTGTTTTTTATATACAAAGCGGACCCCCCGCTCTTGGTCACAAAAAAGTATTTTACATATATATATATATATATATATATATATATATATATATATATATATATATATATATATATATATAATGTTAAAAGTCCACGTATGCTTCTAGGATAGTGATTTAAAGGTTATGAGGGGGTTTTGAAGCATGAAAAACGATGTTACTTCTTGTATTTAATATTTTTATTGTTTTTTATATTCCAAGCGGACCCCCCGCTCTTGGTCACAAAAAAGTATTTTACATATATATCATATATATATATATATATATATATATATAAATTTAAAGGAGATTAGAACACTAGTCTAAAGAGCAGAGTGTATTTTAATGTAATAGTAAAATTACTAGTTTAATTAAAATACAGGGAAAGAAAAAGTGCTCGTTGTAATTTAGATATATAATAAGCTCGATAGGTCAATATTTTATACATTATCAATCACATTACTAAATATATATATATATATATATATATATATATATATATATATATATATTATATATATATATATTATATTTTATATATATATCTTGGTGAGGTAAATGAAGAGAGTGAATTCAATCTTTTAATAGGAGACTTATCGGGATAATGCAAAGCTCAACAAACTGCTTTGGAGCTTATATAGGAGTCCATAAAAACAGAATGAAGTTATAAAACTATATGCTGATATATAGACTGATTCATTTCTTTAATAATTGTATACATACATTTAGTTGTTATAAAAAAGCGGAAGACGTTTGTAAGAAAAGAAAAAAGAGAAAAATGAGAGAAGCAAGGCCAGGACCCCTACTACTGCTACGGGTCATCTACACCACAATAATCTATCTGTTAACTTGATGTACCGCCACCGCCCGATAATCATTGGGGATCAAAGAATTAGTTTACCTTAGTGCTAGACAAGACTATCAGGATGAGATAATAACTCTAAATTTAGATCTTTGACCTTGTTCAAAACAACCTATGAGAGTTTGCGTATGAGAAGTAGTCACGTGTTCTCCTGAACGAGCGCCACCCTTTTCCGATTAACTAACATCGAAATTCTTCAGCATATTCTTCTGGATGCATTGTCTGTCCTGGATGCAGAAACGAATGGTGCACAAAGGATTCTCCACTCCGTCAAGCAAATGATATCGTTTTCCGTTGTTGAAATCCGGGTCAAGGAGTTGCAGGCTTGCTTCAACTAACTAATCACATCTCTTTACTATAAAATGTCATCGTACCTTTTTTTCTTTTTTCTTTCTCTTTCCTTCTTTTTTTTATCTCTCTTTCATTTTTTCAGTTTTCTTTATTTCTGTTTTATTATAATTTTTTCTTTCTTTTTTCTTAATAAATAGATTTCTTTTTTTTAACTTTTCAATAAATCTTTATCCATCTTTTGGATATTTCCTCCTTTTTCTTTCTTCTTTCGTTCTATTTTATTCTTCTTAGAACTTTCTTTCGTTGTTAATTTATTATTTTATTCATTAAATACGTTTTTATTTCTTATCTTGTCTTTCTCGTTTTTTTCTATCTTTTCTTTGTTATTTTTGCTATTTTCGTGAATTCTTTTCTACTTTCCTGATATTTTCTTCCATTCTTTTTTCATCCACCCTTTTTATTTTATTAAAATTTTTTATTTGAAAATTTCTAGAAGTAATTTCTTAGTCTACGTTTTGTTCTTTTCTTTTTTATTTACGCAAATTCAACATTGCAATGTAGTGAGAGATGTTCTCATCTTCCCTATAGTTTATTTTTCATAGAAGTTATGTTCTTAGACTCTCTATACTCTATCGCTATTTCCATGGCCAGTGCTCGACTGAGCTCCAATCTGTGTTCTCTCCCATCCTTTAAAAATTCACAACAAAACTTGTCTAGCTTCACCTACTCTAAATAATGATAATTTTTTTTATCTGTGTGCCTCAAGCTAAACGGAACACCCATATGCAAATTTTATTTAAAAAAACAGCACTTGTCACTACGGGGCTAGTTACCAGCCGACTACAGCATGGCCGTTTCCAAGTTAAAAATGAACAAATTCTTATGAAGCCTTCCTCTTAAATAATCAAATTCCGTCAAGTTTTAGCCATCGTTCCCGATTCTCACAGTGTTGTTTTATAGTATGTTATTTGGCCTTGATAAGACTATTTTGACAACAATAACGTCTTTGGGTATTGCCAAGAACCAGACCGATATTTAATATAAATTCGGTACAAAAGTTATGTTTTAGCAGAAGAAGGAAAAGGAAAGATATATTCAAGTATGAATATAAAAATGGAAATAAATAGGACATGAGAGAATAGCGGGGTCACCAATTAGCAAGTGCTGACTAAAACATGAACAGAGTTTGTAACTGTAAAATTGAGAAAAACGAAGTTTTATAGCAAACGAATTTTTTTTGCTTTTGGTTGTTGTTAATTTCTTCGTTTGTAAAGAAGTTTTAAAGTTTTCATCATTTATTTTTCCACCAAATTGTTACATTTTTTTGGTGGTTGAAACAGTTGTCATTGGTTGAAAATAATTTGAGTTAACACGTTCCTATGAAAACTCACTTGCTTTTGGGAGTGTCAAGCAGCGTGAATGAAAACGAAGCAGTGAAAACTTTTTATCGTTCGTTGAAACCGCTTCGCGATTCAGTCGCCAAACAAACAAACTCATTAATTTTATCCTCGGGTAGCCTTTCGACCTTGATAAACGGTGAATCGTTTGTATATAAAATAATCGTCCATTATGTTCGTTTCTTTCGTTCTTTTAAATGCATTGATCTTTCTTTTCTTTTTTCTTTGGTATTTTTCTTTATGCCGTTTTTACTTTTCTTCTCTTTTTCATTTTATATTTTTGTTATTTATTCTTTTTGTTGTATTTCTTCTCTCCATTAAATCTTTTCGCATATTAACCAAGCTGCTAACACAGGGTAACGTACCAACAACAACATAGCCTGTGGAATTGTCTTCCGTTTTCCTGCTTTCCGGCTGACTACAATATGGTTGTGTTCAAGTCTAACGTAAATAAGTTCTTGATGAGCCGTTCCATATAAGTTATCAAATTTACCAAATTTTCATTACTAATGATTACTATATTGTCCAATCTCTACTGTACACTCTTTAACCCTTATCCTTGAGTGGCCTCTTGGCCTTGATAATGTGGTGATGCCTATGTAAAAAAAACAAAAAAAACATTAAGAGATGCGGTGTTTGGAGTAGTGATGTTCAGAGAAGTGGTGCTTGAGACGTGATGAGAGAAGCACGTGTTCGAGGCATGACCGGTGTTCAAAAAAGCACGTGTTTAAAACAAGTGGGTGACGTCACAGCCGAGACAAAAAATCCATACGCGACCGGAGAAGGAGAAATGAACTGCTTTAACATTTGAAAAAAAAATACGTTGCAGAGATGACCAGATAAAAAAGGCTTTTGTTAATAAAAAAAAGTGAGTCGATTCTTTAATTTCTTTTGTTTTCTTGTGACAGAGTCTACAACGCGTTGGGTTCGTTAAAATGTAACGACACAGCGAAAAAATGTGCACAAAGTTAGATTTATATCTACTTAATATTTTCTCTTTTTCGTTTTTTCATTGTTTTATTTCTTTACTCTAGAAACCGTTCAGAATTTATTTCCATGAAGAAATCAATTAACTAACTGATATTGAAGTACATTCATGCATTTGTCGTAGCTTGATTCATTTATAATCCATTATTATGCACCGTTAAAGTATAAATGCTGATTTTTTATTCCTTTGTTTTTTCCCCCAAAACATATAACAATATAATTACGTGAATGAAAATATTTGAATATTTGCAACGCTTGAAATGCGTCTTGATTTATCCGTCAGTTCATATATCTGTCTGTTACGAGTTGCTTAAAGATACAATTTGCATCTATAAACACTTGGCTATAATGAACGCATATTATTTTAAACGTTTCATGGCATATCCACAAAAAGTAATTTATATCGAGCTTTATTTAATTCGATTATTTCCGTTGGTCGACCACGCTTGACTTTGAAAAAGCATCTAATTAAGTTCGACATGCTGTAGTTTGATATATTATTTCCGTTAGTCTGTAAAGCTTGACAAAACATTTAAAATGGTTTCGAATGCTGACGCTTGAGATATTATTTCCGTTGGTTTTTAAGTTGAATCTTAAAAAAAATTTAATCCGGTTTTGCATACAGAAGTGTTATATATATATATATATTATATATATATATATATATATATATATATATATATATAAATATATATATATATATATATATATATATATGATGGTGAGCAAGCAATTTTTTTTTTTAGGGCTCCTTTTATCGCCACCTCCTCGCCACAGGGAAAGCAGTGCTATCCCTAAATAGGGCTGCTTTGTCCCTGATGGAGGACACGAACAGCACAATTGCTCACGCTAGAACGGCCATCTACCATCAGCCGCCACTGTGCAGAGATCCGGCTGACGACTTCCAGTAATATCCTTTACCTGTCCCCGTCGCTTTCACTCCATCGCCAGTGGACTTCTTGCAGGACAGTATGAGGTTTTCATAATGAAATTATGACAGGCTGTCCGAAACCCACACAAAGGACTTGATTTAAGTGGTGAAGGCTCGTGTAGGACCATCCACACTTTTTGGAACTGCTGATTAACTTACTCGGTGCAAACCAATTGCCACAGAACAAGCAGACAACAACCCTCAGGTTTGATGTAAGAGTTTCCTTCTCTTAGTGGTATAACCGCGCCCCCAGACACCAACCTGGTAATTTCCTTGTACCGGCGCAATATATATATATATATATATATATATATATATATATATATATATATATATATATATATATATATATGTATATATATATATATATATATAAGTATACATACACGCATGATGCTAGTTGGCCGTTGACCCCGAGAAGGGGTTCATTCGCCCTTTGAAAGGTCTTGTTTTTAATCCTTCAGGGAGACTAGCCGCCCTCCTCACCAAACAAGTCTGGTGGGGGGAACCAGTTTAGTCGCCGGTGACCCGACCATGTGGCAGGAAGTACTGGGTTACATGGTACCAGTAGCATATGACATGACCTGACAGATATATATATATATATATATATATATATATATATATATATATATATATATATGTATATATACTAGAAGATGTACTCAGCGTTGCCCGGTATTAAAGGTAACGTTAAATTTCTTTAAAAAAATGAAGTAAAAAAAAAAACGGAAAGAAATTAAGGCATGTTCATGCGAGTATTATCTTTTTTTCTAAACAATTCACTTCACTTCTTGTAAGTAAGAAAAAAAATGCTCGAGCTAGATCGAAACAAAAATATAATGACAATGAGTCAAGTACAATAACCAATAGACCAGCTTGCCACAACCTTTAACAAGTGTTTTCAAACCTCGTGTAATAGTTGACAGATAAAAATTTGATGACTCCCCAAGTACCATTTTTTTAATTTTGTTCCCTTAGCAGTCAGTTTTTTTTCCGGATGAAACCCCATTAAAGAGTTTTCCACGTGTCTGATTACCCTATATATATTTCAAGTCTGTAAATGAAAAATTCGTTGGGTATATAGGTTGAGAAGTGTCCTCACACACATATCCTCACTTTTATAGATATATAGATTGTTTTCGTTAGTCTATAATGCTTAAATTTGGGAGTGAACAATCGATTTTACATGTTGAAGCTTAATATATTGTTTCTGTTAGTATGTCAAGCTTAAGTTTGAAAGATCATTTAATGGGATTTGGCATGCTGAAGTTTGAGGTCTTGTTGTTGGCCAGTCACGCTTAAGTTTGAAAAAGTATTTAATTTTATTTGACATACGAGATAAAGAATATTGTTTCCGTTGATCTGTCAGGCTTAAGTTTGAAAAAGCCTTTGATTAGATTTTGCGTGCCCAAGCTTGAGATATTGATTCTGGTGATTTGTCAAAAAAAAAAAAAAATTAAATAGAAATTAATTAGGGGTTGTATGACGAAGATATATTATTTTCGTTCGTTTATGGGAGGAATGCTTAAATTAAGACGTAATTCGTTTGGAGAAACTGGTTGGTTGGTTGTTTTTATTTTACGGCATATCAACCCTTTTCAGGTTATTTAATGCCGAATCCGGTGATTTTGAAGAAAATTTTTTTAATAGAATATATTTGTTTTTTGCAAGTCAGTTTCTATTTAACCCATAGTTGGGACCCTAACAGGTACTACCACTCCGGGTCAGAGTGGACCTGGGACCAATGGCAATTAAAGGGTGGCTCCACACTCCCCAGAGCCCGCAAGCTGGGGCCTCACCATCGGATATAGTTTAAGGTCATATCCAGGACCGGAGAAACTGGAGCTTAAGATATTGTATCTGTGTGTATATCGTAAAAGATTGAAAAGTAGTTAATTCAATGTTTTCAATGCTGTGGCTTAAGGTAAGTTTTCTGTTGGCCTGTTCCTGTGAAATTATAAATAGTATTTTATTGGGTGTAGCATGACGAAGCGTGACATATTATTACGTTGATCTGGTAGATGCAAGTTTAAAAATAAGATTAAATTCGGTTTGGCATGCTGACGCTGAAGATATTATTTCTGTTGGTTAAGTAGATTTAACTTTGAAATGGGATTTCGTTGCGTTATGACTAGGGCTATGACAACAGCATATTCTTTTCACTGTTTTGATTCTCGGGTATATATCCGACACAGTTAGACACAGTTAATCAACCGAGAACCACGTCACTCTATATAAAAGCATATAAGATACCAACGGCGACACACTCGAGAGTCAAAACAATAAAAAGAGTATGCTGTTATCCTAGTCCTAGTTATGACATACTGAAGCAAGAGATATTGTTTTTGTGTCTGGCAGGCTTAAATTTGAAGGAGACTTTAATTCAATTTTAAATGCTGGATCTTGAAATACTGTTTTCATTGGTCTATCTCGTTCAATGTTGAAAAATAACTTAATTCTGTACGGAATGCTCAAACATAACATATAATTTCTCTTGTTCTAGTAGGTGTAAGTTTGAAATAGAATTTAATACGGTTTGGCATACTGAAGTTTTAGATATGGTTTCTGGTCGTCTGGTAGAGCTAAATTTGAAATAGGATTTAATTCTTTGAGATATTGTTTCTGTTGTTCTTGAAGGTATAAATTTTAAATAGAATTAATACTGTTTGATGAAGCTTTAGATATTGTTTGTGTTCGTCTGGTATGTCTCAGCTTGACATAGGATTTCATTCTTGAAATATTGTTTCTGCTGTCGTATGGGGATTAAGTTAAAAATAGAATTCTAGATTCGCCAGCACACTTCTATAACAAGCTTTTCCTGTCAATCCGTCAGTCCGTTTTTATTTTTACTAATAAGTTAGTGCTTATCAAATATTAAAACCTAACAAAAGAGGATTTCATACAATTATTAGAGTGATAGATGAATGATGATAAATATTATAACATTGAAAATATCCACATAGCATTCACTCAAAAGAACCAATGATCTAGAAAACAGCAATCCTCGAAAATATCAGGTCTGGTATGCTATGA
Organism: Euprymna scolopes; assembly: GCF_053919585.1. Taxonomy (NCBI): domain Eukaryota; kingdom Metazoa; phylum Mollusca; class Cephalopoda; order Sepiida; family Sepiolidae; genus Euprymna; species Euprymna scolopes. The sequence goes on from NC_136490.1 coordinate 146,491,992, forward strand.
TTAGGGCAATGACAACAGCATATTCTTTTCATTGTTTTGACTCTCGAGTGTTTATCCATTGATATCTTATATGCTTTTATATAGTGATGCGGTTCTCGGTTGATTAACTATATCTGTGTCGGATACTCAAGAGTAAAAACAATGAAAAGAATATGCTATTGTCATAGCCCTAATTATAATTAAAGGACATTTGTCACATTTGAGTTTGAAGTAATATTTTTATCACTTAATGCGCAGATTATATGGACTCATGTTCGTTATACCTGTTCCTGCTTTTATTTCTCTTCTTATTGCCTGGTTTTATCTCTACTTATATATAAAAGATACTTCGTCTGTAGGTGGAATTTCGTTCCCTATTCACCCCGAAACGGCTCGGGCGAGTTTTTAATTTAAATTTCACACAAACATATTTTATGTGTCTGAGAATGTTCTTAGATAATCGATAATCAAAAAATTCGATTAAAGAAAGAACAGTCCGATTTTGACCAAAGTTAACATCACAAGTGCATTTGAGATGTTTTATCACTGTACAAGCTGAAGAACCGGGCGTATAAAATCAACAGTTAATAAGTTTAATAAGACAAGGGCGCATTCGAAATGAATATTTCTGTTCAGAGCACAATTGAACAATGAAACTTGACTTTTGCATTTTAAACTTCAATTCAAACTCTTATATAAAATGATTTTGTAAAATCAACAGTAGATTCTCTACAGTGCAATGTAGAATATAATTGTGGTTTATGTAATTGCGGAAAGGCATGCCAAGCTCTCTCCCGGTGCATCTCCGTGGTCCCTGATTAGAGCAGGCAATCAACCGATTTGATTGCAAAATGTTCGAATTCACCAGTTTCTATGGCATTCAAAATATTGGCAGTGTCGAACATTCGTTGATCTTCATTCAATCCCGAGCAACATCCTTGTTAGTTTATTATAAACATATGTGTTGACGTCTTTTTTTACCGATAAAGATACGCAATAACATGAAGTTCTATCCACACACATTCCTAGCGGATGCATATAATGATGCAGACTCGCGCCTACGCGTCATCAATAATGCAGGAACTGAGTTGCTTTCTGGAGTTTTTGTTTTCCTTAAAACTTTCTGTCTGGTTATGGACACATGCTTTTATTGGGATGTCTATAGATGCTATACAGTGGAATGTTGGCATTGATCCGTGCGATTGATTTGTCTATAAATCAGAACGTTCCTCCTCTCCTCCTCCGCCTCCTCCTCCTCCTCCTCCTCAACTACCACCTTCCCCTATTCTTCCTCCTCCTCCCCACATACGTTGATAATCTAATTCGTGTAAAAGCGCTTCAGTACATTCACCTGCTTGTTGCGAAAATAATTTGCTTTCGAATTATACATTTTACAGACCTTCTTCAACAATGATACCATGTGATTTGTCTTGGAATAATGATATTAGAATAGAGAGAATAAGAAAGAAAGAAAGAGAGAGAGAGAGAGAGAGAGAGAGAGAGAGAGAGAGGGGGGATGTAGTTTGAGTGATAAAAGATACAGAAAAAAGACAAAAAAGGGAGAGATAAAGCGATAGATAAGGAGACATGTCAAGGCAGCCATAAAATAAAAGAAACAAAAAGCGACCATTACAAAAGACATAAAGAGAGAAATGAAAAAGACAGGGAAAAGGGAGAGATAAAGAGACATACGAAAAGAAAGAAATAAAAAGAAAATAATAAAAAGAGAGATGTTACATATTAGAGACCATACGTCAATAAAAATTTAGTTGGCTAGTATGAATTCTGACAAGGATAACATCTAGTGCATGTTATGATTTACGAATATCCGCGGGCTTAGAACTAACTTAGATGATGTTGAATCATTTCTCCTTGTAAATATCTCATATATCTTAGCATTAAGTGAAACTAACCTACACTCCTCCATTCCCTCTAACTACTTCAACATGCCTGGTTATCTCCCACTCTGCCATAAGGACCCAGACAGACATATGCACGGGCTTGGAGTCTATATTCGTAACACCCTCCTCCTGTCTAGAGAAACAAACCTAGAAACGGACGATCAAGCCTTTATGTGCTTTAGACTAAAGATACAACATAACATTAGCTACTTTTATTTTCTCTACCGCTCTCCCTCGACCCAGACTGTATCCTAATAAACAAAGTCTCTGATAGCATAGACACAGCACTCTCCCTCGACACTAGCGCACAAGTACATGTATTTGGTGACTTCAATGTCCACCACAGTAACTGGCTTGGATTCTCTACTCACACAGACGCAGCTAGTAGCACAACACATAGCTTCTCTATATCTCATTCCCTAGTACAGACGGTTACATTTCCGACACGTTTCCCAGACCAGCAAGATCAACATGCCTCACTTCTAGACCTGTTTCTGACAACAGTTCCCGATGATTGTATAATGAATGACCACATCCCACTCGGGAATGCTGATCATGCTGTGATAATAGTAAACTCGCCCTAAATTCTCGACCCAAAACTGAAGAGCCATCAGGGATCTCCTCAGAGATGCCCCATGAGGAAATATCTTTTCTCTTCTAGCTGAATAGTGCGAAAATGAGACTACTGAATGGTTCAAAACTACAATTGAAGCACATGTTCCCACACGCAAATTCTATAGCAAGCCCCACTCTCCCCAATGGTTTACTTGTACTTGTGCAGCTGCCATTGCGCAAAGGCAGCATGCGTACCGCAGATTCAACCGACATAAGTCCAGTTCAAACAGACAGACGTATATAGAAGCTAGAAGTAATTGTAAGAGAAAATTAGCGACAGCTAAGAGAGAATATACTGAAACGCACAGAAATTAGGAACCTGTGATTTTTGGAAAATCTACAACTAATGGGCAGTCAACGATTCTCCTACTATCAAACAATCATGAGGTTGTTTGCCGGCAACCGAGAAGGCTAACCTACTAGCCAGTCGGTTTGCCTCAAACTCCACATTGGACCCGACACACCATTCTCTCCCTGATTTTCCTTTGTGGACAGACGCCACACTAGACAATTTGAAAATTACCTCTTCTCAAGTATATGGTATCATAAAACCCTTGACACCTCAAAAGAATGTGGACCCGATCTCATTCTGGCTGTGCTATTAAAAAAATGCTCCGCTGAGGTAGCTCCAGTTCTCTCCAAACTTTTAAACAATTGCCTCAACGAATCTTGCTTTCCTGACTGCTGGAAAACCGCTTCTGTGGTACCAGTTTTCATGAATTCTGGCGGAAGAACTGACCCATTAAATTATCGCCCCATTAGCTTTCTCACACTTTTCGCTAAAATATTTGAGTCCTTAATTAATCAAGGTCTAGTCCATCACCTTTCAGCTGCTAAACTCCTAACCGACAAACAATATGGATTTAGGCAAGTCCGTTCTACAGCAGATATCCTAACTGTAATCTCTGAACGTATATACCGTTTATTAGACAAAAGAAGGGAGGGTAGAGCGGTAGCCCTCGATATATCTAAGGCTTTTGACAGGGTATGGTAGGATGATCTTCTAAGGAAAATTAGATCATATGGTATCACTGGAAGAATACATAATGTAATTAAATCCTTCTTAAGAGAAAACTTAAGGTTGTCTTCGACGGTCGTACATCTAAACAATATGATATAAATGCGGGAATACCTCAGGGGTATATCCGCGGACTTTTATTACTCCTGATATTTATAAATGACCTCCCTGATAAAATTGTTTCGGAGATGGGTATATTTACTGATGACACCACTCTCTATAACAGGCACGAGGGAAAAACAAATGGACACATAACTAAGGAAATGGCAATTGGCGACTCAAATCTGGAATGGGGACAAAAATGAAGGGCCACATACAATGCTAAGCTTGTTTTTTTCAATAATTACAAGAAACCTTCTTTACCACCAATAGCAATAGCCAAGAACACATTACCCGAAAGTACTTCCTTTAAACTCCTCGGTCTAACGTTTATAGCGAACATGAACTGGAATAGATACATTGAGAGCATTGCCAAGGCTGTTGCAAATTAGAAGGGTCTCTCTCTACCGTGTTACGCCTGAAAGTATCCCGTACCTCTATAAGGCCACCATTCGCCCGTGTATGGAGTGCTGTTGTCACATTTGGGCTGGTGCATCTGCTACTTGTCTCTCATTTCTTGACAGAGTCGCCAACCTGATAGGTCCTGAACTGTCATCTACGACATGTTGCATCCCTCTGCCTGTTCTACAAGTACTAAATGCTCTGACGAACTACAAACACTTGTACCCTCTAGACGGGAATACCCCCGACAAACCCGACAAGCAGCTAAATCTCACACCTCCACAGTAGATAGATAAATAAAGAGAAATAAAAACTAAAAAGAATTAAGAAAAAGCGGTCAGCGTTAATGCAAATGCAATATTCTGACTTCCGGTCGTTGAATACTCTCTGACTGCTTACTATATATGACCGCTGATTTGGCATTTATAGGTACATAATTTCCCTTAATACTTGTGTTAATTGCCGGTGACCTTGAGGTAGAATGCTTGGTTATACAGTCATGGATAACTTTGTGATTAGACTCGAATCTTCCAAACAACTGTAATTATAAGTTCCTACGCTGATAATTGCTTAAGAATGAGACCCTTGTGTATTAAAAATAATAATTGACACACAAAACAATTGAAGTAGGGGTTTATGTGTTTATTGGGCACAAACTGTTTTCTATTCTAATATTTCTATCTATCTAACTAATGCGCGCTTTCGAGATGATTAGGTGGATATAAATTTCTATTGTTTTTCGATGTTTTCAAAAGTTTTATCTTGATTTTTCGCGTTGCATACTGAATATTTTTTAATGTAATCTCAAAAGAATATGTTCCTTACTTCATTCTACACACTTTGATTTGTAGACGATTTAAAAGTTTTCCTCTGAAAAAAGTTATATAGAAGTTTTTGCTGCGAAATTTTAGGATGTTTAAACATTTTCTGTTCTGCACTTTCGTGCGAGGAAAATACGAACAATTCATACATAGCCACTGACCAGTTTTGGCAGTATACTTGTTTATTTCAATTTACGTCTTTACAAAGCTTTTACCGCTTTATAGCTAGTACAAATACAACTATTTTTTTAAATTTCACTGAAAAAGTACACCTCTTATTTAGATGAAAGAATAAGTTTTACATTTTTGTTTAATTAAAATGTTAATTGGATCTTAATTGTGCGTACACGAATTTCTCTCTTCACTTCTTTTAAACAGTAATCGACAAACGTCATCATTTAAACGTGCGCGTGCGTTAACTTTTTTCCTCACTGTTTAATGTGGACCACGCGTCTCCTCTCGTTTTTCATGACCCTGTCTGGTATAGGTTATCCTTTGTTTTTACTTTCTCGTGGATGTTTTGCCGTCTACCTCTTCATCGCCGTTAATCGTTTTGTTTCGTTATTCGGACCCATTTCCGTTTTGCTGCGAACCTAATTTCTTAATACGTTATCATGAGAGTAGTAGAGGATGCTTCTTAGTTGTGAAAGTAATACACCCAAGTGAACAAAACTTGTTAGAATGACGCCAATCCTGTAAAGCAATAGTGGCACAATAGCAGTGTCAGAAATTTCGTGAAAATAGTGAATAATTCCACCCCATCTTTCCAAGCTTATAACTCCTCGAAAAATGTAATTCAAGCCCTAATTTTTTTTTTCAATTAAAGGAGTAAGGACCAAGGTTTTATTTAAAAAAAAAAACAAAACAAAACAATGTGTTTTTTTTTTTTTAAAAAGGTTTTAAACTTCGGACTTTACAGGTAAATTTCTAAAAAACTGATTTTTTTTTTTGTTTTAAATTTGAATATATTATTTATTGACCTTTTCTCTTCAATTTGTGATATATAAACCTATTAAACATAAATTAATTATTTACTTTTTAATAGACATTTCAAAATGAGAGGCGTAAATTATTCGACCCCCTATCTTTCTAAGCTTATAACTCCTCGAAAAATGTAATTCAAGCCCTAATTTTTTTTTCAATTAAAGGAGCAAGGACCAAGGTTTCATTAAAACAAAAAGAAAAGACAAAAAGAAAAAATGTGTTCTTATAAAATAAGGTTTTAAACTTCGGACTTTACAGGTAAATTTCTAAAAAACTGATTTTTTTTTTTTGTTTTAAATTTGAATGTATTATTTATTGACCTTTTCTCTTCAATTTGTGATATATAAACCTATTAAACATAAATTAATTATTTACTTTTTAATAGACATTTCAAAATGGGGGGGCGTGAAAATGGGGGGGCGTGAAAATGGGGGGGGCGTGAATTTAAAAAAAACGTTTGTCTAAAATATTATATTCGGTTTATTGGAAAGAACATAAAATTTCACATTGACCCTGAAAATATCGTAAAAATAGAATCAATAGAAAAATTTTGATAGATTTTTAAAATTTAAAAATTTAAAAATATTGAGTTTAAAAATTGAAAAATATTGAGTTCGGAAAATTCATTACTGTTTTAAAAAAAAAAATAAAAATATTTTTATTACTTTTAAAACAACTGTAATAGTTTATTTTGGAAGTATAATCCATAAAGAAAATAAATAACCCACTTTTAACAGAGAAATTACGAGATTTTTATATTGTATTCGCAGTTTCGTGTTAGGGGTGTCAAAAATTCCTACAAAAATTCTGATACTGCTAGTGGCACAAACAAAAAACAGCCGTTTCCATTTTGTTATAAGCCATCACGGAAGTAGTAAGGCGTACAAAACTATCATGGGGAAATGCACATGTCAGTGCACAATCTAATTAAATCGGAGATAACGAAAAAAAAACTTTAGTAGCTACGATGCCTGTATTCAAATATTACTTTTGTTGGTTGTTTGTGGGGGAACCACTCTCCAAATGGACTAATCCATCGTCCATATAAACTTTACTCATGGCGATCCCAGGGGGAGGGGATCTAATTCCAGAGCAACCCTCGCATGCTCGGTAAATTACCTACACTTTCCGATGTTTTAATGTAATACATGTCTTAAACTATTCTCCATTGCGCTGTTCTTCTTTTTAGCTACTTACGAGCCATAACATTGGCGACATTGGATTCGAGAAACACTCACGTCTAAAATAATGTTCTGAAAACATTAACGACCGTGGACTCGTCACTATTAAACTTGTTAAAAAAAAAGGTTCGTCACTATTAAACTTGTTTAAAAAAAGGTTCATCATTATTAAACTTGTTAAAAACAAAAAAAAGGTTCGTCACTATTAAACTTGTTAAAAAAAAAGGTTCGTCACTATTAAACTTGTTAAAAAAAAAGGTTCGTCACTATTAAACTTGTTAAAAAAAAAGGTTCGTCACTATTAAACTTGTTAAAAAAAAGGTTCGTCACTATTAAACTTGTTAAAAAAAAAGGTTCGTCACTATTAAACTTGTTAAAAAAAAAAGGTTCGTCACTATTAAACTTGTTAAAAAAAAAAGGTTCGTCACTATTAAACTTGTTAAAAAAAAGGTTCGTTACTATTAAACTTGTTAAAAAAAAGGTTCGTCACTATTAAACTTGTTAAAAAAAAGGTTCGTCACTATTAAACTTGTTAAAAAAAAAGGTTCGTCACTATTAAACTTGTTAAAAAAAAAAGGTTCGTCACTATTAAACTTGTTAAAAAAAAAGGTTCGTCACTATTAAACTTGTTAAAAAAAAGGTTCGTCACTATTAAACTTGTTTAAAAAAAAATTCGTCACTATTAAACTTGTTAAAAAAAAGGTTCGTCACTATTAAACTTGTTAAAAAAAAGGTTCGTCACTATTAAACTTGTTAAAAAAAAGGTTCGTCACTATTAAACTTGTTAAAAAAAGGTTCGTAACTATTAAACTTGTTAAAAAAAAGGTTCGTCACTATTAAACTTGTTAAAAAAAAGGTTCGTCACTATTAAACTTGTTAAAAAAAAAGGTTCGTCAGTATTAAACTTGTTAAAAAAAAGGTTCGTCACTATTAAACTTGTTAAAAAAAAAGTTCGTCACTATTAAACTTGTTAAAAAAAAGGTTCGTCACTATTAAACTTGTTAAAAAAAAAGTTCGTCACTATTAAACTTGTTAAAAAAAAGGTTCGTCACTATTAAACTTGTTAAAAAAAAAGGTTCGGCACTATTAAACTTGTTAAAAAAAAAGGTTCGTCACTATTAAACTTGTTAAAAAAAAAGGTTCGTCACTATTAAACTTGTTAAAAAAAATGTTCGTCACTATTAAACTTGTTAAAAAAAAGGTTCGTCACTATTAAACTTGTTAAAAACAAGGTTCGTCACTATTAAACTTGTTAAAAAAAAAGGTTCGTCACTATTAAACTTGTTAAAAAAAAGGTTCGTCACTATTAAACTTGTTAAAAAAAAGGTTCGTCACTATTAAACTTGTTAAAAAAAAGGTTCGTCACTATTAAACTTGTTAAAAAAAAAGGTTCGTCACTATTAAACTTGTTAAAAAAAAAGGTTCGTCACTATTAAACTTGTTAAAAAAAAGGTTCGTCACTATTAAACTTGTTAAAAAAAAGGTTCGTCACTATTAAACTTGTTAAAAAAAAAGGTTCGGCACTATTAAACTTGTTAAAAAAAAGGTTCGTCACTATTAAACTTGTTAAAAAAAAAGGTTCGTCACTATTAAACTTGTTAAAAAAAAAGGTTCGTCACTATTAAACTTGTTAAAAAAAAGGTTCGTCACTATTAAACTTGTTAAAAAAAAAGTTCGTCTCTATTAAACTTGTTAAAAAAAAAGGTTCGTCACTATTAAACTTGTTAAAAAAAAGTTCGTCACTAATAAACTTGTTAAAAAAAAAAGGTTCGTCACTATTAAACTTGTTAAAAAAAAAGGTTCGTCACTATTAAACTTGTTAAAAAAAAAAGGTTCGTCACTATTAAACTTGTTAAAAAAAAGGTTCGTCACTATTCAACTTGTTAAAAAAAAAAAGGTTCGTCACTATTAAACTTGTTAAAAAAAAAGGTTCGTCACTATTAAACTTGTTAAAAAAAAAGGTTCGTTACTATTAAACTTGTTAAAAAAAAGGTTCGTCACTATTAAACTTGTTAAAAAAAAAGGTTCGTCACTATTAAACTTGTTAAAAAAAAAAAGGTTCGTCACTATTAAACTTGTTAAAAAAAGTTCGTCACTATTAAACTTGTTAAAAAAAAAGGTTCGTCACTATTAAACTTGTTAAAAAAAAAAGGTTCGTCACTATTAAACTTGTTAAAAAAAAGGTTCGTCACTATTAAACTTGTTAAAAAAAAGGTTCGTCACTATTAAACTTGTTTAAAAAAAAGGTTCGTAACTATTAAACTTGTTAAAAAAAAAGGTTCGTCACTATTAAACTTGTTAAAAAAAAGGTTCGTCACTATTAAACTTGTTAAAAAAAAAGGTTCGTCACTATTAAACTTGTTAAAAAAAAAGGTTCGTCACTATTAAACTTGTTAAAAAAAAGTTCGTCACTATTAAACTTGTTAAAAAAAAAGGTTCGTCACTATTAAACTTGTTAAAAAAAAAGTTCGTCACTATTAAACTTGTTAAAAAAAAAGGTTCGTCACTATTAAACTTGTTAAAAAAAAAAGGTTCGGCACTATTAAACTTGTTAAAAAAAAGGTTCGTCACTATTAAACTTGTTAAAAAAAAAGGTTCGTCACTATTAAGCTTGTTAAAAAAAAGGTTCGTCACTATTAAACTTGTTAAAAAAAAAGGTTCGTCACTATTAAACTTGTTAAAAAAAAGGTTCGTCACTATTAAACTTGTTAAAAAAAAAGGTTCGTCACTATTAAACTTGTTAAAAAAAAAGTTCGTCACTATTAAACTTGTTAAAAAAAAAAGGTTCGTCACTATTAAACTTGTTAAAAAAAAAGTTCGTCACTATTAAACTTGTTAAAAAAAAAGGTTCGTCACTATTAAACTTGTTAAAAAAAAAAGGTTCGGCACTATTAAACTTGTTAAAAAAAAGGTTCGTCACTATTAAACTTGTTAAAAAAAAAGGTTCGTCACTATTAAGCTTGTTAAAAAAAAGGTTCGTCACTATTAAACTTGTTAAAAAAAAAGGTTCGTCACTATTAAACTTGTTAAAAAAAAGGTTCGTCACTATTAAACTTGTTAAAAAAAAAGGTTCGTCACTATTAAACTTGTTAAAAAAAAAAGGTTCGTCACTATTAAACTTGTTAAAAAAAAGGTTCGTCACTATTAAACTTGTTAAAAAAAAGGTTCGTAACTATTAAACTTGTTAAAAAAAGGTTCGTCACTATTAAACTTGTTAAAAAAAAGGTTCGTCACTATTAAACTTGTTAAAAAAAAAGGTTCGTCACTATTAAACTTGTTAAAAAAAAAGGTTCGTCACTATTAAACTTGTTAAAAAAAAAGTTCGTCACTATTAAACTTGTTAAAAAAAAAGGTTCGTCACTATTAAACTTGTTAAAAAAAAAGTTCGTCACTATTAAACTTGTTAAAAAAAAAAGGTTCGTCACTATTAAACTTGTTAAAAAAAAAGGTTCGGCACTATTAAACTTGTTAAAAAAAAGGTTCGTCACTATTAAACTTGTTAAAAAAAAAGGTTCGTCACTATTAAGCTTGTTAAAAAAAAGGTTCGTCACTATTAAACTTGTTAAAAAAAAAGGTTCGTCACTATTAAACTTGTTAAAAAAAAGGTTCGTCACTATTAAACTTGTTAAAAAAAAAGGTTCGTCACTATTAAACTTGTTAAAAAAAAGGTTCGTCACTATTAAACTTGTTAAAAAAAAAGGTTCGTCACTATTAAATTTGTTAAAAAAAAGGTTCGTCACTATTAAACTTGTTAAAAAAAAAGGTTCGTCACTATTAAACTTGTTAAAAAAAAAGGTTCGTCACTATTAAACTTGTTAAAAAAAAGGTTCGTCACTATTAAACTTGTTAAAAAAAAGTTCGTCTCTATTAAACTTGTTAAAAAAAAAGGTTCGTCACTATTAAACTTGTTAAAAAAAAAGTTCGTCACTAATAAACTTGTTAAAAAAAAAGGTTCGTCACTATTAAACTTGTTAAAAAAAAAGGTTCGTCACTATTAAACTTGTTAAAAAAAAAGGTTCGTCACTATTAAACTTGTTAAAAAAAAGGTTCGTCACTATTAAACTTGTTAAAAAAAAAGGTTCGTCACTATTAAACTTGTTAAAAAAAAGGTTCGTCACTATTAAACTTGTTAAAAAAAAAGGTTCGTCACTATTAAACTTGTAAAAAAAAAGGTTCGTCACTATTAAACTTGTTAAAAAAAAAAGGTTCGTCACTGTTTTTCTGTACTAAAAATAAATCGTTGCTTAATTTTTTCCAAAGGGAAATATACACTTGATTTTTTGTTTGGACGATGAACTGTTTCCATAGATTAATATTTTTTTGCTTGTTTTATTGTCCTGAGAGAAAAAAATCCAAACGTTTTGGTAAATCTAACCAGAGATACGTTTTTATAACCAGACTACGAACGTTTGAAAATTGCTAAATCCAACCAAACAAAATGGACGAACTAAAATTAGCGTTGGCAAATCTAACTTAATTACAAATTGAAGCCTCCGGACGCCAACAACGTACAGAGGAACATCAAAAGGAATTACAAAAACAGTTGGCAGAACGACAACGCACAGAGAGCCAACAAAAGGAATTTCAAAAACAGGCAGAACGTCAATTACGAACAGAGGAACTATTTGCAAAACGTCAATTACGAACAGAGGAATTACTTGCAGATTACGCGAAGAATAACGTACACTCAGAAAGCGATTCAGCTTTTTCTCAAAATACAATATGGTCCACAATAGATAATTTTACGTACGAAAAAGATTAAAACCATTCGCAGCATATTTCAGGAGATATGAGGAATTTTTCAATATCGACTGCTGTAACTGGTCTGATCAGTAGAAGACCAGACTGCTGCTACGAAAACTTGAAACGGCTGAACATGATAAATTCGTGGATTACATTTTGCCACGGAAAACCGCGGATTTATCGTTCAATGAGAGGGTAAATTCGTTGATAGAACCTTTTTCCCAGAAAACGTCTCCTTTTCATAAGCGATGGAGATGTTTGAATGTGACCAAAGACGATAATGACAACGTTGCCACGCACGTAGTAAGTGAACAAGCATTGTGATAATTTTAAGTTGTATGAATTAACACCAGACAATTTTAAATGCCTTGTTTTTGCACAAGGTTTAACCTCGGGAAAAAATGCTGAAATCAGGCGCAGAATTATTACGAAGTTAGAAAACGAACCAAATTTAATACTGCAAAAACTGTATCATTGTTCGCGCCAAAAGAATTCAATTCACGTCTGCGCAGTCACATTTTGTAAACAAAACAGAAGAAAAAAAGGGGAGGAGGAGGCCTGCGAGCAGGATGAGGAGGGAGAGACAGATACTGTGAACAGGAAAGAAATATGTATAAAAAAAGAGACAAAAGAAAGCTCACATTTCAAAGGACATTAAGTGAGTTTTTCAATCAAAACTTTCATTTCTCCAACATCTCTCTCTTACCCTAGAACCTATATCTAATTAAGCAGACGATTACTTGTTTTATGTGAACATGGACTGTTAATATATTTTTCTCTCGGTAGAATGTGAATCATTAAATCATTTCATTTAGTTAGGCATATTTAATTTTCTTTTCTTGAATTGAATTTTATTTTATTTTTATATAAATAAAAGTTTGTTAATTTTTCGACGATACTTGTCCTCGTTATTTCTTATGTGATTTCGTTGTCCAGTACATTTCATTTTCTGGTTGTTTTCGGGACGGTTGTCCCATTCCCATAACAACGCATTATCAAGGAACCTGGGAAACTTTATTTTTTTTATATATTTTGTTACGTCACCCATCTCTACCGTCCCCAGTAGGACTGGGATACGTCGTAACAATATATATATATATATATATATATATATATATATATATATATATATCTTATGGATATTTGACAATGTTTAATCTGCGTATTAATTTATTTTTGTTTTCATAAAAACAGATGTAAATAGATTCGAAAATATTGTGAGCAAAGAACAACTAGCAGCTACGTTTTCTTAAGCAATTATCAGTGTAGGCAGATTAGCATTTAGTTTAATATGATTAAATGGAATTAATATGCAACTATTTATAAATTCTGAAATAGTATTGATGGAACGTTGAACGTTTTAAATATTATAAAAGACTAAAATATTATCCTGATATGTCCCGTGAAAGGGATACACTTGTTTGAGGTGGCTGAGTGGTTTGGGCTACTTATTGAGTAACAGGCCATACTGAGCGTGTGTTTGTGATCGGAACATAATTAAAAGCGTAAGACTTTCGGCGTATCTTACGAATTTTCCCTCAAGCTACTCTACTCGGATGTCCACATGTTAATTACATCGTATCCATAAAAACGTCCAATATCCTGAGAGGAATGAAGAATTGGCAGGCTACGTAGATTAACGTTTGATTAGAATGAACACTAGTTAAAAAGGAGATTAAATTATAAGTTTCAAATTTAAAGAAAAATTATTGAAAGAAATTTAAACGTCTTAGATTTACCAACAAAGAAAAAAGTTTGTTTATATAACCGCTACCTAATACTGATGTAGGCAAATTCTCAAATCACGAGCGGGAATAAAGCACTGGCAATATTTTTCAACAGCGTTGTGACTTCTGGACGATGTTTCTGATAAAAAGCGGAATAATTGCTGTTTCCTGAGTCAGAATCTTGTCATTAGCTAGTTTGGATTTTAATTACTCTTTTTTAGCTCCTTACATCAAATGGCTTCATTCCTTGTCTGAAGCGATTTCCATAAAACAAAATACAGTATAATCTGATCTCCTAAGATCCCCAAAGTTAAGCGACGTTGTATGATCAGTATCATCTGGATGACTACGTGGAAATAAAAAGCGCTGTATGGGAAAAGAGTACGAAATCTTGAAAAAAAAAAGCCTTTAAAAAAATTTTTGCAAATACTTTAGTAAAACTTGTTCATTCACAACAGCATCAGATCAGGCTGCCTGAAGATACTGGCTTCTTCAACAAAAATGTAGTAAACATTACTGTTATTGTTTTTTTTCTTTCTCTTTGCAAAACTTAATCATGTTTCTCTATAAAACAATCAAAATTAAAGAACATGAAGCATGAAATATCTTTTTCCAAATTGCTGTATTGAAATAACCCGAAAAAATGATATGCCGTAAAACAAAATAATCAATCACCATGAATAAATATTTGAATATATAAAAAACTTGAAGCATAAAATCTTTTTTCCAAAATTACCGAATTCGGCATTAAGTAACTCGAAAAGGGTTGATATGCCGTAGTACAAAACTACAAAACCATATTCTGATACAACAGAACAATTTACTTCTGTGCAGAAATTCTGTTCTTAATTATGTGGCGAAGCGCTCTGCAAAGCGATTTGTTCGTGTCGTAGTACTAAGTATTTTAAAGGTATTTTCTGTGTAGGCAGATGAACGCTGAGCTCGAAAGAGATGAATTCAAAATGACACTCACATTGAAGTACACACGAATAAATAAAAAATCGATACAAAAAAAGAAAAAAATATATGAAAAACCCACAAAAACAACTGAATAAGATAATTGTTTCCTTCTATTAATTTTGCCCCAGTTTTCATTCTTTTCAGTCTCTGATTAACTGCGGCTCCAATTAGAACCTTTTTCTTTTTCTTTTTAATCCACGGCTGCTTTGTTATTTCCTTTTCAATCGAAATCATTTCCCCGTTTATTTTTCTTCCCGTGTTTATTTGCTTTTTCATCGCTCTTTTCATTCGAGACTAATTTATTTTTCTTTTAAAAACCAATTTAAGACATGTTTTTAAACGTGAGTGTGCGTGCGTGATGCGTGCATATGTGCTTGTGTGCGTGTAAACATGCAAACCTGCATGCATCTACTGTGTATCTTGTTATCTCTTTTCTTTATATGTTCTGCAGAATATACCCGCCCACGCTCTGCTCAGTTAAGGTGATCATCCCCCACACACATTTTATTAACTACAGCATTTTGATTTTTATTCCTTAGTCGATAAATACACACGGAGAAATACATATATAACTGATGTCTAACTACATGTATGTCTAACTGATGAGCCCAAATGAGGGCGAAACTCGATTTTGGACTTCCGGTTTGTTGACTGTCATGGCTCTTGTGAACTGCGACGTTGTTTGGTTGTGGGAATAATTCTATAACCTCTCACATTCTGAAAATGCTATTACTAATTGCTCGCTAGGTTAGCATTGTTGAATGTTATCGCCCTAGTGAGTTTAAAATTCCTACTTGTGAGACATTGGCTTGGATTATAGCTGGTTGGATGACCACATCGCTTTGTTCGATACGAAGTAGGTCTATTCCACGGTCGGATTTCGCCGTGATTTGCTTCATATGTGTTAGTTTGTAGACTTTCTTATGTGCGGGGCGTTTGCTTAGTTAGCAGAGTGCTTGCCTCGCATGCCAGATGCAAGAGTTTCGAATCCCGTGTTCGGATATGTCTAACTGATAAACCCAAATGAGGGCGAAACTCAAGTCTTGAACTTCGGTTTGTTGACTGTCATGGCTCTTGTGAGCTGCGATGCTGTTTGGCTGTGGAAATAATTATATATATAATTATTTTGTACATACAGACACTAATGTTTCATCCTTTCAGAATCATTAGTCATGATTATCGCTGGTCGAGGGATTCGAATTCCATTAGCAAGGAACATAAATCCAGCGCCAACGTCAACCACGGCGAGAAATAAGTGAAATTTAACATTTATAAAACGAAATACAGGTGTAAATGATCTTAAGAACGAGCTAATGTTATCAAGCAGACAGGAAGACATCGACTTGAAGTACACAGAAATATTTATTATTTTTGGAATATATCTGGCATGCCTAAAATCATTCTACATATACGTACTCCTGCCCGATAAATTTCACATAGTGATATGGGACAAGGAGGAAAAAGAAGCAAATTTTGTTGAAGTTAGTGCCTTCGATGATGCTGGTTAAATGAAGCTGAGAGGGAAATAACGAAATCCCAAAAGTAAAATGAGAACGAAGTACCAAAAGTCAAATGAGAACGAAGTACCAAAAGTCAAATGAGAACGAAGTACCAAAAGTCAAATGAGAACGAAGTACCAAAAGTCAAATGAGAACGAAGTACCAAAAGTCAAATGAGAACGAAGTACCAAAAGTCAAATGAGAACGAAGTACCAAAAGTAAAATGAGAACGAAGTACCAAAAGTCAAATGAGAACGAAGTACCAAAAGTCAAATGAGAACGAAATACCAAAAGTCAAATGAGAACGAAGTACCAAAAGTCAAATGAGAACGAAGTACCAAAAGTCAAATGAGAACGAAGTACCAAAAGTAAAATGAGAACGAAGTACCAAAAGTCAAATGAGAACGAAGTACCAAAAGTCAAATGAGAACGAAGTACCAAAAGTCAAATGAGAACGAAGTACCAAAAGTCAAATGAGAACGAAGTACCAAAAGTCAAATGAGAACGAAGTACCAAAAGTCAAATGAGAACGAAGTACCAAAAGTAAAATGAGAACGAAGTACCAAAAGTCAAATGAGAACGAAGTACCAAAAGTCAAATGAGAACGAAGTACCAAAAGTCAAATGAGAACGAAGTACCAAAAGTCAAATGAGAACGAAGTACCAAAAGTCAAATGAGAACGAAGTACCAAAAGTCAAATGAGAACGAAGTACCAAAAGTCAAATGAGAACGAAGTACCAAAAGTCAAATGAGAACGAAGTACCAAAAGTCAAATGAGAACGAAGTACCAAAAGTCAAATGAGAACGAAGTACCAAAAGTCAAATGAGAACGAAGTACCAAAAGTCAAATGAGAACGAAGTACCAAAAGTCAAATGAGAACGAAGTACCAAAAGTCAAATGAGAACGAAGTACCAAAAGTCAAATGAGAACGAAGTACCAAAAGTCAAATGAGAACGAAGTACCAAAAGTCAAATGAGAACGAAGTACCAAAAGTCAAATGAGAACGAAGTACCAAAAGTCAAATGAGAACGAAGTACCAAAAGTCAAATGAGAACGAAGTACCAAAGTCAAATGAGAACGAAGTACCAAAAGTCAAATGAGAACGAAGTACCAAAAGTCAAATGAGAACGAAGTACCAAAAGTCAAATGAGAACGAAGTACCAAAGTCAAATGAGAACGAAGTACCAAAAGTCAAATGAGAACGAAGTACCAAAAGTCAAATGAGAACGAAGTACCAAAAGTCAAATGAGAACGAAGTACCAAAAGTCAAATGAGAACGAAGTACCAAAAGTCAAATGAGAACGAAGTACCAAAAGTAAAATGAGAACGAAGTACCAAAAGTCAAATGAGAACGAAGTACCAAAAGTCAAATGAGAACGAAGTACCAAAAGTAAAATGAGAACGAAGTACCAAAAGTAAAATGAGAACGAAGTACCAAAAGTAAAATGAGAACGAAGTACCAAAAGTCAAATGAGAACGAAGTACCAAAAGTCAAATGAGAACGAAGTACCAAAAGTCAAATGAGAACGAAGTACCAAAAGTCAAATGAGAACGAAGTACCAAAAGTCAAATGAGAACGAAGGTACCAAAAGTCAAATGAGAACGAAGTACCAAAAGTCAAATGAGAACGAAGTACCAAAAGTCAAATGAGAACGAAGTACCAAAAGTCAAATGAGAACGAAGTACCAAAAGTCAAATGAGAACGAAGTACCAAAAGTCAAATGAGAACGAAGTACCAAAAGTCAAATGAGAACGAAGTACCAAAAGTCAAATGAGAACGAAGTACCAAAAGTCAAATGAGAACGAAGTACCAAAAGTCAAATGAGAACGAAGTACCAAAAGTCAAATGAGAACGAAGTACCAAAAGTCAAATGAGAACGAAGTACCAAAAGTCAAATGAGAACGAAGTACCAAAAGTCAAATGAGAACGAAGTACCAAAAGTCAAATGAGAACGAAGTACCAAAAGTCAAATGAGAACGAAGTACCAAAAGTCAAATGAGAACGAAGTACCAAAAGTCAAATGAGAACGAAGTACCAAAAGTCAAATGAGAACGAAGTACCAAAAGTCAAATGAGAACGAAGTACCAAAAGTCAAATGAGAACGAAGTACCAAAAGTCAAATGAGAACGAAGTACCAAAAGTCAAATGAGAACGAAGTACCAAAAGTCAAATGAGAACGAAGTACCAAAAGTCAAATGAGAACGAAGTACCAAAAGTCAAATGAGAACGAAGTACCAAAAGTCAAATGAGAACGAAGTACCAAAAGTCAAATGAGAACGAAGTACCAAAAGTCAAATGAGAACGAAGTACCAAAAGTCAAATGAGAACGAAGTACCAAAAGTCAAATGAGAACGAAGTACCAAAAGTCAAATGAGAACGAAGTACCAAAAGTCAAATGAGAACGAAGTACCAAAAGTCAAATGAGAACGAAGTACCAAAAGTCAAATGAGAACGAAGTACCAAAAGTCAAATGAGAACGAAGTACCAAAAGTGAAATGAGAACGAAGTACCAAAAGTGAAATGAGAACGAAGTACCAAAAGTGAAATGAGAACGAAGTACCAAAAGTCAAATGAGAACGAAGTACCAAAAGTCAAATGAGAACGAAGTACCAAAAGTCAAATGAGAACGAAGTACCAAAAGTCAAATGAGAACGAAGTACCAAAAGTCAAATGAGAACGAAGTACCAAAAGTCAAATGAGAACGAAGTACCAAAAGTCAAATGAGAACGAAGTACCAAAAGTCAAATGAGAACGAAGTACCAAAAGTCAAATGAGAACGAAGTACCAAAAGTCAAATGAGAACGAAGTACCAAAAGTCAAATGAGAACGAAGTACCAAAAGTAAAATGAGAACGAAGTACCAAAAGTCAAATGAGAACGAAGTACCAAAAGTCAAATGAGAACGAAGTACCAAAAGTCAAATGAGAACGAAGTACCAAAAGTCAAATGAGAACGAAGTACCAAAAGTCAAATGAGAACGAAGTACCAAAAGTCAAATGAGAACGAAGTACCAAAAGTCAAATGAGAACGAAGTACCAAAAGTCAAATGAGAACGAAGTACCAAAAGTCAAATGAGAACGAAGTACCAAAAGTCAAATGAGAACGAAGTACCAAAAGTCAAATGAGAACGAAGTACCAAAAGTCAAATGAGAACGAAGTACCAAAAGTCAAATGAGAACGAAGTACCAAAAGTCAAATGAGAACGAAGTACCAAAAGTCAAATGAGAACGAAGTACCAAAAGTCAAATGAGAACGAAGTACCAAAAGTCAAATGAGAACGAAGTACCAAAAGTAAAATGAGAACGAAGTACCAAAAGTCAAATGAGAACGAAGTACCAAAAGTCAAATGAGAACGAAGTACCAAAAGTCAAATGAGAACGAAGTACCAAAAGTCAAATGAGAACGAAGTACCAAAAGTCAAATGAGAACGAAGTACCAAAAGTCAAATGAGAACGAAGTACCAAAAGTCAAATGAGAACGAAGTACCAAAGTCAAATGAGAACGAAGTACCAAAAGTCAAATGAGAACGAAGTACCAAAAGTCAAATGAGAACGAAGTACCAAAAGTCAAATGAGAACGAAGTACCAAAAGTCAAATGAGAACGAAGTACCAAAAGTCAAATGAGAACGAAGTACCAAAAGTCAAATGAGAACGAAGTACCAAAAGTAAAATGAGAACGAAGTACGAAAAGTCAAATGAGAACGAAGTACCAAAAGTCAAATGAGAACGAAGTACCAAAAGTAAAATGAGAACGAAGTACCAAAAGTAAAATGAGAACGAAGTACCAAAAGTCAAATGAGAACGAAGTACCAAAAGTCAAATGAGAACGAAGTACCAAAAGTCAAATGAGAACGAAGTACCAAAAGTCAAATGAGAACGAAGTACCAAAAGTCAAATGAGAACGAAGTACCAAAAGTCAAATGAGAACGAAGTACCAAAAGTCAAATGAGAACGAAGTACCAAAAGTCAAATGAGAACGAAGTACCAAAAGTCAAATGAGAACGAAGTACCAAAAGTCAAATGAGAACGAAGTACCAAAAGTCAAATGAGAACGAAGTACCAAAAGTCAAATGAGAACGAAGTACCAAAAGTCAAATGAGAACGAAGTACCAAAAGTCAAATGAGAACGAAGTACCAAAAGTCAAATGAGAACGAAGTACCAAAAGTCAAATGAGAACGAAGTACCAAAAGTCAAATTGAGAACGAAGTACCAAAAGTCAAATGAGAACGAAGTACCAAAAGTCAAATGAGAACGAAGTACCAAAAGTCAAATGAGAACGAAGTACCAAAAGTCAAATGAGAACGAAGTACCAAAAGTCAAATGAGAACGAAGTACCAAAAGTCAAATGAGAACGAAGTACCAAAAGTCAAATGAGAACGAAGTACCAAAAGTCAAATGAGAACGAAGTACCAAAAGTAAAATGAGAACGAAGTACCAAAAGTCAAATGAGAACGAAGTACCAAAAGTCAAATGAGAACGAAGTACCAAAAGTCAAATGAGAACGAAGTACCAAAAGTCAAATGAGAACGAAGTACCAAAAGTCAAATGAGAACGAAGTACCAAAAGTCAAATGAGAACGAAGTACCAAAAGTCAAATGAGAACGAAGTACCAAAAGTCAAATGAGAACGAAGTACCAAAAGTCAAATGAGAACGAAGTACCAAAAGTCAAATGAGAACGAAGTACCAAAAGTCAAATGAGAACGAAGTACCAAAAGTAAAATGAGAACGAAGTACCAAAAGTCAAATGAGAACGAAGTACCAAAAGTCAAATGAGAACGAAGTACCAAAAGTCAAATGAGAACGAAGTACCAAAAGTCAAATGAGAACGAAGTACCAAAAGTCAAATGAGAACGAAGTACCAAAAGTCAAATGAGAACGAAGTACCAAAAGTCAAATGAGAACGAAGTACCAAAAGTGAAATGAGAACGAAGTACAAAAAGTGAAATGAGAACGAAGTACCAAAAGTCAAATGAGAACGAAGTACCAAAAGTCAAATGAGAACGAAGTACCAAAGTCAAATGAGAACGAAGTACCAAAAGTCAAATGAGAACGAAGTACCAAAAGTCAAATGAGAACGAAGTACCAAAAGTCAAATGAGAACGAAGTACCAAAAGTCAAATGAGAACGAAGTACCAAAAGTCAAATGAGAACGAAGTACCAAAAGTCAAATGAGAACGAAGTACCAAAAGTCAAATGAGAACGAAGTACCAAAAGTCAAATGAGAACGAAGTACCAAAAGTAAAATGAGAACGAAGTACCAAAAGTCAAATGAGAACGAAGTACCAAAAGTAAAATGAGAACGAAGTACCAAAAGTAAAATGAGAACGAAGTACCAAAAGTCAAATGAGAACGAAGTACCAAAAGTCAAATGAGAACGAAGTACCAAAAGTCAAATGAGAACGAAGTACCAAAAGTGAAATGAGAACGAAGTACCAAAAGTAAAATGAGAACGAAGTACCAAAAGTCAAATGAGAACGAAGTACCAAAAGGCAAATGAGAACGAAGTACCAAAAGTCAAATGAGAACGAAGTACCAAAAGTCAAATGAGAACGAAGTACCAAAAGTCAAATGAGAACGAAGTACCAAAAGTCAAATGAGAACGAAGTACCAAAAGTCAAATGAGAACGAAATACCAAAAGTCAAATGAGAACGAAGTACCAAAAGTCAAATGAGAACGAAGTACCAAAAGTCAAATGAGAACGAAGTACCAAAAGTAAAATGAGAACGAAGTACCAAAGTAAAATGAGAACGAAGTACCAAAAGTCAAATGAGAACGAAGTACCAAAAGTCAAATGAGAACGAAGTACCAAAAGTCAAATGAGAACGAAGTACCAAAAGTCAAATGAGAACGAAGTACCAAAAGTCAAATGAGAACGAAGTACCAAAAGTCAAATGAGAACGAAGTACCAAAAGTCAAATGAGAACGAAGTACCAAAAGTCAAATGAGAACGAAGTACCAAAAGTCAAATGAGAACGAAGTACCAAAAGTCAAATGAGAACGAAGTACCAAAAGTCAAATGAGAACGAAGTACCAAAAGTCAAATGAGAACGAAGTACCAAAAATCAAATGAGAACGAAGTACCAAAAGTCAAATGAGAACGAAGTACCAAAAGTCAAATGAGAACGAAGTACCAAAAGTCAAATGAGAACGAAGTACCAAAAGTCAAATGAGAACGAAGTACCAAAAGTCAAATGAGAACGAAGTACCAAAAGTCAAATGAGAACGAAGTACCAAAAGTCAAATGAGAACGAAGTACCAAAAGTCAAATGAGAACGAAGTACCAAAAGTCAAATGAGAACGAAGTACCAAAAGTCAAATGAGAACGAAGTACCAAAAGTCAAATGAGAACGAAGTACCAAAAGCCAAATGAGAACGAAGTACCAAAAGTCAAATGAGAACGAAGTACCAAAAGTCAAATGAGAACGAAGTACCAAAAGTCAAATGAGAACGAAGTACCAAAAGTCAAATGAGAACGAAGTACCAAAAGTCAAATGAGAACGAAGTACCAAAAGTCAAATGAGAACGAAGTACCAAAAGTCAAATGAGAACGAAGTACCAAAAGTCAAATGAGAACGAAGTACCAAAAGTAAAATGAGAACGAAGTACCAAAAGTCAAATGAGAACGAAGTACCAAAAGTCAAATGAGAACGAAGTACCAAAAGTCAAATGAGAACGAAATACCAAAAGTCAAATGAGAACGAAGTACCAAAAGTCAAATGAGAACGAAGTACCAAAAGTCAAATGAGAACGAAGTACCAAAAGTCAAATGAGAACGAAGTACCAAAAGTCAAATGAGAACGAAGTACCAAAAGTCAAATGAGAACGAAGTACCAAAAGTCAAATGAGAACGAAGTACCAAAAGTCAAATGAGAACGAAGTACCAAAAGTCAAATGAGAACGAAGTACCAAAAGTAAAATGAGAACGAAGTACCAAAAGTAAAATGAGAACGAAGTACCAAAAGTAAAATGAGAACGAAGTACCAAAAGTCAAATGAGAACGAAGTACCAAAAGTCAAATGAGAACGAAGTACCAAAAGTCAAATGAGAACGAAGTACCAAAAGTCAAATGAGAACGAAGTACCAAAAGTAAAATGAGAACGAAGTACCAAAAGTCAAATGAGAACGAAGTACCAAAAGTCAAATGAGAACGAAGTACCAAAAGTCAAATGAGAACGAAATACCAAAAGTCAAATGAGAACGAAGTACCAAAAGTAAAATGAGAACGAAGTACCAAAAGTCAAATGAGAACGAAGTACCAAAAGTCAAATGAGAACGAAGTACCAAAAGTCAAATGAGAACGAAGTACCAAAAGTCAAATGAGAACGAAGTACCAAAAGTCAAATTAGAACGAAGTACCAAAAGTCAAATGAGAACGAAGTACCAAAAGTAAAATTAGAACGAAGTACCAAAGTAAAATGAGAACGAAGTACCAAAAGTAAAATGAGAACGAAGTACCAAAAGTAAAATGAGAACGAAGTACCAAAAGTCAAATGAGAACGAAGTACCAAAAGTCAAATGAGAACGAAGTACCAAAAGTCAAATGAGAACGAAGTACCAAAAGTCAAATGAGAACGAAGTACCAAAAGTCAAATGAGAACGAAGTACCAAAAGTCAAATGAGAACGAAGTACCAAAAGTCAAATGAGAACGAAGTACCAAAGTCAAATGAGAACGAAGTACCAAAAGTCAAATGAGAACGAAGTACCAAAAGTCAAATGAGAACGAAGTACCAAAAGTCAAATGAGAACGAAGTACCAAAAGTCAAATGAGAACGAAGTACCAAAAGTCAAATGAGAACGAAGTACCAAAAGTCAAATGAGCACGAAGTACCAAAAGTCAAATGAGAACGAAGTACCAAAAGTCAAATGAGAACGAAGTACCAAAAGTCAAATGAGAACGAAGTACCAAAAGTCAAATGAGAACGAAGTACCAAAAGTCAAATGAGAACGAAGTACCAAAAGTCAAATGAGAACGAAGTACCAAAAGTCAAATGAGAACGAAGTACCAAAAGTCAAATGAGAACGAAGTACCAAAAGTCAAATGAGAACGAAGTACCAAAAGTCAAATGAGAACGAAGTACCAAAAGTCAAATGAGAACGAAGTACCAAAAGTCAAATGAGAACGAAGTACCAAAAGTCAAATGAGAACGAAATACCAAAAGTCAAATGAGAACGAAGTACCAAAAGTCAAATGAGAACGAAGTACCAAAAGTAAAATGAGAACGAAGTACCAAAAGTCAAATGAGAACGAAGTACCAAAAGTCAAATGAGAACGAAGTACCAAAAGTCAAATGAGAACGAAGTACCAAAAGTCAAATTAGAACGAAGTACCAAAAGTCAAATGAGAACGAAGTACCAAAAGTCAAATGAGAACGAAGTACCAAAAGTAAAATGAGAACGAAGTACCAAAAGTAAAATGAGAACGAAGTACCAAAAGTAAAATGAGAACGAAGTACCAAAAGTAAAATGAGAACGAAGTACCAAAAGTCAAATGAGAACGAAGTACCAAAAGGCAAATGAGAACGAAGTACCAAAAGTCAAATGAGAACGAAGTACCAAAAGTCAAATGAGAACGAAGTACCAAAAGTCAAATGAGAACGAAGTACCAAAAGTCAAATGAGAACGAAGTACCAAAAGTCAAATGAGAACGAAGTACCAAAAGTCAAATGAGAACGAAATACCAAAAGTCAAATGAGAACGAAGTACCAAAAGTAAAATGAGAACGAAGTACCAAAAGTCAAATGAGAACGAAGTACCAAAAGTCAAATGAGAACGAAGTACCAAAAGTCAAATGAGAACGAAGTACCAAAAGTCAAATGAGAACGAAGTACCAAAAGTCAAATGAGAACGAAGTACCAAAAGTCAAATGAGAACGAAGTACCAAAAGTAAAATTAGAACGAAGTACCAAAAGTAAAATGAGAACGAAGTACCAAAAGTAAAATGAGAACGAAGTACCAAAAGTAAAATGAGAACGAAGTACCAAAAGTCAAATGAGAACGAAGTACCAAAAGTCAAATGAGAACGAAGTACCAAAAGTCAAATGAGAACGAAGTACCAAAAGTCAAATGAGAACGAAGTACCAAAAGTCAAATGAGAACGAAGTACCAAAAGTCAAATGAGAACGAAGTACCAAAAGTCAAATGAGAACGAAGTACCAAAAGTCAAATGAGAACGAAGTACCAAAAGTCAAATGAGAACGAAGTACCAAAAGTCAAATGAGAACGAAGTACCAAAAGTCAAATGAGAACGAAGTACCAAAAGTCAAATGAGAACGAAGTACCAAAAGTCAAATGAGAACGAAGTACCAAAAGTCAAATGAGAACGAAGTACCAAAAGTCAAATGAGCACGAAGTACCAAAAGTCAAATGAGAACGAAGTACCAAAAGTCAAATGAGAACGAAGTACCAAAAGTAAAATGAGAACGAAGTACCAAAAGTCAAATGAGAACGAAGTACCAAAAGTCAAATGAGAACGAAGTACCAAAAGTCAAATGAGAACGAAATACCAAAAGTCAAATGAGAACGAAGTACCAAAAGTCAAATGAGAACGAAGTACCAAAAGTAAAATGAGAACGAAGTACCAAAAGTCAAATGAGAACGAAGTACCAAAAGTCAAATGAGAACGAAGTACCAAAAGTCAAATGAGAACGAAGTACCAAAAGTCAAATGAGAACGATGTACCAAAAGTCAAATGAGAACGAAATACCAAAAGTCAAATGAGAACGAAGTACCAAAAGTAAAATGAGAACGAAGTACCAAAAGTCAAATGAGAACGAAGTACCAAAAGTCAAATGAGAACGAAGTACCAAAAGTCAAATGAGAACGAAGTACCAAAAGTCAAATGAGAACGAAGTACCAAAAGTCAAATTAGAACGAAGTACCAAAAGTCAAATGAGAACGAAGTACCAAAAGTAAAATTAGAACGAAGTACCAAAAGTAAAATGAGAACGAAGTACCAAAAGTAAAATGAGAACGAAGTACCAAAAGTAAAATGAGAACGAAGTACCAAAAGTCAAATGAGAACGAAGTACCAAAAGTCAAATGAGAACGAAGTACCAAAAGTCAAATGAGAACGAAGTACCAAAAGTCAAATGAGAACGAAGTACCAAAAGTCAAATGAGAACGAAGTACCAAAAGTCAAATGAGAACGAAGTACCAAAAGTCAAATGAGAACGAAGTACCAAAAGTAAAATGAGAACGAAGTACCAAAAGTCAAATGAGAACGAAGTACCAAAAGTCAAATGAGAACGAAGTACCAAAAGTCAAATGAGAACGAAGTACCAAAAGTCAAATGAGAACGAAGTACCAAAAGTCAAATGAGAACGAAGTACCAAAAGTCAAATGAGAACGAAGTACCAAAAGTCAAATGAGCACGAAGTACCAAAAGTCAAATGAGAACGAAGTACCAAAAGTGAAATGAGAACGAAGTACCAAAAGTGAAATGAGAACGAAGTACCAAAAGTAAAATGAGAACGAAGTACCAAAAGTCAAATGAGAACGAAGTACCAAAAGGCAAATGAGAACGAAGTACCAAAAGTCAAATGAGAACGAAGTACCAAAAGTCAAATGAGAACGAAGTACCAAAAGTCAAATGAGAACGAAGTACCAAAAGTCAAATGAGAACGAAGTACCAAAAGTCAAATGAGAACGAAATACCAAAAGTCAAATGAGAACGAAGTACCAAAAGTCAAATGAGAACGAAGTACCAAAAGTCAAATGAGAACGAAATACCAAAAGTCAAATGAGAACGAAGTACCAAAAGTAAAATGAGAACGAAGTACCAAAAGTCAAATGAGAACGAAGTACCAAAAGTCAAATGAGAACGAAGTACCAAAAGTCAAATGAGAACGAAGTACCAAAAGTCAAATGAGAACGAAGTACCAAAAGTCAAATGAGAACGAAGTACCAAAATTCAAATGAGAACGAAGTACCAAAAGTCAAATGAGAACGAAGTACCAAAAGTCAAATGAGAACGAAGTACCAAAAGTCAAATGAGAACGAAGTACCAAAAGTCAAATGAGAACGAAGTACCAAAAGTCAAATGAGAACGAAGTACCAAAAGTCAAATGAGAACGAAGTACCAAAAGTCAAATGAGAACGAAGTACCAAAAGTAAAATGAGAACGAAGTACCAAAAGTCAAATGAGAACGAAGTACCAAAAGTCAAATGAGAACGAAGTACCAAAAGTAAAATGAGAAGGAAGTACCAAAAGTCAAATGAGAACGAAGTACCAAAAGTCAAATGAGAACGAAGTACCAAAAGTCAAATGAGAACGAAGTACCAAAAGTCAAATGAGAACGAAGTACCAAAAGTCAAATGAGAACGAAGTACCAAAAGTCAAATGAGAACGAAGTACCAAAAGTCAAATGAGAACGAAGTACCAAAAGCCAAATGAGAACGAAGTACCAAAAGTCAAATGAGAACGAAGTACCAAAAGTCAAATGAGAACGAAGTACCAAAAGTCAAATGAGAACGAAGTACCAAAAGTCAAATGAGAACGAAGTACCAAAAGTAAAATGAGAACGAAGTACCAAAAGTCAAATGAGAACGAAGTACCAAAAGTCAAATGAGAACGAAGTACCAAAAGTCAAATGAGAACGAAGTACCAAAAGTCAAATGAGAACGAAGTACCAAAAGTCAAATGAGAACGAAGTACCAAAAGTCAAATGAGAACGAAGTACCAAAAGTAAAATGAGAACGAAGTACCAAAAGTAAAATGAGAACGAAGTACCAAAAGTAAAATGAGAACGAAGTACCAAAAGTCAAATGAGAACGAAGTACCAAAAGTCAAATGAGAACGAAGTACCAAAAGTCAAATGAGAACGAAGTACCAAAAGTCAAATGAGAACGAAGTACCAAAAGTCAAATGAGAACGAAGTACCAAAAGTCAAATGAGAACGAAGTACCAAAAGTCAAATGAGAACGAAATACCAAAAGTCAAATGAGAACGAAGTACCAAAAGTCAAATGAGAACGAAGTACCAAAAGTAAAATGAGAACGAAGTACCAAAAGTCAAATGAGAACGAAGTACCAAAAGTCAAATGAGAACGAAGTACCAAAAGTCAAATGAGAACGAAGTACCAAAAGTCAAATTAGAACGAAGTACCAAAAGTCAAATGAGAACGAAGTACCAAAAGTAAAATTAGAACGAAGTACCAAAAGTAAAATGAGAACGAAGTACTAAAAGTAAAATGAGAACGAAGTACCAAAAGTAAAATGAGAACGAAGTACCAAAAGTAAAATGAGAACGAAGTACCAAAAGTAAAATGAGAACGAAGTACCAAAAGTCAAATGAGAACGAAGTACCAAAAGTCAAATGAGAACGAAGTACCAAAAGTCAAATGAGAACGAAGTACCAAAAGTCAAATGAGAACGAAGTACCAAAAGTCAAATGAGAACGAAGTACCAAAAGTCAAATGAGAACGAAGTACCAAAAGTAAAATGAGAACGAAGTACCAAAAGTCAAATGAGAACGAAGTACCAAAAGTCAAATGAGAACGAAGTACCAAAAGTCAAATGAGAACGAAGTACCAAAAGTCAAATGAGAACGAAGTACCAAAAGTCAAATGAGAACGAAGTACCAAAAGTCAAATGAGCACGAAGTACCAAAAGTCAAATGAGAACGAAGTACCAAAAGTCAAATGAGAACGAAGTACCAAAAGTCAAATGAGAACGAAGTACCAAAAGTCAAATGAGAACGAAGTACCAAAAGTCAAATGAGAACGAAGTACCAAAAGTCAAATGAGAACGAAGTACCAAAAGTCAAATGAGAACGAAGTACCAAAAGTCAAATGAGAACGAAGTACCAAAAGTCAAATGAGAACGAAGTACCAAAAGTCAAATGAGAACGAAGTACCAAAAGTAAAATGAGAACGAAGTACCAAAAGTCAAATGAGAACGAAGTACCAAAAGTCAAATGAGAACGAAGTACCAAAAGTCAAATGAGAACGAAGTACCAAAAGTCAAATGAGAACGAAGTACCAAAAGTAAAATGAGAACGAAGTACCAAAAGTCAAATGAGAACGAAGTACCAAAAGTCAAATGAGAACGAAGTACCAAAAGTCAAATGAGAACGAAGTACCAAAAGTCAAATGAGAACGAAGTACCAAAAGTCAAATGAGAACGAAGTACCAAAAGTCAAATGAGAACGAAGTACCAAAAGTCAAATGAGAACGAAGTACCAAAAGTCAAATGAGAACGAAGTACCAAAAGTCAAATGAGAACGAAGTACCAAAAGTCAAATGAGAACGAAGTACCAAAAGTCAAATGAGAACGAAGTACCAAAAGTCAAATGAGAACGAAGTACCAAAAGTAAAATGAGAACGAAGTACCAAAAGTCAAATGAGAACGAAGTACCAAAAGTCAAATGAGAACGAAGTACCAAAAGTCAAATGAGAACGAAGTACCAAAAGTCAAATTAGAACGAAGTACCAAAAGTCAAATGAGAACGAAGTACCAAAAGTCAAATGAGAACGAAGTACCAAAAGTAAAATTAGAACGAAGTACCAAAAGTAAAATGAGAACGAAGTACCAAAAGTCAAATGAGAACGAAGTACCAAAAGTCAAATGAGAACGAAGTACCAAAAGTCAAATGAGAACGAAGTACCAAAAGTCAAATGAGAACGAAGTACCAAAAGTCAAATGAGAACGAAGTACCAAAAGTCAAATGAGAACGAAGTACCAAAAGTCAAATGAGAACGAAGTACCAAAAGTCAAATGAGAACGAAGTACCAAAAGTCAAATGAGAACGAAGTACCAAAAGTCAAATGAGAACGAAGTACCAAAAGTCAAATGAGAACGAAGTACCAAAAGTAAAATGAGAACGAAGTACCAAAAGTCAAATGAGAACGAAGTACCAAAAGTAAAATGAGAACGAAGTACCAAAAGTCAAATGAGAACGAAGTACCAAAAGTCAAATGAGAACGAAGTACCAAAAGTCAAATGAGAACGAAGTACCAAAAGTCAAATGAGAACGAAGTACCAAAAGTCAAATGAGAACGAAGTACCAAAAGTCAAATGAGAACGAAATACCAAAAGTCAAATGAGAACGAAGTACCAAAAGTCAAATGAGAACGAAGTACCAAAAGTCAAATGAGAACGAAGTACCAAAAGTAAAATGAGAACGAAGTACCAAAAGTCAAATGAGAACGAAGTACCAAAAGTCAAATGAGAACGAAGTACCAAAAGTCAAATGAGAACGAAGTACCAAAAGTCAAATGAGAACGAAGTACCAAAAGTCAAATGAGAACGAAGTACCAAAAGTCAAATGAGAACGAAGTACCAAAAGTCAAATGAGAACGAAGTACCAAAAGTCAAATGAGAACGAAATACCAAAAGTCAAATGAGAACGAAGTACCAAAAGTCAAATGAGAACGAAGTACCAAAAGTCAAATGAGAACGAAGTACCAAAAGTCAAATGAGAACGAAGTACCAAAAGTCAAATGAGAACGAAGTACCAAAAGTAAAATGAGAACGAAGTACCAAAAGTCAAATGAGAACGAAGTACCAAAAGTCAAATGAGAACGAAGTACCAAAAGTAAAATGAGAACGAAGTACCAAAAGTCAAATGAGAACGAAGTACCAAAAGTAAAATGAGAACGAAGTACCAAAAGTCAAATGAGAACGAAGTACCAAAAGTCAAATGAGAACGAAGTACCAAAAGTCAAATGAGAACGAAGTACCAAAAGTCAAATGAGAACGAAATACCAAAAGTCAAATGAGAACGAAGTACCAAAAGTCAAATGAGAACGAAGTACCAAAAGTCAAATGAGAACGAAGTACCAAAAGTCAAATGAGCACGAAGTACCAAAAGTCAAATGAGAACGAAGTACCAAAAGTAAAATGAGAACGAAGTACCAAAAGTCAAATGAGAACGAAGTACCAAAAGTCAAATGAGAACGAAGTACCAAAAGTCAAATGAGAACGAAGTACCAAAAGTCAAATGAGAACGAAGTACCAAAAGTCAAATGAGAACGAAGTACCAAAAGTCAAATGAGAACGAAGTACCAAAAGTCAAATGAGAACGAAGTACCAAAAGTAAAATGAGAACGAAGTACCAAAAGTCAAATGAGAACGAAGTACCAAAAGTCAAATGAGAACGAAGTACCAAAAGTCAAATGAGAACGAAGTACCAAAAGTCAAATGAGAACGAAGTACCAAAAGTAAAATGAGAACGAAGTACCAAAAGTCAAATGAGAACGAAGTACCAAAAGTAAAATGAGAACGAAGTACCAAAAGTCAAATGAGAACGAAGTACCAAAAGTCAAATGAGAACGAAGTACCAAAAGTCAAATGAGAACGAAGTACCAAAAGTCAAATGAGAACGAAGTACCAAAAGTCAAATGAGAACGAAGTACCAAAAGTCAAATGAGAACGAAATACCAAAAGTCAAATGAGAACGAAGTACCAAAAGTCAAATGAGAACGAAGTACCAAAAGTCAAATGAGAACGAAGTACCAAAAGTAAAATGAGAACGAAGTACCAAAAGTCAAATGAGAACGAAGTACCAAAAGTCAAATGAGAACGAAGTACCAAAAGTCAAATGAGAACGAAGTACCAAAAGTCAAATGAGAACGAAGTACCAAAAGTCAAATGAGAACGAAGTACCAAAAGTCAAATGAGAACGAAGTACCAAAAGTCAAATGAGAACGAAGTACCAAAAGTCAAATGAGAACGAAATACCAAAAGTCAAATGAGAACGAAGTACCAAAAGTCAAATGAGAACGAAGTACCAAAAGTCAAATGAGAACGAAGTACCAAAAGTCAAATGAGAACGAAGTACCAAAAGTCAAATGAGAACGAAGTACCAAAAGTAAAATGAGAACGAAGTACCAAAAGTCAAATGAGAACGAAGTACCAAAAGTCAAATGAGAACGAAGTACCAAAAGTAAAATGAGAACGAAGTACCAAAAGTCAAATGAGAACGAAGTACCAAAAGTAAAATGAGAACGAAGTACCAAAAGTCAAATGAGAACGAAGTACCAAAAGTCAAATGAGAACGAAGTACCAAAAGTCAAATGAGAACGAAGTACCAAAAGTCAAATGAGAACGAAATACCAAAAGTCAAATGAGAACGAAGTACCAAAAGTCAAATGAGAACGAAGTACCAAAAGCCAAATGAGAACGAAGTACCAAAAGTCAAATGAGAACG
Organism: Euprymna scolopes; assembly: GCF_053919585.1. Taxonomy (NCBI): domain Eukaryota; kingdom Metazoa; phylum Mollusca; class Cephalopoda; order Sepiida; family Sepiolidae; genus Euprymna; species Euprymna scolopes. The sequence goes on from NC_136490.1 coordinate 146,524,073, forward strand.
AAGTACCAAAAGTAAAATGAGAACGAAGTACCAAAAGTCAAATGAGAACGAAGTACCAAAAGGCAAATGAGAACGAAGTACCAAAAGTCAAATGAGAACGAAGTACCAAAAGTCAAATGAGAACGAAATACCAAAAGTCAAATGAGACCGAAGTACCAAAAGTAAAATGAGAACGAAGTACCAAAAGTCAAATGAGAACGAAGTACCAAAAGTCAAATGAGAACGAAGTACCAAAAGTCAAATGAGAACGAAGTACCAAAAGTAAAATGAGAACGAAGTACCAAAAGTCAAATGAGAACGAAATACCAAAAGTCAAATGAGAACGAAGTACCAAAAGTCAAATGAGAACGAAATACCAAAAGTCAAATGAGAACGAAGTACCAAAAGTCAAATGAGAACGAAGTACCAAAAGTCAAATGAGAACGAAGTACCAAAAGTCAAATGAGAACGAAGTACCAAAAGTCAAATGAGAACGAAGTACCAAAAGTCAAATGAGAACGAAGTACCAAAAGTCAAATGAGAACGAAGTACCAAAAGTCAAATGAGAACGAAGTACCAAAAGTCAAATGAGAACGAAGTACCAAAAGTCAAATGAGAACGAAGTACCAAAAGTCAAATGAGAACGAAGTACCAAAAGTCAAATGAGAACGAAGTACCAAAAGTAAAATGAGAACGAAGTACCAAAAGTCAAATGAGAACGAAGTACCAAAAGTCAAATGAGAACGAAGTACCAAAAGTCAAATGAGAACGAAGTACCAAAAGTCAAATGAGAACGAAGTACCAAAAGTCAAATGAGAACGAAGTACCAAAAGTCAAATGAGAACGAAGTACCAAAAGTCAAATGAGAACGATGTACCAAAAGTCAAATGAGAACGAAGTACCAAAAGTCAAATGAGAACGAAGTACCAAAAGTCAAATGAGAACGAAGTACCAAAAGTAAAATGAGAACGAAGTACCAAAAGTAAAATGAGAACGAAGTACCAAAAGTCAAATGAGAACGAAGTACCAAAAGTAAAATGAGAACGAAGTACCAAAAGTAAAATGAGAACGAAGTACCAAAAGTCAAATGAGAACGAAGTACCAAAAGTCAAATGAGAACGAAGTACCAAAAGTAAAATGAGAACGAAGTACCAAAAGTCAAATGAGAACGAAATACCAAAAGTCAAATGAGAACGAAGTACCAAAAGTCAAATGAGAACGAAATACCAAAAGTCAAATGAGAACGAAGTACCAAAAGTCAAATGAGAACGAAGTACCAAAAGTAAAATGAGAACGAAGTACCAAAAGTCAAATGAGAACGAAGTACCAAAAGTCAAATGAGAACGAAGTACCAAAAGTCAAATGAGAACGAAGTACCAAAAGTCAAATGAGAACGATGTACCAAAAGTCAAATGAGAACGAAGTACCAAAAGTCAAATGAGAACGAAGTACCAAAAGTCAAATGAGAACGAAGTACCAAAAGTAAAATGAGAACGAAGTACCAAAAGTCAAATGAGAACGAAGTACCAAAAGTCAAATGAGAACGAAGTACCAAAAGTAAAATGAGAACGAAGTACCAAAAGTAAAATGAGAACGAAGTACCAAAAGTCAAATGAGAACGAAGTACCAAAAGTCAAATGAGAACGAAGTACCAAAAGTCAAATGAGAACGAAGTACCAAAAGTCAAATGAGAACGAAGTACCAAAAGTAAAATGAGAACGAAGTACCAAAAGTCAAATGAGAACGAAGTACCAAAAGTCAAATGAGAACGAAGTACCAAAAGTAAAATGAGAACGAAGTACCAAAAGTCAAATGAGAACGAAATACCAAAAGTCAAATGAGAACGAAGTACCAAAAGTAAAATGAGAACGAAGTACCAAAAGTAAAATGAGAACGAAGTACCAAAAGTAAAATGAGAACGAAGTACCAAAAGTCAAATGAGAACGAAGTACCAAAAGTCAAATGAGAACGAAGTACCAAAAGTAAAATGAGAACGAAGTACCAAAAGTAAAATGAGAACGAAGTACCAAAAGTAAAATGAGAACGAAGTACCAAAAGTCAAATGAGAACGAAATACCAAAAGTCAAATGAGAACGAAGTACCAAAAGTCAAATGAGAACGAAGTACCAAAAGTAAAATGAGAACGAAGTACCAAAAGTCAAATGAGAACGAAGTACCAAAAGTAAAATGAGAACGAAGTACCAAAAGTAAAATGAGAACGAAGTACCAAAAGTCAAATGAGAACGAAGTACCAAAAGTCAAATGAGAACGAAGTACCAAAAGTCAAATGAGAACGAAGTACCAAAAGTAAAATGAGAACGAAGTACCAAAAGTCAAATGAGAACGAAGTACCAAAAGTCAAATGAGAACGAAGTACCAAAAGTAAAATGAGAACGAAGTACCAAAAGTAAAATGAGAACGAAATACCAAAGTCAAAGTATGACATGAACAGAAACTTAGGAAGACCGTCCTCATTCCAGGAATTGTAAGAGAAACCGAACCCATGAAAAAGAATTTCAAAAACTACCTAGCAAATATACCCGGAGAACCATGTGAAAGAAAGATACACACATTTGCACTTAAAGGGGACGGTTAGAATCTTAAAAGATTTCTCTCGGTTTGAATGTATGAGATATCAAGTGCATGTCAGGCATCTGGTAAGATACCTCACCTTCAGCTCTCCAGATAAATGATAAAAAAATTTAAAAAATAAATAATCTCTACGTACATACTTCGATATCTACCACAAAATTATACATTATTAAATGTAATAATAATAATATAAAAATCGGAAACTTTTCAAGATTGACCGTAAACTTCTTTTTAATCAACTGAAAGGAATTGAAACCCGTCTATTGTATGCTTTGAAATACACGTTGTTACTTTATTTTGGCCTTCTGGTTTCCTTTGAAATCTTTAACAGGGATATAACAGTGACGACGTCAGATTTTGAACTCACAAAGGTCACTCGAATTTAAAATACCCCCAAACATTCAAAAGAACTCACAATGGAAAGCTGAATTGTACCAAGCAAGTGTTTAGAAAGGGTAAAAACAGGCACTCGCAAAAACCAAATAAGTGCGTGGACATAAATGTTTGAAGTTCAAACTCGTGGAAAGTAAGAATATCTTTATATTTTTCTTCTCTTTGCTTGGCACTGTCACGACATCTTGGCGCACGCGTAAATGTAAAAGAAAGAGAAATACGAATTATTCGTTTTTTTTCCACGCGTCATTAAATAATTGTCTCGGCGAATTTTTTATTTTGCTTACTAATAAAAAATCACATAAAGTTTTCGGGGTTTTTCCCTTTGGTCAACATGTTTTTGTGCTGTGAAAAGACATTTGCTTTGAAGGAATATTGAATATTTCTCGTGACATATTTTTTCTCATCTATGGGAAAAGATATTCGCTTGAAATTTAAAACTATGGTCAACGTTCATTTGCAAAGTCATTGAAAGAAACAAATTACTGTTCCCTTTCTCCCAGTTGTTCTAAAAATTCTGAAACCTATTTAATCTAAACACGGTTTTTGCTAATTTCCGTAAATTCAGTATTTTACCCATCAGAAAACACGAACGCCTTACAAAATACGTTGGAACAATTATTATAACTGCAAATTGAAAAAGAACAAGAACAAGAACAACAAGAACAACAACAATTACAATTATTATTATTATTATTATTATTATTATTATTATTATTATTATTATTATTATTATTATTATCTGAACACCAGAAGCCCCAGATGAAAGACAGCAATAATAATAGCGCAGGGAAAAGCTGTTTATACAATCATAAAGTAATACGTCACCGATAATAATATCGCATTTTCACAAGACTCAATATGGAATGCGATTGACAATTTCTGCTACGGACCTGAAGAAGGTAAATCATTTGAAATTTATTTTCGTCGGTATGAAGATTTCTTAGTATCGACTGCAAATAGTAGTCGGACCGAACAAACTATTACGGAACCGAGAGACGGTCGAGCATAACAAGTTTGTGGATTTTATTTTACCACATAAAAAGGCGGGATTATCTTTCGCCGAAATGGTGGAACTTCTTACAGAATTATTTAGCCCGAAAGTCTCTTTATTCTATAAGTGTTGATCATGTCTGAATTTTCAGAAGAATGACGAAGATGATTTCGCAACGTACGCTGCCATGGTAAATAACCATTGCGACGGATTCAAACTTGCAGACCTCAGTGCAGACAATTTTAAATGTTTAGTCAAGAACTGACTTCTGGTCAACATGCAGAAATTACGAGGCTTGTCTTAACAAAATTAGAAAATGAACCAAACCTTACAAAAGTTAACGGAAGACTGGCAGAAAATAGAAATTATTAAAAAAGATTCAATCGATATCGAAGCTGAAGTTGCGCTTACTAGAGAACTGAAAGTGATATGGAACATGAAGAAACTCATTAATTGGAGTAGTACTAGGGAAAAAAAACCTTAAATCATAATTGACTAGAATTAAAAGGCAATCTGAAACCATACAACAGACGGCATTGATATAAGCAACAGAAATTCTCAGAAAAATTCTCGAATGTTGGAGACCAATTCAAATAACCCATAAAAACTGATCAGTCACAAGGAAGGCGCAATAGAAATTAAAAAAATAAAGAAAGAACGAAAACACACTGTAGACCAAACGGAAGCTACAATAGATCTCATAAAATACTCCCTAAAAACACATACATACTGTGATGATATCAGTCGACGCTTATATCCCACAAACGATAGCAAGGGATCGATAATGGAAAGACGAAAAAGGGAGAGTGCTTTAATCGTACTGGGACCTTGGGATTGCTTATTGTCATCTAAATCTCAGATGACTAATAGTCATTACCAGTTAAAAAGCAATGGCAAATAGCTCTTGCGATAATGTAAGATAATGTAAAATTATATATAAAGATTTTCCAAAGTACTGTAAATCTGGGGAGACTTGCTATCATTCACACTCCAAGAAATACCACCAATTACTACTTCAGAACTACTTCGTGAGGAACATAAATTGTTATTCAGAGAGACATCTTCCAGCAAGATTTTCTATCACACTACAAACATTATTACTGTTATTAGTGGTGAAAGGCGTGCCTGATAAACCATTTATTATTTATGGACGACTTAAACTTGTATGCAAAGAATGAAGACCAGCTAAGTTTGTTTGTGAGGATTATTCTACATAATCAGTAATGATTACGGCTATGACAACAGCATATTCTTTCCATTGTTTTAACTCTTGGGTGTGTATCCGTTGATATCTTATATGCTTTTATATAGAATGATGTGGTACTCAGTTGATTAACTGTGTCTAACTGTGTCGGATATATACTCGAGAGTCAAAGCAAGGAAAAGAATATGCTGTTGTTATATCCCTAATAATGATATAGGTATATAATTTGGCATAAGAATTGTGATCCCCTGAAATTGAAAAGGGGAAAAATTGTTGGAAGTGAAAGAATACAGTTTTTGTGTGGAGAAATTATAAACAAGGTTGGATAAGGAAACACCTGCTTAGTAATTGTGGAATTAGATAAAATAAAAGTTGAAATAATAGAAATAATACATGATTAAACTACCGCTGGTTCATAGGTCAACGCTGAATGAGAAAAAATAAAATATCCGCGGTAAACACATTGACGGCAGCTATATTTCGTTATAGGGCGACTATTATTCAACGCAAAGAAATGAGCTGAACAGGAAAGCCAAGGGAAACAATGAGATGGACAGGAAGACAAGGAAAACAATGAATAGAGCTTTTCACCCCAAAAGTGATGTCGATAGGTTATATGTGCAAAGAAAAGAGAAAAGATGTGGACTAATAGGTGTAGAACAGTGCGTAAAAGAAGAAAATAGTCTGAAAGTTTACATCTCTAACTGTAATGAAAACGGTGTGCCAAAATTAGAAAAATTGCAAGCGAGCGAACTAATAAGGAATACAATAGGTTTCATTAAAATACTTCGAGAAAGGTCAATAGGGATATATATATGCAGAAGGGGTGGTGGTGGAGATAATGTGAAATTATTGTCGGATATGAATTTCCAATGGGATAATTGGATTGAAGCAAGGGGACCAGATTTAATTTTGTTAGGAAAATGGCACACAATGCAATTATCATTCATGTAATAGCAGTACGAGCTGATGTGAATGTGGAGGAAAAGGGAAGAGAGAAGGCCGAAAAAGACCAAGATTTGGAAAGGGAGATAAAAAGGGAGATAAAAGAAGATGGCAAGCAATCTACGAAAGATTAATGCAAGCAACAGTAAACGTAGTCACTAGTTTTGTCTTCTCTGTGCCAGCCTCTCGAACCAAAGGTTCTCAAGTCCTTCGCCACCTTTACTCAAGGCACGCCTCCATGCTGGTATATCTTCGGCTAGCTCCTCCCACACATTCACATCGATGCCAAGAGCGATCAGATCCCGTTTGTCCACGTCTTTAAAACACAGCACCGGGCGACCGCGGCTTCTTGATCCATTTGCCAGTTCACTGTAGAGGATATCCTTAGGGAGACGGCCATCGGGCATTCTGCGCAGGTGTCCAAGTCATCTCGATCGTCGGATCTTGAGTGTCTGAAACAAGGAGCGGCTGCCGGCACGTCTTAGCACCTCTTCGTTGGTGATTCTATCCCACCAATTAATACCCATGATACGTTGCAAACATCGGAGATGGTAGACGTTCAGTCTTCTCGTGGCGAGCATACGTGGTCCAAGTCTTTCCTCCATACAGTAGGGTACTTAGAACACAACATTTGTAGATGCGGCATTTTGTGCGAGAAGTTATTGAACCATTCTCTTTCACGTAGTCGGTTGAAAATAGACGCTGCTCTACCTGTGCACGTTTGTAGCTCCTGTTCAATGGATACTCCCTGGTTGATGTTGGATCCAAGATACGCAAAGTTCTCGACAGTCTCTAGTTCGTGACCATTGATGGTGATTGGTGATGCGTCATCCTGGTGCATCACGACTGTCTTCTTCACACTGATTACCAGCAGCTCTCAATTTGTCAAGCAGTCGCTGGAGTCCACTTGCGAAGTGCGAGACCAATGCAGCAACGTCTGCAAACAGCAGCTCAAGTATTGGGACTCTTCGAATCTTGGTTTTGGTGCGTAGGCGAGCCAAGTTAAAAAGTTCTCCGTCAGAGCGAGTATGAAGGAACACACTGTCTTCGTCCTCGTGATTTCCAAAAGCGTTATGCAGAAGAACTGAGAAGATGGCAAACAGTGTGGGAGCCAACACACAACCTTGCTTGACTCCACTGCACACGGGGAAGTTGTCAGATATGTCACCTTCGAAGAAGACTGCGGCTGTCATGTTGTCATGGAGCGATCTTGTCAAACTAAGAAGAGTCGGTGGACAGCCCAACTTTTGTAGGATATCAAACAGACCATCTTTACTGACCATGACAAAAGCTTTCGTGAGGTCCACAAATGCGATATGAAGAGGTCTACGTTGTTCTCTACATTTTTCCTGGATTTGACGCACTGAAAATATCATGTCCATGGTTGAGCGCCCGCTGCGGAAGTCACACTGCGATTCTGGATAAACCGCAGTAGAGATAAAATAGGAGGTAAAAAAAAGGTAGAAGTTATACCTGTTGCGATGTGAACCTTGAGAAATGTGACAATTGGATTGAGAAAATTGGAATCATTGAAATGTTGGAGTAGAATCCATTGCAATGTTGGAGTACTTCAGAAGACTGCTTTGTTGGAAGCCACGTAGATTTTTCAGAAAATGCTGGCAGACTGAAAAAAAGAAGATACTGATAGCCTTTGATCATTTGTTATGATCCGCCTATCGGCATAATGTCGGCAATAACAACATCCAGACATAAAATGCGACAGCAGAAATAATATTGTGTTATTAACTGCAGTTTCTCCTTCAATCCAGGATTTTTTTTTGTTGTTTAATAAAATAAAAAGTACAAGACTTTTTACCCCATTAAAAAAGTTATAGCCGTTGATTTAAAATAAGGGCTTTATGACAAATTGATGAGTAAATATATTTAAATTTATCTCATTTTTACCTTTAATACTAATCTCTATCAATCTCTTACTGTGCATAGAACGGATGCTATAATAGTTAATCCTCTGCACCTTATTATAACAAATATCCATACAAAATCTCTGCCAGATCGGCCCGCTAGCTTCCGATAAAAAGTGGAATGGATACACAGACTAAGAGAAATAGGTAACTTGGTTTTCACGTTAACATTTTCCTTTTAAAATGATGACTTTTAAAGATGTTTACGTATGCTGAAAACGAATATCGCATTAAAAATTTCCGCAAATTAGTGTTTTTTCTTGATATTAAGCAATGTAATGCTTTATGTTATAAGTGGTGACCATTGTTGTACACGTAAACACGCATATTATTTTTACGTTGCTTAATATCCGGAATACTACTTATTTGCGGAAAAATTAAATGCAATATTCGTTTTCATCATACCTGAAAACATTTTATCATCATTTTAAAGGAAAGTGGAAGGAAGTCAAGTAAAAGTTTACAAAAAAATATAATATAGATAATAAAAAATGATAAAATATAATTAAGAAGCAATGATAGGATTAAATTTAGTTTATGGCCTGTGAGATCTGAGACTGGGATTTATTTGTGTACGCAATCATTTGCCATTTTCATAATCTTTTTTTTTTATTATATATCTCTACAAAAAATTGTATTGCGCATCATCGGAATATTGAATTATATTAAATTGGTATTGTTTCTATGAAATAAGCAAGCTTTGACCGAGAAAGTAGTTAGAGAGATTCACGAGCTGTGTGAATGAAGAGATCGAAAAAGATTGAGTATAAAAATGGAAAAGCTAGAGAAAAATAGAGTGAGTGAGGGGGTGTAATTGGGATTTCGAAAGAGAAAAAGGATTATATATAATTATAGTAATAGCTGTTGTAAGTATCGGCTTTTAAAACCAGCTTAAAACTTTAGATACAATATCGATGGTTTTTTCAGAAATACTTTATAATATACTAGCATTTCAGCTCGGTGTTGCCCGGGTGTTTGGATGTGTATGTTGAGTAAAAAAAAAAAGTGGTAGTAGGAAGGCAGGCTCGAACCCGTACCGCGAAGGAGGAAAAGAACGGGGTAAAACCTAACGTTTATACTGTTACGACCACCGCCAAACCGGAAGCGACATTTTTTAAAATTAAGGTTAGACAATCTAAAGGAGAGGATAACTTTCAAAAATATCGGCGAAAAAAGTGACCCCCCCCATAGAAAAGTGCCTAGTTGAAGGGGAAGCTATTAATATTTTTAGCCAATTTTTCGATATTTGTCGTATGAAAGGTCGAACTTTAAAACGATACTGATCTTGGTAAAATCCGTCGCCTCCATTGAAAGTTTAAGGCAGACATGCAAACAGACATACATACATACATTTATATATTGGTAACTAAAGATTTTCGACCCAAACTGATGAAAAAGCTTGCCCTATCTCTGAATACCCTTTATGTAAAATTTCAAATATTTAGACCAATTTGTAAAAAAAAAAAAAAAAAAAAAGACCAGAAATTGTCTGAGTAATTTGGAAGAGACCGCAAACGTCAATTTTTTTAAACTTTGACCCCTATTATGACCCCTTAACATTTATTGTTTTGGGCTCGAATACAGTTATTAAGTTAGATCCATGTTCAAGGAACCTATATCTAAAATTTCAAGTGTGTAGACCCAAAATTGCCGGAGGAGTTTGGTAGAGTTCTCAAAGGTCAAATCGTTGAACTTTGACCCCTTAATCGCCAAATTTCTGGCCAAAACCCGATCACATCGATTTTCCCAAATCTCAGTACCCTGTATATCAAATTTCGAGTCTGTAGACTAAAAATTGACAGAGTTATTGCGTACACAGACACACACACACTCGCACAAAGACACAAACACAGACCCGTTCACTTTTGTGTATATATATATATATATATATATATATATATATATATATATATATATATATATATATATATATATAGAATAGACAAATTGTTTTTAATCAGCCATTAGTTATTTCACGCCTTGGATGGATGTGTGGTTGCTAGTCCATTGGAACGACAATAATCCTGGTGGGATGATGTATGATACACGCTGAATTGTGAAACAAAGATCGCGCAATCCCTATCCACTCCTCTCCTCGGTCGGCACTGCTTAATTCCAGTGGCAAGGAGAAATCGGAGGACGACTGAAAACAACGTCGAAATAAGCGAAAAGGAAGTACAGCACCTGATATTACTAAATGGTTACCATTTTAGTACTGACACGATTCAATGATGCTTAACTTCGGTGATCTATTGAGAACCGTTGTATCAACGTGAAACCTAACACTAACGTTGAGTGACTTTCAGACGACCTAAACATGACCCTGTTGTTACAACTACTAGATGTTTTTTGGATGAAACCACAGATCATTTAATTATGTATTTTATTCAATTACTAGTTGTCCGGTATTAAACGTAACATAAAATTCCTTTAAAAAAATGAGGTAAGAAAAAAATAACGAAAAGAAACTAAGACATGCTCTTTCATAACAGTTCACTTATTGTAAGTAAAAAAAAAATCTCGAGCTGAGATCGAAAACAAAACCTAAACGCAGTGAGTCAAGTACGATAACAACTAGATCAGCTTGCCAAGATCCTTAAAAAGTTTTCAAACTTCGTAAAACAGTGGACCAACAGATAAAAATTCGATGACCCCCCATACCAATTTTTAAATCTTGACCCTTAGCAGTCTTTTTTCCAGATGAAAACCGATTAAAAAGTTTTCCACGTGTCTGAATACCCTATATACCAAATTTCAAGTCTTTTGATCCAAAATTCGTTGAGTATATAGGTTGAGAAGTGTTCTCACACATATTCTTATTTTTCCAGATATATAGACTAGCGGGCCACCCGATGTTGCCCGATCGTAAAATACGCATAAATATTATATTTTAATTCATACAGGAACTGATAAATGTGCATGCGTGTATTATGTATTTTCTAAACACTTCACTTTCTAAACTTTTTTAAATAGTTCACTGAGATCAAAGCCAAAACTTAAATACAGTACGATAACCATTAGGCCAGATTGACAAAATCTTAAAAACATAATAAATCTGTCATATATCATTTATGCATGCGCATTCGTGGAACAGTTAGCAAACAGATAAAAATCCGACGACTTCAAGGTCCAATTTTTTTAATTGTGACCCCTTAGCAGCCCGTTTTTTCGGATGAAAACCGATTAAAAAGATTTTCACGTGCCTGAATATCCTATATACCAAATTTCAAGTCTGTAGCTCAAAAATTGTTGAGTATATAGGTTGAGAAGTGTCCTCACATACATACATTCTCACTTTCAAAGATTTCCGTAGTCCAGGAGAAAAGTTAATGTTGTCTTAATAATAAATGAAGTACAGCAAAGTAATCTGGAGCAAGCAGAATAGAAATTCATCATATCGCATATATTGTATTCTTAGCATTGGTTTCTCCGACAGTTTTCTAGTCAAAACCTTTCTAGAAAGACATCGGGTGCTTACAGGAGGACCACGAGAAATTTGCCAACATCCTAAGTGAATGTAAATTTTATGGTACAAACTGAATTCGAACTTGGAAATCCCAGGTTGTCAGACCGGGTCGGTAAATACTAGACCATCGTCACCTCCCATAGAATTTCATGTAATTAATCAAAATGCCTGACTCGTTTCGTAATAAACGAAAATGCATTCTAATTAATTAGCAATGAAATTTTAAAATAAATTATTGTTTGACATTTTTATTATTCGAAGTAATTCATTAAAATCGCTAAATAATGGAGGGGAGGGATAAAAAATCCAAACGCGTCCATCTAACCCTAACCCTAACCCTAACCCTAACCCAGACCGACCCCCCCCCCTTTAGTGACATGATTGGAAATCTCTACTATTATATAAAAGAAACCTTGCATGTGTGACCGTGAGTTCGTTTCCTATTGACTCGAAAACAGAAGATTTTTATGGACTTCATGTGCTTGGCAGTGTTTTTAGATAGGTTTTGTATCGGAAAAATAAAAAGAACGCTAACTCCTAAGCAGAATCTAACACAATATGGTAACCAATAATTCTAAATAATTTCTATATCTATTTCTCCGATTATATAAAACCAACTTTGGGTATATGTGTGTGAGTTCGTTCCCTATGGACTGGGATGGTTTTTATAAAATTTCACACACATCTACTTCATGTATATAGCAGTGTTCTTGCATAGGTTTTATATCGGAATGTCTTCGGTAAGTATCGATAATCAATAATCGAAATAATCCTATGAAAGAAGGAACAGTCAATTTGGACCAAAGTTAACACCTTACATAGCCTAACATCACAAGTGCATTTGAGAAGTTCTATTAACACACAAACCGAAAGGTTCGATATATTAAATCAACAGTAGGTTCTTTGATATGACATGGGCGCGTTTAAAATGTTTTTTTTTCTGTTTCGAGCACAATTGGCGTATAACACCTGCCTTTTTACATTTTAAACTTTAATTCAATCTATTAATATATATATATATATATATATATATATACATATATATATATATATATATATATATATATATATATATATACTAGCGGGGGTACCCGGCGTTGCCCGGTTGTTTGGAGATGTGCGTGTAATAGGGGTAAAGTAAAGAATAAGCGAAGTAATAACACTGTTTAAATATAAAAATAAAACCGATGTAAAACGTCTTTAAAAAATCGGCAAAACCAAAACAAAAAAACAAAACAAAACAGTTAACAAACGTAAAACTTCTTTAAAAAAGAAATTGGAAAAACAAAAAGCATAAATCAGGGAAAAAATGATGGACGTGTTCAGAAAAACAAAAACAAAAAAACAGCGAAAAGCGAAAAAAAAATGGCATAAATAACCCTTCGATTTGGTTAACTCCATGATGCGTTTCACCCAGTCCATTCCAGTTTTTTTATCAACTACAAAACGAAATAAAGCGAAAAAATGGCATAAATAACCCTTTGATTCGGTTAACTCCATGGTGCTTTTCATCCAGTAGAATTAAAATTCCATTCCAGTTTTTTTAAGCAACTACGAAGTAAAAAAAAATAAAACCCAAACCGGTGTTCCTTCGTAACTGTCTCTTGTGGACGATCCCGCAACGGTGTTAAGATTTGGCGGGGGAAGGAAGAATTTATTAGAGAGAAAAGATTTAACCATTTCCAATGATATTAACTGATTTTGGCAGTGAACTCTCAGCAATAGAATATAGGAATCTACGATTATCGATGAAGTGGATAGGTAATAGGCCTATAACACACCTCAGATATTGTGCTGCAGCTTGTGCGTATTACATTTGCATGGAATGCCTTGATTTTTAATCCTATTAAGGTCAAAATCAGAGGGGAAAAATGAGTTCATTTTATATATATAGGGATATATATATATATATAATTTTATATAATCAACAGTAGTTTCTCTACAGTGCAATGTAGACTAAAATGTATTGTGGACTAAGCCACTGCAAAGAGACATGTGAAGCTTCCTCCTGGTGCCCCACGATGATTTGATTGAAAAATAGACGATTTCACCGATTTCGATGACACTAAAATATGTAAGTGTGAAACGTTCGTTGATCATCATTCAATCCCGGACAACATCGGGTCAACATACTAGTAGAAAATTAAACAAAATTACAAAATAAATAACATATAAATTGAAAAATCTCCGAAAAAGAAGTGAAAACCACGATAGGAGAATAAAAAAATATGATAACGATATTTTGAATGGTGATGCAGTTTGATTTAATCTATTTTTTTAATTGTCACGTGTTTAGTTCTTAATAAATTTTCTTAATTTTTGTATTTTTAGAATAGATTGTCTAAATATGTCTAGTTAATTTAAAACTTTGGCCGAAATCTGACCGCAAATATCTAGTCGAATAATATATGTATGAACAAGTTTTATACCTAATAAACAGTTCTTTCTTATTATTGAGGTATCTTCTATAATAAATAAATAAATAAATAAATAAATACCACCTGTCTGATTAAATGTATGTATGTATGTATGTATGTATGTATGCTCGAAACTTTTGACAAAGGCGACGGATTTTCACAAGATCGGTATCGTTTTGAAGCTCGATCCTTCGGACGACGAATATCAAAAACTTGGACAAAAACATTAATTCCTTCACCATCAACTGGGCACGTTTCTATTTAGCCTTAATTTAAACCTACGTCACTTTCGGTCTGGCGATGGACGCAATAGCAAAGACGTCACATTTCTTTTTAACGTTCTTTTCCTTCTTCGCGGTACGGGCTTGAGCCTGCCTGCCTACTACCACTTTTATTTTTGAGCTCGTAATTTTCCATTTTTTTTTCTGCTCAAGCAACACCCCTGCACACACCTCCACTTTCTTTTTCGACTTCGCGTCACAGGTTCGAACCTGCCTGCCTACTACAACTTTTTTCTTTTTGCTCAACACACACCTACAAACACTCGGGCAATATATACCTAACGTGTCTGTTTAAATGTATGTATGCATGTATGTATGTATTTATGTATTTCTGCTCAAAACTTTCGACAGAGGCGACGGACTTTACGAGATCGGTATCGTTTCGAAGCACGACCCTTCTGATGGCAAATATCGAAAAATTGGCTAAAAACATTAATTCCTTCACCCTCAACGTAGTATAGAGTTCCACGGGCGAAATATTCTTGGAAAGAAACTTTGTTCATGGAAGTTGTTCTTAGTTTTAGAGACAGATACAGAGTAGGGGAATGTGTTGATCGTAGTGATAGCTAGACGAGTGTTTGTTGTGAATGTTTTCAAGATTTTATAGATTGAAGTTCAGTCTAGAACTTGGCATGAAAATAACGACAAACTGTGAGAAAACGGTTATAACTAAGAGAAAAGGATATAGCTTACTAGATTGCGAAGCCGGTTTTGAACCCTGTTGAGACGGGAAGGGGTGCTCTGAGCAACGCCTGCTTAGATGTGGCATGAATGCTCCTTCTTTTTAGAGGATGGCGTCGGGTAACCTGTATCAGCCATTATCTAGTAGAGATAAATTGTAAAGAGTTGGTATAAATGAAAAGATCAGACGGAAAATAAATGAGAGAAAAGAAAAGGTAACAGCAACGATTAAATAATAATAAACAGTAAATAAATACGAAGTGTAAATGGCGCTGATAAAATAATCCACTCATGATCGAATAAATGCGACAGCAGATCGATCGCTATAAACGGATTAAATGAGAGAGAGAAAAAGAGAGAGAAAGTGAGAGAGAGAGAGAGAGAGGGTGAGAGAGCGAGCGCGCAATGGAGAGAAAAAGAAAGAAAGAGAGAAAATCGATTATATATCGCATACACTTCATCCTGTAATAAAATCTCTTGTCCGAAATCGAGACAAGAAAATAATTAAAAAAAATATCGCCACCACCACCACCACCACCACCACCACCACACACAAAAAAATCATCTACTACCTTTTGTAGTATAGCGTGGGGGGATTTCGTCGATTTCTGTCGATTACCTGTCATTTTCTTAGTTGACAGTCGTCTATCTCTCCGACCCATAAAAATTGGAATAAGTACATAGAAGGTGCAGGCTAATAAGATAACCTCCTTTTACCCGAGCTAAAGGGCGAAGGCTTTTCGCCTTCTTACTTCCTCTTTCTCATAGAAGAGTCTACTTCTACTCTATCCTTTTTTAATAACAGGTGCTCGACCGAGCTTCAATCTATGCCTCTATGTAAAACATTCACAACAAATACTCGTTTATCTACAACTGCCAATACTTTTCCTTACTCTCAACCAGTACCTATAACTAAACGAAAATTCCATGAGCAAAGTTTATTTCCTAGAACTGTCCGTTTGTGGAAAACAGTACATCAGGACTGCTTGTCAACTAATTATAACATGGCCGTTTTCAAATCTAATGTAAATAAGTTCTTACTGAACTGTCTTCTTTCATAACCAAACTTTACTTAATAGATTATCAATCATAACGGCGTTGTCTCACAATATACCCGAAATTCTGTAACCCTTATCCTAGAGCGACGTTTAAACTTTGATAAGCGGTTCAACGTATTACAGAAGACTACTAACGTTTTATTAGTCTTCACCAAGATTCGAATGACATTCCGTAACGAAATGAAAGTTAATTCACCAACTAAATTTCATCAACCACGGAGAAATAATTTTATCTCCTAAACCGGATATGGTTGCGGGAATTTGCATTTGTACAAAGATTGTCGAAAAAGTATTTTAATCGTAGTCGCATAGGACACAAAAGCAGACATTGCAATATTGTTAATAATAAAATTTCGAAAATGATGAGTCTCATGAGAAGCTATGTGTACCGGGAAAGTATGAAAAAAAAAAACATTGAAAATGCGGTGAAACTTTAACAGCGAAGATACCTGCTATAAATTTCAAATCTTGGCTGAAAACTGTCTGAAAATGGTGCATGAACCACATAGATTTTGCTAACGCACTGAATGGTTTCTAATGGTGATGAATAGTTTCTCGAAATAATCGAAATATGTAAGATTCCAATTAGTAAAACAACCAATAATTTTACCAGATGAGTTGATAACCCGCACTGGTTAGGGGTTTATGTCGTCTGTATACTGAAAGCCAACTATCACTGGACAGTACCTAAATTTCAACTCGCACCATCCATATAATGTAAAAACAGGAATTGTCCGTTGCTTACAACACCGAGCAAAAGCAATATATAGTAACAGAAGTGGACAGTTTAAGAGAAACCCTCAACCGGAACAACTATCCAGAGAGCATGACATCAGCTCCAAGAAATCTGGTTTGTAATACACAAAATCACCAACTTCAAATTCTATCAACTTTCTTTTACTTTCTTGTCTGTTCTTTCTTCGGGTTTTTTCTTACTAAAGTGAAAGATCTATGTTGTTCATGATCATCCTCTCCATAGTATTTTCTGCAACTGCTGCTGTTAATCTCTTTGCACGCTGGCCATCCTTGCTGCTGCTGATATTTTCCAAGCGCTCACACGTACTATGTTAGATTTAGACACCGCAACAAACCCTATCCAACGATAAATGTTAGATGGGTAGATTCAGGCCCAGGAATAAGCAATTGGGTAGAAACCTTGCATCAAAAATATCGGAGCTATATGACATACGATAATATTCGACTCTTTTTTTTTCATGGAAATCGCACCAGATAAAACAGGAAGCTGTTTGATGTAAGATACTAAAATATTACTTCAAGTTTAAAAACCATCCAATGATAACTGGCATAGAGTCTGACAGAGAAAAGCAGGAATTCTTACCTCTTTATAAGAAACATCGCTCCTGGAATGTGAGGACTAAAGGACAAAATAAGACTGCCAGAGTGACTAAGCTGCCGACAGTAAACTCAAAGTCCACTTTCTACACTTCTGATCGGACCACACTCTACGACACATCATTTTTACACATCATTTTTTATTTGTAGTACATATCAAATTTGATCAAAAATGGTTTATCAGATTTGAAAATATAACCATATTTTTAAAATAGGTGTTGTTTTATTTTAATATAGTTTCACAAGCACAGCGACACCCTTCATCGCTCATATGTCTTATTCTTTGGATTATAGTTGCTTAAATCTTAGTCAGATGCGAATATATAGTCCATCATTAAGTTTAATTTTGTATAAATATCTAAATTAAGAACAGTTTAATTTCCTGGAAGAATTCGAAATAATGTCGCTATTTTCAAAATCCAGAATTATTATTTTTGAACATTCGAAAGAAATAATTTCCTCTAACATTGAAATGTCTAATGCAAATCTGATATATTGGAATTTCAAATGAAAGATTATGCTCAACTCTAAAAAAAGGGGGGGGATAAAAAAATTAATTTTTAAAATATTTATTAAGCTATGTCTAACAGCTTATATGTCTATATCAGTAAAAACAAATCCTGCCGTGTGTTATTTTTAATACGTTTACTTTTTTTTTCTGTTCAATATCAACTTGAACTTCAAAATACATAAGATTATCCTATACTTTTAAAAAGCCATGATTCTTCAATGCCTAGAGTATTGTTGCCACTTCTACAACTACAACTAGTCTCTCACCTGTAGACAGGTAGGATCTAAGAAAGCGTCTCCAATCTAATAGGTGCCGCGCTATCGGCCAAGCAACCTCTGTCCTATCGTCGAAATGTTGCATCCTTATTTTAAAGGTACTTTAATATAAAGTGCTCTGATGAACTCAAAACATTTGTACCCCTCAACGTATTGTTGTGTCCCTAGGAACTGGTAGAAAATAAAGACGTGAATAAGATGTTTAAGTAGAGAGACTATATTGTACAAGAAAGTGATACAAAGAAAGGCTGTCGGTATTTCCGATTTTTAAGTTAGACAGTCTATAGTCTCGTATTGTGTCGCGATATTTTTACGATATTTTCAGGGTCAATGTGAAATTTTATGCTCTTTCTAATAAATCAACTATAATATTTTAGAGAAACGTTTTTTTTTCAAATTCACCCCCCCCATTTTGATATGTTTATTAAAATTTTAATAATTAATTTATGTGCCAAAATTTTATATATCACAAATTGAAGATAAAAGATCAATAAAGAAAATATACAAATTCAAAACAAAAAAAAAGAATAGTTTTTTTGGAAATTTACCTGTAAAGTCCAAAGTGTAAAACCTTTTTTATTTAAAAAAACCACGTTGATTTTTTTTAAATGAAAGCTCATGTTATGCTTACATCGTCAAGTAAATACCAGACGCTGACGGCAAATTTTTCTATTTCATTGAATGTTTTCGTTTTTTAGATAGTAAAAAAAATTAGTCGATAAAGAAGTATGAAACTATATCAATTAAAAACTTGTGTATTTCATTAAAAGAATTTATAAAAAATCGATGAAGCGGATTTTTTGTTCTAGGGGAAAAAACTTATAAGTGAATGTGCGTTTCCTTTTTAACTACGGAGGACGAAAAAATACTAATTTTGGTTAACACACGCAATAAAAAAAAGACATTATTTATGTCTCTTGGACGAATTCGTATTTCATAAATTTCATTTTAGCAGCAGCAGCTCTTTACAGCTTCGCGCAAAACACGTTGCGAAAATGTGATTTTCTACGACCCTCGCTTTAAAAATTCCTTTATTTAAAAAATACATCGAATTTAAAAAATATATATATATAGATACATTCTTAACAATGAAGAATGGAACTACCCATTTAATAGTATATTTTTTTAAGTAAGTGATTTTTTGGCATTTATATATATATATACATATATTTATAAGCAAGTCAAAATATGTTGATTTTCTTTATATTTTTTAAAAAGAAAACCGCTTTAAAAAACAAATATTGCACAATTTGCTATTAAACCTGTTATTATTTTTTTTAATTTGGTCTTTGCTCCTTTAAATGAAAAAAAAAATAGCGTTTGAATTACATTTTTCAAGTAGTTATAAGCTTCGAAAAATAGTAAGTTGAATTATTAAAGTTCTGATCATCATTTTTAATGGTCACTTTCTGATACACCTAATGATGAACCTCTCGCTGTATAGTACGATGTCATCACTCATATACAAACTGTTTTGTACTTGCTATTGTTTATTTGTGATTTTCTGTTTTGTAGCACAAACAAATTCGTTTTTTTGTGCATCGCGTTTAATTTCACGCATTTTTGTTTTTCAATGTTGTGAAGTGAATAATACAAGAAAACAACTTGCATTTTTATGTTGTTTTTTAAACGTAGCCATTGATGTGATTATCCTTTTTTGTTGTGACTTGAGATGGATTTTTATTATTAAATAATCTTGAGCTTTTTTTTATACTGAGTTGCATTTTTTCCTGATCTCAGAAATCAGCGAAAAATACAACTCAGTATCAAAAAACTATCAGGTTGACAAGAAAGTTCTAGCAGTTTTAAACTTTTAAATTCAGTTGAACATATCCCAGTTCAAACAAAAAATCATTGATCGAAACAAGCACCTTCAGAATCAACACGTTTTGCCAACGCAAAAAAAAAAGTTTATTTATGCCAGTAACGTAGAAATCATGCGTTCTGGTGGCGATGAAGTCGTTGTAGATGTTTTTGATATCACTTAGGTTTTTTAAAACATTCTCCACGCAGAAAGTTGCCAAGATGCTTGAAAAAGTTGTAGTCGGTATGTGAGAGGCCTGGAGAGTATAGCGGATGAGGTAGAGTTTTGTAGCCTAATTTGTTCAACGTCTTCAGGGTCGGTTTAGAAACGTGCGGTCGAGCATTGTTGTGGAGGTGAATTGTTTTTTTCGCCTCCATTCAAAAACTTGTAATGAATGAGACTGGTCGCAGACAAGCAAACAGTCAACATGATCTTGTTTTGGTGCAACTCTGGCTTCGTTGGCGTCTAACCACTGAGTTGAGCGTCGCCGGTTGTCGTACAGAACCAACTTTTCATCGCAATTCACAGCCAGGTCGAGAAGTAGGTCGTTCTTGCTGCGGAAAAAAAGTGAAAACACTTCATAATAGCATTCTTTTTGTTGTCGTTCAATTTGTTAGGCACCTATTTATAATGATTTTTCTCTTTTCAATCGCTGAAGTAGCTGTAAATCGTCATACACGTTGCGACTAATTCAGAGGCAAGTTCGGCCTAGCTTGAATTGAAATAAGAAAATTGTGCGATTTTGCTTTGTCCTATCTTGTATTCAACGTTCTGAAAAGAATACATATTTTTTTTAAAGATCGTAATGTGAACGATTAGATAGAGCTAAAAACATACTTTAAAATGATATATAAAGGTATTAGAACACTTATTTTAAAATGCATCATTTGAAATAAAATTTTTAAATCTGTAAGAACTTTCTTCTCAACCTAATAAGATTGAACTTGTTTTTTTGATAGAGTGTCTTACTTAAGAATGCGGTTTGTCAGGAGTTTGTTTATGTTGAACTTGAAGACGTCCAAGTTGTAGTCAGGTGGGAAACAGGCAAGCGGCAGAGAGTTCCACTGGCGTGCAGTTCTAAGAAAGAAGCTTTGCTCATGGAATGTACGTTTGGATTTAGGCACGGATAAAGAGTGGGGAAAATTATTGACAGTAGTTTCAGCCAGACGGGTGTTTCTCGTGAAAAATTGGCGAGGGGGGACGATGGATTGGAGCTCAGACGAGCACCTGCCATGGAAATAACTATAAAACAAGGACAGGCTCGCAACGTCTCTTCTCTGAGAGAGAGGTTACAGGGAAGAGAAAAGGGCATCCCCCCACTAAACCACGAAGTCTATTTTGTACTCTCTCAAGGCAGGATAGGCTGTTTTTAGCAGCTCCTGCCCAGATGTAGCAGCAGTACTCCATCCCTGGAGTACCTGGCTGTTATACAGATAGAGAATTGCATCAGTATTGAGATATCTTCTGGAGCGGTAGAAGGATCCCAACATTTTCCCAGCGTCCCTGGCAACAGATTTGATGTACGTGTTCCATTTCAGATCAGGAGTAAAGGTCAAACCCAGAAGCTTGTCAAAACATGGAGCCTCCCCAAGACGAGAGCCATCCATTTCAATTGATACCAGATGGGGATCAGAGCGTTGATGATGTAAAGATAGAAACTTGGTTTTGGATGCATTAAAAGTGACCAGCCACCTCCTCCTCATTGTACCACGCGATCAAGATTAGAGGAGAGAGAATTAGAGAGAACTTTGTCATTTACGGCCTTTGATGTGTTGCCATAGATGGTCGTGTCATCAGTATAGATTTCAACGAATGATTTAAGTATGTGTTTTGGGAGATCATTGATGTAGATCAGGAAGAGAGTTGGGCCCAGGATGGACCCCTGGGGGACTCCAGCATTAATAATGTGCGCCTCTGATTGCCAACTTTTGTAGTGCCAGGTTTGGATCACTTTCTAATTTAGTTACAACTCTGCGCCGAAGTCTTTTGTTGATACTAATCCTTGTATGAATATCTTCAAAATCATCAACACTCTGTTCAAACTATTGGTGCAAATGTTAAATAGTTCTCATCATCTTTCTTGGTTAAATTTGGGCATTTCCATCTCTTATGAAATATAGTTTTTGGACTAAACACTTCTGCTAAGAGTTTTACGTTTTCCGAAACAGTTAAATCTCACGTTTGTTTGTGGTAAAAGGTGATCTATAAATTTTTTGCATTCTGTGCATCCCAGTTTTTCAAACAATAAACTGACCTTTTTGGAGTCCGCATAATCGGCGCAATCAATGTCATATAAGTCCTCATACCTCCGAAAATACGAGGCGAAAGTCTTGTTTCGTTCGGAGCGTAAATGAAATTATCAATAGTTTTCCAGACAGAGAGAACGGTATGTTACTTTCTATTAGTTGGTTTTTATTTGTTGAAGTAAGTAGTAATAAGTATGTTTTCTCATGTTGTTTCGGTAACGGTTTGTGAAGTTTTTTTTTTAACCATTTCTGCTTTTGTTGTACTTTGTTCTTGACCAATGCAGCTTTTTTTTTTCGTTTTTGGTTGCAACTCCATTTAATATTTCCATGTCATGTGTCATGGCTGTTTTTAGTTTTTTATAGTTTCTGGTTTTACTTTTTTAAGAATATGGCAAATGAATATGGAGTTTTTACGTGTAAAAATTAAATTACGATTTTCCACGTTGTCTTTTATTTTTTTCTTAACGATCAACACAATCTTGAGGTTGAAGGAGAGAAATAATTGCACCTCTTTCTCAATTAAGATTTGGTTGAGGAAGCGTAAAGAAAATATTGACATACGCACACATAACTTTATATATAAAATTTAGGGTGTTCTGTAAGATAAAGAAAATCTGATTATTATGAACTGCTAATCGAGCAATTATAAAAACATTCCAAAGTAAATAATATTTTTTATTTAAGCTTAAAAACTTTTTTTATCACAAGATATTAAAAACAGTTAAAAGTGAAGACTATATTTTATGTAAACTTTTAAAAATATATTTTATTATATAAAGCAATTCTGAAAAAACATTTCAAAATAAAGACTAATTTGTTTTGTTTTTTTGGATTATAACATATTTTATTAAAACCTAACATTTCAGCCCGGCGTTGCCCGGGTGTTTGGAGGTGTATGTTGAGGAAAAGAAAAAAAAGCGGTTAATGTTTTTAACTTTGATCCCTATTATGACCCCTTAACATTTATTGTCTGGGGCTCAAATCAAGTTATTAAGTTAGATCCATGTCCAAGGAAACTATATCTAAAATTTCAAGTGTTTAGACCCAAAATTGTCGGAGGAGTTTGGTAAAGTTCTCAAAGGCCAAATTTCTGGCCGAAAACAGATAAAAAGGATTTTCCCAAATCTCAGTACCCTGTATATAAAATTTCGAGTCTGTAGACTAAAAATTGACAGAGTTATTGTGTAGGGAAATGTACACACACAGACACACAGATACACAGACACACACAGACATGTTCATTTATATATATATATATATATATATATATAGAGAGAGAGAGAGAGAGAGATAGATAGATAGATAGATAGAATCATTCCTAAAAAGAAGCATTTCAAAGTAAAGACTATTTTTATAGGGTTTTAATTTTAAACTGCATTTACCTACGTATCAATCAAAAGGGACTTTTCCTTGATATACACAGGCAACACTTCCACTGATCAGAAAGTGGAAGTCAACATTAAATAAGTTTATTTAACATAGCCTAATTTTTTTAATCAACCTGGTATCTAAAGAAAAATCATAGAAGTGGGAAATGTGTTGATGCAGGTTGGTGGGTTGAGTGTAAACATAGAAATAAGAGGGAGATAACTAGAGTTACTTGTGTGTGTGTGAGTTCGTGGGATGATACGAATGGGAAACTGTCGATTGACTTAGAGGAATAAGCAATGAGGCTACTGATTAAATAAGCAGGAAAGATCTTTACAATGATTCACGAATCAAATTACTTTTTTGCAGTTGAAAGGGGTTGAGAAATCAAAGGAAATTAAAAAAAGGTGACGGTAGATGATAAGGGAACACGAGTGCAAAGTGGGGAGAGGACCAAGAAAGAAGGTAAAGAAATGTAAGAACATTTTTAAGATAGGAGAGGTTAATCAAAATGAAAAGACGAAAGAGAGAAAGCAAACGAGGGGGTGCTAGAATGAAAGATAGAAGAAAAATAAGAAAGCCAGAATAGATGCATGGTGTAGAGGACAAAATATTAGCAAAATTTAGTTGTATGCTACATTATTCTGAAAATTGAAGGTTCAATTTTCGTTGCTAGCAACATTCGAAATACAGGGATTTTTAGTCAAACATAGCTGATGAAACTGAACTGTACTATCCCCGTGGACTAAAAATAGGGTTCTGTTCAAAATTTTGTATCGATTCCAAGATTCGACAGAAAGATTCCCGAGTCGGACATGAAGAGGCTCAAAGATTACAGTGACCGAAACGTTGTAGAAATAACACTGAAGGTGATAACAGTAGCCCGAAGAATCCAAATAATACGAATAATTAATATTGATATAAAAAAATCAGAAAAAATGAAATAGAATAGAGGTGGTTGATTATAAATAAGAAAGATAGAAATAAGAAAAAAAAAAAGGAAAGAAATGGAGGTTAACTAGAAAGAGAAAAAAAGAAAAAAAACATAAGTTTAAAAAGAAAGATAAACATAAACTCAAAAGAAAGAAATTAAATGAGAAGAAATTAGAACAAGGAGATTTTGTGGAAAAATAGAGAGAAAGAAAAGAAGACTAAAAATAAAGAAAAAAGAAAGCGGTAAACAGACTTTCACAAGAATGAAAAAGGGAGAGAAAAAGAAACACACACACACACACATATATATATGTATATATATGTACATATAGTATAATGGTCATCTCATTATACAAACATTATTCTTTATATATGTGCGTATATGTTTTAGAAGCAATTTCATTAGAAATATCACATCATGCGATCAGATCTTACTACGAAACTCAGTTTTAAACAGGTTTTTTTAGTACAACCCATCTTTGATATCTGAAGAAAAAGAAGAAGAAGAAAAAAAAACAATGGAAATCAAATAAAAACAAAAAAGAGGGAACAGAAAGAGAAGGTAGGGGAGCTGGATAAGGGCTAGCTTTCAGTAAACTTGGGAAGTTTTTATCTTAGTGTGTATAAATTAATATCATTTCTAGTCGTTGTACTTTTCTTACACATTTATCTTAAACCTTTAATAAGAGTCTTATTTTTTTATAACTCTGTGAATTGGAATCGGCCTGAAATCGAGCACTATTTGATAAACATCGGAGTTTCGTTGGAAACTACAGTCATTTATATATATATATATATATATATGTATATATATATATATATATATATATTAAGTAATGTGATTGATAATTTAAAATTAAAAAAAAACAAATTATAATCAAATTAAAAATCAGTTTCACAAGAAGGAACAACAACAAAATCAATCATCTGTACGATCGTTTCGGAAAACCGTGTTTTTATTGTGGTAGACATCAAGTTACGGACAATAATTATTACATATAGTTTTTTAATAAACAAGGTCCCTCATCAGCAAATTTTAAAGGGTTTTTATTAAATCTAAAAGACACCATAAATAAACCTAGCATTAAAAGTAATGCAGATGTATCTTTTAGTTTTCCGAAACGATCGTACAGATGATTGATTTTGTTGTTATCCCTTCTTGTGAAACTGATTTTTAATTTGATTATAATTTTTTTTTTTTTAATTTTAAATTATCAATCACATTACTTAATATTGAATTAGCTCTAGGATATTTACCTATCGAGCTTATTATATATCTAAATTACAACGAGCACATTTTCTTTCCTGTATTTTAATGAAACTAGTGATTTCACTGTTACATTGAAATACACTCAGCTCTTTAGACTATTGTTCTAATCTCCTTTAAATTTATATATATATATATATATATCTGTTTGTGCTTGTGTGTTTACAATTATTTATATGTGTGTGTGTGTTTACAATTATTTATATATATATATATCATTATATATATAATTATTTCTTGTATACACAAACAATGCTCACTCTATAAGTAGAGCTTAATATTAAAGTATGAAAATATATGTATGGCAATTAAGCTACATAGAGATATCCGCGTTTTATCTCCGCATGTAGAGATATACAAACATCTACATATCTCTAAGTCTCTCTCTCTATATATATATAATGAAATATAGTTTGCTAATACTTACCTATATATATATATATATATATATATATATATATATATATATATATGTGTGTGTGTGTGTGTGTGTATATATATATATATATATATATAGAGAGAGAGAGAGAGAGAGAGAGGGAGAAAGAGACAGTGGGGGGAGAGGGAAGAGAGAGGAAGAGAGAGGAAGAGAGAAAGTGAGAGAATGGGGAGAGGAAGAGAGGTAGGGAGAGAGAGTGAGAGAGAGAGAGGGATAACTAACAAATAGACTTGTCAGAATCGTAAAAGAGTCGGATCAATACAGTGAGTATTGCACACACAAAGGGTTCGATATCATATCAGATAAAACTTTATAACAATAATAAATAATAGCAATAAGAACAATAAGATATAGTTTTATATTAGCAGGTCGATCTGGCACTGCCCAAAGTAAAAGTATAACATAATTCTCTAAAACAACTTCTACCGGTTCTGTATCTTAGTATCTTCCTCCCTTTTCCGGTTGCCTTCTTCGCCTCACCTTGTCTTTCTTCTCTACCCATTTCTATTTCTGAACATACCCACATACACATTGTATTACATACAGACAACTCGTTTTTATAAATTTATTCGAGGAATGAATTGACACAAAGGGGGAAACTTCTTGATTAAAAAATCAGAGTTATTTCCTTTTAGTTAGTGCGTAATATGGTTGAAAAAACGACCCCCCTATCTTTTGATGAAATTGGAACGAATTCAGGGTTAAGGAATAATTATTTTCTCAATTTTAGATATTATTCCTCCCAGACAACGGCGATCAAGAATATACCAACATTTTGGGTGTTTGTTTTGTAATATTTTTATTACTTTTAGCTGAACATACACACAATACATAAAACTACGCATCATAATATGCACGAAAAATACTTAACAATACAAAATGTCACTAAAGAATAAGACTTAATAGAAATTGCCAGTTGAATCAGGTTGATTGTTCTGAGATGATTAACAATAATAAATTAAATAAACTTTAATAAATTGTTAAGGCGGTTTATTTATCGAGGGCAATGCCGATCAAGAATATACCAATTTAGTGGTTGTCTGTTTCGTATTTCTTTTAAAAATTTTATCTAGACAGACAAGCTTACACACAGACAACTATCCTTTATATAAATGATTGTTATATCTCTGTGTGTTTATGCAAACACGTTTTTATACATATCTGTGTGGATATATTCGCATATATATATATAGAGAGAGAGATAGAGTGGAGGGAGATTGACAGTAGAGTAAAAATGCCGTATACAAATCCTTTCGACATTCGTACGAGTAATTATGCTCCAGAACGCGCACGCACACACGCACGCACGCACACACGCACACACGCACGCACACACATACAGACGCACACGCACATACAGACACACATACATACAAAATGGGAAATTTAACTAAAAAATCTACTTGAGATAGAATTGTCGGGTGCAGAAAAGGTGAGTGCTAAAGATATTAACACTGAAATCAAGAAATGCAGAAGACAAAAATAAATCCCGCTCGAAAGAAATCGAACGGGCGGAGTGACGAGGGAGATGCGAGGGTTGTTATGAGGGAGGTTGGTTGAAGGATGGGTTGTGAAAAGTCCGATGGATCGATTGATGGAAATGGAAAAAGAGGACAGCAAAAAGTGGAGCAAGAAATTATGGACGAGCAACAGCAAATAATGAGTGAGAAAAAAGAGAAGAAAATAGATGTGAGTGTGGAATAAAGCGCCATTTTTTTTTCATGATTTTAAACGCATTCATTAAACATTTTGAATTCTTTCTGTAACGCATGTTGCAATTATCATTTAACGTCCATTTTTATAAATCTTTTTTTTTCTGACTTTTTTCTTTGTTTCTTCCATCATTTCTTTCTAATTAACTTCCCATTTCTTCCCTTTTGTCTTTGACTTTATATTTTTTAATCAACCTTGCCCTTTCCATTGCGTTTGCTTTTTCTTTTTTTCTATTCTTCCCTTCGTTTGTTCATCATTCTTTCACATCAATATTATTCTTTCGTCCCTCCATTTCGTCTTCCATTGACAAATCCATTTTTTAAACCACACAATCCAGCATTCATGCACTTATTATTCTTTTGTCTTTTTAATTAACTTTTCTTTTAATCAACTTTTCCTAATTTTCCATATTTATTTCCTAATCAACCTTTCTTTTTTTTACCTTCTTTCTTTTCTTCTGAATTTTTTAAATGACGATTGATAATTCGTATTATTTGGATTACTGAGACTACTGTTCTCATCTTAAGTGTGCTTGGCACAACGTTTCGATCGATGTAACCTCCGACTATCCTCTGTCCTGGATATGACTTTTAACTATATCCGATGGTGAGGCCCCAGCTTGCGGGCTTTGGGGAGTGTGGAGCTACCCTTTAATTGCCATTGCTCCCAGGTCCACTCTGACCCGGAGTGGTAGTACCTGTTAGGGTCCCAACTATGGGTTTAATAGAAACCGACTTAAAAAAATATATATTCTATTAAAAAAAATTGTCTTCAAAATAACTGGATTCGGCATTGAATAACCGGGAAAGGGTTGATATGCCGTAAAACAAAAACAACCAACCAACCGACTATCCTCAGGTGTATCTTGTCGAACTCGGTAAACTTTCTATCGAACTCGAGAATCTGCAGGGAGGTTCGAACGGAGCTCTTTATTTAATCCAATCAAAATACAACTGCAAATTACATAGGATTTCTACAGAGTTATGGCTGACGGGACAAGAATATGCTACCGTCGTGGAGTAAATAAAAAAAGAGTTCCGTTCAAAATTCTGCCAAGATTCCCGAGCTCGACAGAAAGATGACTTAGTAGAAGTCTCAAATAACATGTAGTAACAAGACGCCATTTTGTTATTTTAAGTTTCGCCCGCACTGACGTTTGAATCTTAAATTTCCAGAAAAGTGTAATCAGACAACTGAATTTTATCAAGAACTTCATCCACTAAGGTACGGATCGTTGCGGACAATTCTAGTATGAATTTTAGGAGCCTTAAATCTATTTTGTTTTTAAAATGTACAATCGTACTACTTATCGTTATATATCACTATTTATTACTAAATAATATTACTACACACTCATATTTTTCGATGCTGTTAGGTTGGTGCAAAATGAATGTCGTTTTTGGACGTTCAACTTTATGTTAAAAACATTATTTTGCACCAACTTAATACTATCTACTTATTACTACGAAGGTCGTTCTAAAAGTAAATCCTCCTATTTTCTAACTAAAAAGTTGAAGACCTACGAAGACAGAAGTGCTATCATTAAAACAAGGGACTTTCGTGCCCTAGAATTTAGTTTTCTACATAGTCATTGCCATTTTCAATTAATATTACTAAGAATTCAATTAAACACCTCTGCTTCTGACGCACGCCCATGAAACGGGTTGCTTTTTTAGAGTCTCGCACCGTTAATATATGCAACAGGGAGATGTAACTTTCAGGTCATGAATGTATAAATGTTTTACAATATAAATTCACCATTTATCAAGGTTTGGAGACTACTCAAGGGTAAGAGTCAATGTGTATCGTAATGGAAATTTGTGTGTTAATTAATTTTAGAGGACGACTCTTCAAGAACCTGTTCAGGTTGGACTTGAAAATAGCCATGATATAGTCAGCCGGAAAGCAGCCTCATGGAATTATGTTCCACAAACGAGCAGTTCTGGGAAAAATAATTCTGCTCATGGAATTTTCCTTTACTTTTAGGCACAGATAAAGAGTAGGGGAAACTACTGCTAGCTGTTACTGCTAGTTGAGTGTTTATCGCGAAACATTTGCAAGAGTAAACTAAAGAGCAGCTCATGTCATGAAAATAACGGTAGAACAAAGATAGAAAGAGACTAGCAACGTCTCTTCTATGTAGCAGAGAGGAGAATATGATATTGCCCACTAGATTTCGAAGTTTGTTTTGTATTCTGTCAAAAGAGGAAAGGATGCTTTAGGCAGCTCCTCACCAGATGTGGTAACAGTACGCCATTTAAGGGCGTAATTGGCTCTTGTACATGTAGAGGATTGCACCGGTGTGAGATATCTACTGGAACAGTACAATAACCCAACCATTTTTTTAACGATCTTGGCAACGGATTTGATGTATGTGTCCCATTTCAGATCAGAAGTGAAAGTCAGTTCTAAAAACATAGTGCTTCCCCAAGATCAGAGCCATTCATTTGAATTGGGGCCAGATGAGGATCAAAACGTTGGTGATGGAAAGAGAAAAGCTTGGTTTTAGATGCATTAAAATTAACTAATCATCTTTTTCTCCATTGCATTACGTACTGAAGATTAGAAGAGAGAGAGAGAGAGAGAGAGAAAGAGAGAGAGAGAGAGAGAGAGAGAGAGAGTCAGAATAAACTTGGTCATTATCGGCATTTGAAATGTTGCCATAGATGGTAGTGTCATCTGCATAAATATCTACAAATGATCTAAGAATGTGATTTGGGAGGTCATTGATGAAGACCAGGAAGAGAGTTGGGCTCAGATCGGAACCCCGAAGGATGTTAGTGTTGATACTATGAGCTTCTAATTTTCGCCCATCTATGACTACTCTTATAAACCTCTCAGAGAGAAAGGATTTAATAACTGAAAAGACGTTCCCAGCTATTCCGTAGCTGGAAATCTTGTGAAGTAGACCTTTATGCCATACCCTGTCAAAGGATATGTCAAGAGTAATTTCTCTAGAAACGAGCGCACCATCATGAAATTCACTAATCCATGTTGCATGTCACTGAGTAAGCTATTTTTTCAGAGGTGGTTGCCTACGTCTCTATTCATCACAGATTCCAGCAACTTACTCTCGACGAACAGGAGATAAATTCTCTGCACTGAGAGGCAGATGACTGATCTTCAGAATTTTTAAATAAACTGTAGACTGATAAAGTTTTCCAAGGTGTTAGGAAGTATTTTTTCCTTGAGACAACGTTTAAACAGTTTTGTGAGTGTGGGAGCTAAATCCGTTTGAAGTTTTTTTAGCACTATGATCGGAATGCCACCAGGGCCAGTTGCTTTACTGGAATCAAGGTTTTGATAAGTTTGGCAACATCACGCACAGATATATAAATGTCACATTGCGTGTTTCCAGACACACCAGGAAATACAGGAGGCAGGCGCCCCTGATCACAAAGAGCGTTATTTACTGCAGAATTCTTAGCAGAGAGTTTGGTTTTGTCAAATGATGACGAAATTACTTCATTGATGATGTTATTAGTCCTGTTTTTTAGTTGCCAAAACTTGTGGGAACCAAGTTGCTTCTTAGCTACTTTAGATTTTTCAGAAAGAGCATATGATTCATTCGCGTTCTTTATTACTCTTTTGCCGGTGTTGCTGTCAATCCTAAAGGCGGATTCAGTTTCAAAACATCCATTTCGTTGAAAGCAGTGGAAATAGAAGTTTCTGTGCGCAATGGCAACGTCACATTCCGGGTTAACCAGTCAGTCGGGTCTGATGCTATAGAGGACACTTCTTTTTTAAACAGGAAATGTTTGGGATCTATTCTAGTCATCCTGTAACAATGTAATTTGTAATCCTCACTAGTTCATTCGGATCAAAATAAAAAATAAAAACACAGGAGATATTACTTTTGGAACGCCCTCGCACATATTCATTATCTACTGGCAAGGAGACCCGACGTTAACCGGGATTGAATGATGAGAGACGAATGTTTCACATTCCCATATTTATATTGTCATCCAAATTGGTGAAATCGACCTTTTTCAATCAAATCAATTGATTGCATGCTCTAGTTGGGAACTCATCGCGGTGCACCGGGAGGAAGCTTCATATGCCCCCTTGCAGTGACTTACTCCATAATACATTGTAATCTACATTGCACCGTAGAGAACCTACTGTTGATTTTATAAAAAATATTTTTTATATATAACAGCTTGAATTAAAGTTTAAAATGCAAATGTATTGTGGTTCAAGCGTCTCTAAACAGAAACATTTATTTCCAACGTGCCCCTGTTATATTAAAGAACCTATCGTTTATTTTATATTCCTGGTCTTTCTTCTTGTGTGGTAATAAAACTTCTACAATGCCCTTGTTATGTTAAGCCGTATAAAGTGTTAACTTTGGTCGAAATTATCTGTTCTTTATTTCATCGGATTTTTCGATTATCGATTATCGATACTTATCGAAGACATTCCGATATAAAACCTATGCAAGAACACTGCTTTATACATGAAGTAGATGTGTGTGAAATTTTATAAAAATCATCCCAGTCCATAGGGAAGGAACTCATACACATATACACAAAGTTGGTTTTATATAATCGGAAAAATAGACATAGAAATTATTTACAATTATTGGTTTCCATATTGTGTTAGATTCTACTTAGGAGTGATTTTTTTCTTTTTATCTTTTCTTCTTTACTTTGCTCTCTCACTTTTTCGAATAAACTTCATTACAATGGAGAATTAGACATTGTCAAGCGGACAAAAAATCCATTTTTAACGTTGAAAAAAAAGAAAGATTTTCACGTTATCTATTAGATAACCATTAATCAGAACAGAACTATATTCTGCTTGTCACCATGGTCCTGTCTGTGGAGCAGAAACCAGAAGTCAAAAATGGCTGACAGCCTTGATTATAACGTAATAATTCTCTAATTGTTTTCTTCCATACATTCACATATTTTACCGACATATTCCCACAATCATACAAGTATTATCCCTTTGTTTTTCTTTCATTTTTTAAACTAACTTTTCCTTTTCTTTCTCTTAGATTCTTTCTTTCTTTTCTTTCTTCTTTTACCCCTCTCATCCTATCCAAATCCCTCCTTTCACAAATCTCCCACTCCTATCCCATCAGTTCTTATCTTATTTATCTCGTCATGACTCTTCCCCTTTTATCCTTCTACATCCTCTTCTAATAACTCATCTCTAAATCTTTATCAACCACGTTTTTTTCTCTCTTTTTAAAAAATCTTTATCCACATATTTCTATCTGTTACCCAAAGCAAATCTTTCCGTCAGCTTCTGGTGACTGTAATTCATTTATTCTCCTCCTTTTACTAGTATGTATGACACGTTTTTCCCATCAGATGATTATATCTGCTTACTTTTCTGCATCTTAACCTGCGATCTCCAATCCATCAACCATGTGTTTCCTGCTTCTTTTTATCCCTTCACGCTAGTACATTTCCTTCCCCCTCTTCACAACTTAAATTCCATCCACAATCAATCACCTCATTTATCATAAAGCATATAAAATCTTTTTACTGAGTGAACTCAAGAATATGCTCTTAAAGCAGATCTAAGGTCTACTATTATCACACTTGTTCAATAGATATGATTCGGCAAAGTAAATCCTACGTAGGGAATAAAATGTATGTTAAATTAATGATTTTTACTGCAATTATTATTATAGTCAAGATTGCTCTTTTTGACTTCCTATTATTGCTGTCCATTTAAATAATTAGACATTGTCAAGCGGAGAAAAAATCCATTTTTAACGTTAGGAAAAAAGGGAGCTTTTCACGTTATCTGTTAGATAACCATTAACCAGAACGGGACAGTATTCTACTTGTCACCATGGCCTTGTCAGTGGAGCAGAAACCAGAAGTCAAACATGGCAGACAGTCTTGACTATAAGGTAATAATTTATTGAAATTTTCAAAATAAGGACCAGTTTTCGGACTTGGCCAATGTACTATTTCTTGGCCATTGAATCGAAAGCATATTTTTTTTATCGGCTTCATCGATTTCATGGGCCGATATTCATGCAAAATCGCCTGCCGCTAAAACTACTAACAATAAGATTAATCAATTGAATAGAAATTCTGCTGGGTCCAACCTGTAACCCAAATTGTCTATTCCGATCAAAACAGCATTTTCTAAAGGATCCTCGGTCGATCAAGCTGACGAAGTCTGTCAAGAAGTTTTCTGATTCAAAGTTACAGAATAAATAATTTTATGAACTAGAAAGAAGCAGTCCCTGTTCTGAATACGTACTGGCATAATTTCAACACAGTGCACAGATCTTTGCTTCGGCCTAACTCCTTTATGTTAGTTGGCTTACTTTGGTAAGCTAAAATTTCGAGACACATGTCTCCTCTGAAAAGATCGCTTATTTTGATATCTAAATAAGATGATGTCATCCAAAAAGCTTATAAATATGCCAGTATACAACAATGTTATTTTCTGGTAATAATCGTACATTCATCCAATATACAAATCCATACATCTACACAAGTATAAAAATATACCCATATATATATATATATATATATATATATATATATATATATATATATATTCTCCTCACTTCTTTTTCTTTCTTCTTCACCCATTTTCCTGAATTCAATCTTGCCTCGACAGTCGAGCTGTTTATTTGATCCATTTCTTTTTTACACGCATTTTATCTTTCTTTTAATAATATATT
Organism: Euprymna scolopes; assembly: GCF_053919585.1. Classification (NCBI taxonomy): domain Eukaryota; kingdom Metazoa; phylum Mollusca; class Cephalopoda; order Sepiida; family Sepiolidae; genus Euprymna; species Euprymna scolopes. Next base: position 146,558,572 of record NC_136490.1, read on the forward strand.
GGAATTCTTTCCTGTTTCCTTGTACCTATTTGTGAATTATTCCACATATTTCTGCCTTTTGGATTATTTTGGATCATCTTCCAATTACGCGGTTCCCTTGGTATTTACGTGTGCGAATGGAAATTTAACTAACTTTCTTGGATTCTGCATCTTTGGATTTTACCGTCATTGGAAATTTTACCCTTCACGAGACTATCCATTCACGTGAAATCACTTTTTTATTCACCCTATTCCCTCTGCTTCACTTTTTGTTATAAAGTAAGATCTATGACTTACTTGCAGTTTCATTTGATACTTTTGCAAGCAAAATCCGATCCCGCATTTTGCTAAATCCTACCCTCTGATGAGAAGAAAAGTATTTCTTCGAAACTCCGCGAATTAAGGACTATCCATTTATTTAGTGTTTCCTTTTTAAAATTAAATATGTTTTTAACTCTTTCAAAGTGTTTCTATACGTGTTTTATTAACTACTTGTTCTTATTATAAGCTCTATCTCCTATTTGGTTTTATCGAGCTTTTACATCTGGTTGAGATTACTTTATAAATATTAATTCTTTAATATTTATAATTTACTTTAGTTTTGCCATCTTGGATCATTTTGGTAAACTTAACTGTAATTCTTATTATATATATATATATATATATATATATGTGTGTGTGTGTGTGTGTGTGAGAGAGAGAGAGAGAGAGAGAGAGAAAGAAAATTAAAACGGAAAGTTGAACTTTACAATCAAAATTTATTGTTCGACTGAATACTAAAAAAAAAAAACAATTTACAAAGTCTTTATTCCATGGAATTTCCAAGAATGCTATTCTATCTATACTTCTTATCAGAGGACAGAAAGAAATCAGAAAATTATATTTGTAGCAATGCGAGAATTTGCTGTCCATTGTTGAAATTAAGTGAAACCGCAATTTATTATAGTCATAAATTGCTAAGATGTACATGTCCTTTAAAAACAACGAGTGAAAAAATTTGGGAAATGTAAAAAATAATAAAAACGAACATTTGGACTACTATCCGAAAAAATAATTTCCATAATTTCAGCTGCGCTGAAAACTTTCCAACCGGACTAATTATATTCAAGTGGATTAAATTTGGATTCGATTCTTCTAAAGAATTATTTTCGCCTTTTAGATTACCTTGAAAGAATCTTCATGCAAGCTGAAATGCTATGCAGCGATATATATATATATATATATATATATATATATATATATATATATATGAATGATGAAAGTAATGGAAATAGTATTCCGACAAAATAGAGAAAATAAAAAGGAACAAACCGTATTATGTGTTCATCAACGTTTCGTCTTTATTTAGGAAGTCTCGAAATAAAGACGAAACGTTGATCAACACATAATACGGTTTGTTCCTTTTTATTTTCTCTCTCTCTCTCTCTCTCTCTCTCTCTCTATATATATATATATATATATATATATATATATATATATATATATATATATATATTCACAAACGTATACGCTTCATTTAAATAACAATAATCGGAGTTGCCAAATATAATTGTACATAATAATTATAATTGTGGACTCTTCTCCCCCTGAGAGAAAATGCAAAATGAAACATTTTCTCCCAGAAGTACAATCGGTGCTAGCAGAAATAAACGGTCTTTCAAAAAGGAAATTCCATAAACTTTTCACTAAAAAACTTTTATATAAAAATATCTGAAGAGAGCTAAAAAAAAAAAAGGCCCGAAACGCGTTATAAAAATATTTAAGCATAAAAATATGATAAAAGTCTAAAAAAAAAACTACAATTGTTAATAGCTACACTTATATATATATATATATATATATATATATATATATATATATAAATATATATATATATAATTGTTGATGGCTACACACACATATATATATACACAATTGTTGATGGCTACACTTTTTAAATATATATATATATATATATATATAATTAT